>NC_044985.1:109639415-110000690 GCF_008728515.1 Papio anubis | reverse complement strand
TAGAGTTTGAGATATAATTTAAAACTTGAAACTCATAGAAAAAAAAGCATCACTTTTTATGCTATTGACTCTTGGAAAGTTTGTGTGCATGGCCAAAGGCCAATGACATAAATAGCAGAAACAGAATTGCTTCAGTAGGGAAGATTTGGAGGTGAAACAATCATAGAAAGTGTTAGGAATGTAGGGTGCAAGTGGGACTCCAGAAACAAGGATCCTTCCAGTAGAATCTGAAACCTCTAATGAAAATTCAGAGACAATGGCTAGAGAAAGTTTGTTCTTCAGAAAGTAATGAGACAAAAGCCAGTTTCCTCCTGTAACTTAAAGTTATGTGGCACTATTGCAGAGTTGAATCATGATAATAGCAACTACTGTCTTGAATCTAGGGCTTACTGTGTGCCAGGCACTTTGCATATTTTAGCTCATTTAATCTTCACAATAATTCTCTGGGGTAGGCTTACTGTTGTTACCCTCTTTTAATAATGATAAAACTGAGGTACAGAGAGATTAAGTGTAATCATGTGGTCAAAGCTAGACAGCAAAAGGACAGAAGGGGTAGGATCTGAACCCGGGACATTTCCAGCATCTGTGCTCTGTACCACAGGTCTATGCACAAAGTTGGTTCCCACCATTCTTGCTCTGGGTGGATTGTAACACTGCCTGGACTCGTATTGGCTTAGGAAGCTGGAAGAACAATTCCAGCTTAAGGTTCTAGTGGTTATTCTGGACCCTTCCACAAGGGTCAGACTCTCTTGCCCTCTGTTTCCTCTGTTGGTTGCAGGTGGTAGCAATCAGGTTAGTTTTACGAACTTTGTGAAGAGAGACAGGAAGGGGAATCAGAACTAACATTTGTTCGAAAGCTAAGCAGAAAGAAGGAGAGCTTATCAAGACACAGTCAGGACTTTTCAAATAAGAAACTTGAAGAAAAATATAAAGAATCTTAGCATACATTTTACCATAGCCTTGAATAATGGCCCTCCATTAGAAATGCATAATCCACTTGCACCAGGGTTTCTTAACCTTAGCACTACTGACATGTTGAAACATGATTTTGTTGTTGTTGCTGTGAGAGGCTGTTACGGGCATTGTAGAATGCTGACCAGCACTTCTGTCCTCTACTGACTGGATGCCAATAGCAGTTTGATATGGTAACCAAAAATGCCTCCAGATGTTGTTCAATGTCCCCTGGAAGTAAATTTTTTCCTAGTTGAGAACCACCCAAACATGTAGCTATGATATTCTATTTAGGCAGGGTAAAAGGTTTCCATGACTTTGATTAATATTAGCAAAATGATATGAATTCCTGCATTTTTGGAAAAATGAGAATTTTTCTTTCTTTCCTGATTAGAATTCATATTTATCTTCTAATTCATTAATTGATTTTTAGTAGCATAGTTAGTGGTATAAGATAAGAAGGTTTGTTTTCAGGGTATTAAATACTGAAGCCTAAAACAAACAGGAATGCTAAGATACTGACTTACTGAGAAATTTCAGAAGTGATTCAATAGAGATTTCTACTATAAGAAGAATGGAAGTTTTTCATATAAAAAGATAGGGCTCAGGTGGACATAGCAAAAAAAATACCAAAGGTGAAATGTTGATTTTATCAGCTTTCTTAAAAGATTGGTATCATGGCATGTCAGAGTTAGAAGTATCATTTAAGATCCTCTTATTCAATTCTTTAATTTTAAAAAGAAACAAGGATATAGGAAACCCAGATAGGAATGGGAGGCCGATCTGATCCTCATTTTCACTAAACACAGTTTCTCTGGTGAATGCATGAAACCAAGAAGTTAGTTGTCCTAAAGAGCCTTCAATTCCTACCTGTAGAATCAAGGATTCCTTTTTTCTATCCCCATTAACCATTTGGTTGGTTTCTCTTTCCCCAATTAAGTTTTGTTTTCTGTAGGGGAGAGGCTATCTTTATATCCTTTCACTACCTAGCACAGTAATTTCAGTGTTAGAGAAAACAATATTCTATGCATCTTCAGAATGATAAATTCCAAGCACTGTAGACTGATATAGAGATGGTTGCTAAGTGCCCAGTGGTACTTGTGCTTTCCCAATGTAGGGGAAAGTATAATTAGACACTATCATTTTATTTGATTGATTTTTCCATCTTCCCAGACGGACATGCTTCAACGTGGACAGGGCCCTTTTCTCTCTTGCTCAATCTTGGTTCCCCAGGGCCTCACATGGTAATTGGCAAAGAGGAGGTCTTTAATAAATTTATTTGTTGAATGATGAAATAAAGCAGTAGATTTGCCAGGGTGGACACAGTGGAAATTTTCAAAATGAGTTCACATGGAACATAGATACTTGACAACCATTTGCCAAACAGGGTATGTAGCATAATGTCTAGAAGTGGCGACTCCACAATTCAGACTTGGATGAGAAAGCCAGTTCTGCTTGCTGGCAGCTTTACGACCCTAGACAAGTGATTTAACTCAGCTAAAATCTCAACTTCTGCATCTGTAAAATGGACACAATAGTAGTATTTATCTATCAGGATCGTTATGAAAATCCTTATGAAAATCCTTATTGTTATGAAAATCACTTCAAACATCTGAGCTGTAAGTGCCCTCTGCTTCCCTCCCTCCCTGCCCTAGGCGCTCCAGGGGCAGGTCATGGGCCCTAGGCCAGGCCCGCCATCTTTATCCATGTGATTCACTCTGTAACTAGACCCAGAGCCTCACCCATAGGACAGCCATCCTGAATTCAGACACGGTGAAAAACAGCTCTCTGAAATTCAGCCAGAGTCCTGCAATTCAGCAGTGGTTTCCAGAGAAGCCCTGCATGAGGAACAGTATAGAGTGTTCAGTAACTCTCGATAAACTGCACTTCATTTCCACTTGGTCATTTTTGTCCTTTGTGTCAGAAACCTCTAGAGAGAGCACCAGGAGTGAGGTAACAAGCCCCAGCCCCTTTATTATTATTGAAGGAAATGTCGGCCTGAGGATCCTATCCTTTATTGAAATGAATAAATAAAATATACATAACAACTAGCTAAGGGGTGAAATATTTAAGTGAAGAAAATGGAACAAACTATATATTTAAATGCTGCAGAGAGACACTGAGAAATGCTGGCTGTATCATAATCTACCTCCCACACCCACACCCAATGCCATTCACCTCATGCCAAATTGTATCATCTATGTACTTCTGAATGTTTCCTCCTATGGTGTGACTTGGGGGTTGCATATAGAGTTTTTTTTTTTAGTCATTCCAGACAGGGTAATTAGAAGATGAGGACTCGGGGTGTTGTATGGAGGTGAAGCCGAAGTTGAGCCGTCTAGAGTCTGGAGCGCCCCCTTGAGGAAGAGGAAGGAAAGGAAGGTAGCACAACAGCTGAGGCTTGCAGGAGGTGGCGAGTGAAGGAAGAAGATGGGAAAAGGGGGCCTCGGAGAATGCCTATGTTCTGATGACCACTGCAATGCGAATGTGTGTAGATTATTTTTTAAAAGTTATCCTTTCTTTTTCCCTCGAGCATAAAAACCTTTTATGTCTCTGGGACCACTTGTGGCCAAGAATCAGGAAGGTGACAATTTTGAAACTTAAACAGGCCTTAACATTAGGAGAAAGCATTCATTCATTCATTCATACACTCAGTCATTCACTTCTTTGAATAAACAGTGTTTTTCTCTTATGTTCCAGACAAGAAAAAAATAATTCAGATATATATCTCAGTTGTGTCAAAGCTCTTATTGAAAATTCTGGGGATAAAAATTTCGGAAACATTCTAGCAAGCCAGAGATGGTATATTAAAAATAACTGAGCTTTTACTGCAAATGAAGCATGTAAGAAATATCAAAATGCTTCTTTGTTATTTTATTTTAGTGAATATTGGGAAAATACTTATAAATGTCTGCGTAAGTTTACTGGTGTTCTGTATAAGCTTTAGATCTTCAAGAATGATCTTTTTTTTTTTTTTTTTTTAAAGGATAATAGTGGTTTTATAGAGCTGTACACTCTACATTTTGTTGTAACTGCTTTATCTTATAACAGAATGATAAAAATAAATGCAAGACTTTTTTAGAGAAAATTATCTATCACCCACTCATAACTGGGTGATAGATGATTTATTTTATTTCCTACTGTTGATTGGCTGTTTATGATAATTGCTTTTTGATTGGTTTGTGCAAATTGGAACTTGAAATTCCAAGGTGAGATTTACAACACTAGGAAGATTTTTATTAAGCCCTGAAAAAAATATGTTTGTAATGTGAATTTTAATTGCATTCCACTGGAAAAAAACAAGTTCATATTTCAGAATTAAATGAAAACCACTTAGGATTAAGAAATTCCTATTGCTGAAATATTCTGAGTTCCTTAAAAAAGATAAGCATTACTGGCGTGTTCTAGCGCTACTGACTCTAATAATCAAAATCACATATAAATACCAAAATAATAATAATGATAGCTTAAATTTATTGATCACTTAGGATGTGCCAATTTCTGTGCCAAGCACAGGTCTGCTAGTTATTTTACTTAATTAATGCTCACCACAGCCACATGAGACAAGTATTATTATTCTCACTTTACAAATGAGCTGCTGTGGCACAGAGATGTTGAGTAATTGGTCCAAAGTCACACAGCTGGTAAAGAGTAGAGGTTGGATTTTCCGGGTCTGTCTTGTTCCTTAGCTCACTAGATTAACTAAGCTGGATGTCATGATATAGAAATTACTTTCTTTCACATTGTCAACTGACATTTGCATTAAAGAAAAAGAAACGATCTTACTATAATTCTTGTTTGAATTCAGAACATGAAGGAGAAAATGGAGAGGAGAGTGGAGCCTGTCTCTTGGTGAAAATTTTAAATGCCATCTCGATGGGACGTGCCTTTTGATAGTTATTGTATTCTGCATCATGGCCTCCCACTCGGCTCTAAGAACTTTTAAGCTTGAAGAACAGCACATTCTAACCATAGTGAGCATTTAGGAAAACTCCACAAAGTATACATTATAAGGGGAAAATCCCAACTGAATCTAAATAAAATAAAATGCAAAAGAAGAAAAATGAAACACACACACACACACACACACACACACACACACACACAAGTTCAACTCTATTCTTCCATCCTGCCCAATCCACTTTTTTCCCACCATCCCCATTTGGGACACTTTTTCAACTTTCTCATGGTTTGAGCACAGATTTAGCTTTTTTGAGAAAACCATATTTGTCTTAGGCTACAATATCTTTCATAAACATCCCCTGCCTATTTATTGAGGAGAGCTTCTGTTCCTTCTCACATTTTCTCCTTCCAAATTCACTATTGTGATAGCAACCATAGCCTCCAAACTTTAATAATTAACATTTAGTAATAGAAAGGTCGGAAAATTTATTCTCTGTTTCTCTTACCCCAAAGGGACATTGCTTTTTCTTTAAGATCTCGAGGGAACACTAGGTAGTGTGGCTGTCTTTTCTGCATCTCATTCCTGAAAAATTCCAGTGATGGAGATTAATCAGTTAGTATTGCGTTGAGAATAGGGTCTTTTCCTTAAAAGCTCTTGACTGACTAATGCCACAAAAATGACATTTTAGCCAGAGATCCCAAACTGAATTGAATCCTTCTTTCTCACTATTCTTAAGCCACTCACAGTTGTTTGTAGTATTTATGCATTTAAAATGACAGGCCAGACAAATGCCAGATTGATCAAATAAAGATGAAAATAGAAAATGGGGCTGTAAGAGAGACTGGGAATTAAGATGAATGCTACAGAAATATGCTGTGGTTTCAGATGAAACATCAAATTTGTTTGTGGTATAACCCCAAGTATCAATTTATGAATAATATGTTATTTGGATAATACTTACATTTGAAAATATTTGGAATTCTTAATTTGATTTTTTATAGCTTGTGATATTTTTTATTTTCAGTTTTATTACAAATTTCTTTCTCACAATCTTTCAGCTGGACTGGTACTCAACTTTCCCCAAAACTAGTGCTAACTAGCCTTTGAAAACTATTCTCACAGTTCCCATCTAAGTCTGTTGAAATTAAGCCTCTTACAATGTCCTCCCTCTTCCTACCCCTGATGCTAGCTTGAATCTACTGCTTCTTTACAAGAAATCCTTTCCACATTCCACATTCTATGCTTGTTAATAATTTCTGCTACTCTACTAGTGGGAAGAAAATTTGTCCCCACTTTACTGGGGAGAAAAGACAGCTGAAGTATTGTACCTTTTGGGACTGAAACATTTTGATTATATAATTTCAAGACATTGTGTTTTATTGTGTTTTTCAATTTTCTCGAGAGTGACAAAATTGTCAAAATGTTAGAAAAAACTTGTCTCTTCGAGAAAATACAAAGAACAGACATGAAATATTTGGCCATTTTTCTGTATTAAATAAAGCAACAAATATATATTAGCTTTCTCAACCTAATCATGAGTAGAAGATTTGTTTCTGGGATATTCAGAAATGTTACCCACTTCTACCCAGGAGATAGAAAAAAAAAAATTCCTATCAATTTTTTGAGATTTAGCTGGAGCTATAGTTGTCATTTTGTTCTTGAGAGACCTATATCTTTATCACATTTGAGAAAACTAAAGAAAACAGACAATATAGATCTAAACTCTTGAAAGAAAACAGACAATATAGATCTAAATTCTAGGCAAGTAAAGTCATTAACATGTGATGGGTTTTGAAGGATTCTAGAAGGTTCTGATTCCTGCCCTTCTCCCAAACTCTCTCTACTCCTCCCTATTCAAAAACATGTCTACATGTTGGGTTAACCCTCTATTTTCTTCACTTAAGTTACCCTTTTTAAATGTATGGTTTCAAGTCCTGTTAAAATGCAAGAGCATCTTTTTTCTTGTTTTGCAAAAACAAAAAACACAACAATGAATGTATTTACTTTGCAGAGAGAGCACCATGGTTACTGCAGAGTGTGACCATGATTAATAGCAACTTCAGGTGTTGCTTGCCTAGGAGGTAGCCTCATTAAAATGGACTGCATCCTCACCTTCTGAATGAAGAATCTGGGTGGTTTTGATAAGACAGTAAAAGGTTCAGGGAGAGAACTTAACCACTTCAAGTGCAGCTGCAGGTGATGGTGCCACAGAAGAGGCTCAAGGACACAGAAGGAGACAGACACTGAGTAGAGACAAACTTACTTGCTTTACAATTTTGCTGAAAGCAGCTTTGGCAGAAGCCTGCACATATTGTCACCCAATTTGTTTATAGTTGCCAGCCCACATTTTCACCTCACCTCAACCTTCAAAATGCAGCTAATAGACGTGATTATAAATGAGAACACCTGCCACTCAACAAAAAACTATTAGGTCCCAAGAATCCACAGTGACAAAATGCAATTTCAGATAGATGCAATTGTAAATTTCCTTATTTAAAACCTTGTCTCCCATTTAAACTCTCTTCATTTCATCTTTGGTAGGCAGAGTTTTCTGCAATAGAATCTGAATACGAACAGTCAATGTGCCTAGTAAAAATAGATTTCTAAGGTAAGGAGGAGTTGTTATTTATCTTTTGCCCACACCATTAGCATATTATTAGCAGGATATGTTAAGATTACATAAATAAAGTGTCTTTATGTCACTGAATCATACAACACATTATTATATATATAATATACACATATATAAACACACATATGTACACATAATATACACAAATACACAGAAATGTGAAACAACCTTTTACTTTTGTATTAGCCTTAATAACTAGTAATACATGACCTCCTATGGGCCTAAGATTATTAATATTGTTCTCATTTGACAGAGGCATTACCTTGGATAACCTGTTTCCACATAAAGTTTTATGGTCTGCTTTCCAAATTGTACAAATTACTCTGAAGTGAAAGTCACAATGGAAAAGTTCCAGAATCACATTCTTGGCTCTGGAACACAATGCCTTGGTTGTTTGCCAACTTTCTTTTCTTCATTGTTCAGAATAGTTTGTAAAAAATGTTTATATATGTCTATATTGAGCACTAGCTCCACTGTGTTCTCCTTTAAATGTATTGCTGGCAGCTTCCAAGATAATTTGGGAAGGAAAAGATCAGTATCAATTGAATAATTCATTTGTATCTAGGAGATCTCGTATTATCCTAAATGCATGATTAATTTGTATCACAGAGACTCTATCTGAAATGTGTGGTCAGAAAGCAAAGACATGAACCAAGACTTGTAGGAACTTGCTGATAGAAAAAGATGCTACTGCCAATTTATGATCTTACCAGGGTAAATCTTTCAATGCCTCGAAGTTTCATCATAAGCATCATTAAAAAAAAAATCATTTAGCATTCCATACACATTCTGGGCATTTAAACACAGTGCTGCATAAACAATGCAAGGAACATATATTCTAATATTAATATACCTATAGAAATTATAATACAGTATTACATTGAAATAGCATAAAATATGATTATGTAAAGTTCACTCAAGAATGCAAAAATATTTTACTGTTAGGAAATCTGCTTATCTACTTACATAACTCATCATATTAATAGGATGAAGAAAAATATGTAACTCAATAAAGAAATTTGATAAAATTCCATAACCATTTCAGTTAAAACTTATTAAAGTGGTCATCTATTTTTTTAATAGGATAAAACTAATAAAATTCAAGTAATATCTTACATCACACTAGAAGGATTATTATAAAAGAATGAACAAAACATGAATTTACTTTCGTCATCGTGTTTTAACATCATTCTTCAAAAGCTCACCAGTCCATTAGAAAAGAATAAAAAAAGTAAGTGGTATAAGGACAGAAAAAAATAAGGCACAATTGTCAGTATTTTATTTTTTGATTCTATGTCTATAGATCCCAAGATAATCAACCAGGTTGAGGAAGGACTGTTAGAACTACTCAGAGTTCAGCAAAAATAAGCCATTTAAAAATTAATTTGCAAAACTATTTTTTATTTTATTTTGACAATAATCCATTGAAATATATTGGAAACAAAGATAAAATGTTCAAAGAAGAGCAAGAAATGCATGAGATCTTCATGAATAAAACTATAAATATTTTCTTTAAGTACATAAAATAAGATAATATATGGACAGTTGGTTTTCCAAAGATGTCAGATTTTTTTAATGAATCTATGTTAAGTCAATCCTAGTGAAAATCTAAAGCTATTTTGTTTATTTTCTAGAATGTGATCAAATGATTCTAAAGTTGATGTGGAAAGGAAAATATCTGATTATACACAAACATCTGAAAAATATGAATGTTGAAGGAAATTTTAAAATTCATTGAAAAGCCATGGTAGTCAGAAAAGTCTGGTACTGAAATAAATATAAAGATATAGGGGAATTTAAATCTACTATTATGCTCCCTTAGTGCATACTAAACAGAAGTATTATTTCCTGGGCATGGTTTTTAATCACTGTACTCCCATTAACCTTGGTTCCATAAGCAAACAAAATTCACTGGAAAAATGTACAGTTCTTACTCTTGTATTCAACAATATTTTTTTTTTCATAGGGATGGACAGGTTATATGAATGCAAAAAAAATCACTTTTTAATGTCAAAAGTGTTAACTCATTAGTTCTAATTTCCTATAAACATTTATAGATTTTGCTGCTATTTACATGTTTTATAATTTTCACATATTAAAAAAGTTATATATATATATATAGAACACATAGTTAGAGACAAATGAGAAAATACAGATCTTTACCCACACTAGATATAATTCTTCTTTGTCATCATTGGCAATCTGATGGACTAAAATTAATATCTCATCTTAAAAATGTTATATTTAATTACTAGTGAGTTTGAAATTTTGCCTTGTGTTTATGGACTACTTACATTTTCCTGTGTGGATTGAATATTTATATTTGTAGGCTGTTTTTCTTTCTAATCTGGGTTTATATTTTTACAAATTGATTTATAAAAGTATATGTTCATACTAAACGTATTAGACCTTTATCTTTCAAACGTGTTACAAATGATTCCCCATATTGTCATTTGACTTTATTTAAAATGCATTTCATCATAGAGAAATTGTATTTTTTATGTAGTCAAACCTGTCGATCTTCCCCTGAAAGTTGGAACAATAGAAAATACAGTGGAGGAAATGAATGCAGAATATGTGTTGACAATTATGGAACAGTATTATTCTCCTTGAAATATTAGATATTTTAGTAGTTTGTTTGTTTGTTTGTTTTTACCACGATTAACTCCCTACATGTCTTACATTTACCACAGTATCACTAGCTTTCATTTAATTTCTTTTCTTGGTTTGCCTATTTTTGTTTGCTACACAACAGAACTCCATGAAATGGGACCTTAACTTTACTTGAATAAAAATGTTTATGTATAAGAACTTAAACACAAATCAGTCAGTTTCACTTAATTCCTGAGAGGGCCTCAGTAATAGTGATTGTTTCCCTCCTATGCTAATCATAGGCAGCATTTCCCAAAGACTGTGACTTGGAGCTTCTCCAGAGGTGACTGATAGGCCTATCCCCAACAAAGTGTTCTAGGGCCAATGAATCTCTGGGAAATTCTATATTAAACAAAGTTAAATATGTTTTTTTTTTTTTTTTTTTCTCCTCAGCATGACTTAGAGTCTTTAATATACTAGTATACGCTATGACTTCCTCCCCAGTCAAGGGTATTCAAGGGTATTTTATTCAGGGTTTCTCAAACATAGTGAGCTACAACCCCTGTTTTCCTCAGAGTCATCAGGAATACAGGCCTGGGGATCTTTGCCACATCTTAAGGAGTCTCTGCTTCAAACACCACCCTATCAGAGAGATTTTCCCCTGTTCCCACCTAACTAACTTACTGTCAAACCCACATCAGTTTCCACCCTCTCATTTCACTTTTTGTTTCTTCAGAGAACTCAGTACCTGGCATTCTTACTGACTGTTCCTCACTTCCCCTTGGAATTTAAGGTCTCTCAGAATTGAGTGTTGCTGTCTCCTTAGTGCCTGCCACATAGTAAATACTGAAAAACTATTTGTTGCCTGTTTGTTTTCTGGCTTTTGGCCCCAAGTCCACAAGATGGCTCCCCTGCTTCCGGGCATCATAACTGTATTCTAGATAAAAATGGGCAAAAGGCAAAAGCCACGTGCCTGCTGGGTCTGTCCTTTGTGTTTGGAAAACCACTGTTTTCCAAGTAGGTCTACCCTGTAGACTCCTAAATTGATCAGGAGCATGTCACATGACTGCCACAGTTGCAAGAGGGGACTATTTTAACTAAGTTGCTATGTTAAAGGAAGTAAGAGTTCTGTTAATAAAGAAGGCTATGCTGGACATTTTGTGTACAACGACTCCCAGAAAGCTGTGATTGTCACACACTTGGCTTCACTCATGTCACTTGTTTGGCTCTCATAGGCATTTGAGTTTGCAAATTTGAACTAGAAATTTCTTCAAGTCATTTGTAATCTTTAAATTTAATGATTTTATGATCTATACATCTCCAGAAAATGCCCCAGATTTATCTGTATACAGATGATTTTCATGTGTTGAGTTTAAGGGGAAAAAAGCTTTCTTTTTTTCCCTCCCATTTAAAAATAAGTCAACACTTCTAGGTAATGGTCAGCTCTGCTCTGAAGTCATTCTTGGTCTTGTTCACTGAAGTAGAACAAATGCTCTGGAACAAGTAAGTGTCCCTCCCCTGGGATGGTTTGTCATGCAACCATCACGAGTCCTAATCACAGTCTCAGGACAATGATGACGCTGTCACTGGAAGGTCAGGAGAGGAAGCTGAGAAGCTCTGAAGTCTAAGCCAGAGCAAGAGTGACAAAGGACACATTTAAAAAAAATTAGACCCACACGCACAAAGAAATGAAGACACGTGAGGAAAACACTTTGTGAAATGTGTTGAAAATTGGAACATTTGGTTCCATAAAATATCCTGTCACCTTCTAACAACTTTCCATTTTGCTGCTTGATAAGTGACAAGTTTCACATTGCACAGGTGGCCAATTTCACTAAAAATAGTTTCTTGAGCCTTATCAGTATCATTTATCAGAAGCAGCAGGGAATGTTGCCTTGCACTGGAGACATTCTTTCTGGGGCTATCTAAACTCCTGACTGGTCACCGGACTTCAGGATGGGCTAAGATGAAATGAGGACATTTGTCAAGTGGCTGCTAAGTGGGAGGCATTATAGGAGACATCTTCACATTTGTCATATTATTTTTTATTGTAACCTTTTTAAACATACTACAAAAGAAGAAATGGAAGCACAGGGTTTAGATGTAGGCAAATTATTTGAATCTGCTTGTTTCTCTTTTTCTCTAAGCTTATTGCGATTGGACTGGGTGACACTCTTTTTCATTCATTTAAGACTAATTTTCAACAAGTGTCTTAACTTCCTTAAAATTTGGTTTCCTCATTTGCGGAATGGAGATAAGAATAGCTACCATACATCCCTCGCTGGGTTTGCATAAAAATAAAATGAAATAATATGTAAAAGTGTTTTTTGTTACTGTCAACAATATGTAAAATTGTTTGTTTTAGAATTTTCAATTTATATTCTTATGAGGTTTTCACAAAACAATCTAGAATTGCATTTTTGTTTATGATATGAGACTAGAGGGTGAAAACATTTTTTTTCCCAGTAAGTATATCCAGTTGATGCACCATTATTTTTAAATTAATGCCAACCCTTTTCCACTGTTCTGCTGTATCACCTTTGCAATAAGTAAGGTGACATATAGCTGCAAGTCTGTCTTAGGACTCTGTTCTGTTCCATTAGTCTGTCTAGCCTTGTTTCACTGCCACATTGTCTTAATTATTATAAATTAAGTAAATAGACAGCTTTAAAATAATTATCGATGCTTAGTAGTGTTAGTCTACTAAATTTATTCTTTTCTGGATGGCCCTAGTTATATTTGGACCTTAACAAAATAAATTTTTCAATCCAAGAACATAGAATATCACTCCTCTTATTATGGGACTTCATTAATTTATCACAGTAATGTTTTATAATTTCCAGGGTGGGAATCCCACATACCTTTTCTTAAATTTATTTCCATTCATTTTTTAAAGTTTTTATGAATTTTTTAAATTTTAAATATCATTTTTTAGTTTTTCCAAGTGGTATATAGAGATACATTGTACTTTTTTATATTGACCTTGTATGTGGTACCTTAGTAAATTTACTTATTTATTTCAGATGTTTGTCTGAAGATTCACTTAATCTTTTTAATTTATACATTCATGTGATACATGAATAATCATAACTTTATTTTATTTCTTCATTTCTAGTCCCTGTGACTTTGGTTTTGTATTCTGGTCTTTTTGCACTGCCCAGAACCTGTAGCGTATTTTGGAATAGAAGTGGTGACAATAGGTGTCCTTGTCTCATTCTCAATATCAAGGGGAATATTTGCAATATTTTATCAATAAGTATAAAGTTTGCTTAGGTTTTAAAAATAGATATTATTAGATTTAGGATAGTCCATTAGGCTCCTAGGATGCTGAGATAGTTTTAAACCATTTAATCAAAATTTTAAAAATCTCTGCCTCTCAAATGTGACTGGCTAGCTACATATCATCAAACATATGTTGGGAGTTTGTGATGTAAAAGATTCAAACAGGCAAGTAGAAATTATAAACAAGGAACATGCATTTCTGGAATGAAAAGATGCACCAATTGATTTGCACAGTGAATTTTAAAAAGCCCATTCCAGTGCACATCATTATGAGATTTTAGAATAGAGATTTTAAACATTTACAAAGAAAGAAGAAAAAGAAATAAATAACAAGGAAATATATAAGCTCAGAATCAGACTGTCTTTAGATTTTCTAAGAGCACCATGGGGGAAAAATAGTAAATAAATAAATAAAACAATCACTTCAAAATCTTCAAGAAAAATTATTTTCTCCTAGAATTCTGTACCTTGACAAATATCAAGACAGTAAGAGGATAGAATAGAAATATTTTCAGAACTGCAGTCTCCAGAAATTCACTTAATTTCATGAGATCTCACCTTCCATTCCTCCATCATGCTTTGTCCCTCTTTTCCACCAAAATTATGACAGCAGTGCCTCAAATATGATTCTTTTGTGAAATTCAGTAAAAAATGAATTACTGGAAAAATTAAAGTTTTATCAAGACATAAGCACACACATTAAATTACATTCCAATAAATATGATCTGAACAAACCTAACATCGGGAAAAAAGGGTCTCAACATCTGTATGTGTTGTTCATTGAAAGTGAGTGTAAATTAATAACAGGAGGAAAATTGAAAAATTCATATATATGTGGAAATTAAACACACTCCAGAACAATCAAAAAGTAAAAGAAAAAATCAAAATGGAAATTTAAAAATATTTTGAAAGAAATGAAAATGGAAACTCAACATACTAAAAGTTGTTCAATGCAGCAATAGCAGTTACAAGAGGAAGGGTTATAACTGCAAATGCCTATATTAAGAAATGAAAAATAATCTCCAATAAACAGTCTAGCTTTATACCTCAAGGAACTAGTAAAAAAACAAACTAAGCTCGAAGGTAGCAGAAGGAAGAACAAATAAGGATTGAGTAGAAATTAATGAAATAGAAAATTAAAAGACAATAGAAAATATCAACAAAACAAAGAGTTGGTTATTTGAAAAGATAAGCAAACCTGTAGTTGGACTAACCAAGGAAAAAAAGGGATAGGGCTCAAGTAAAAGTAATTAAAATTGAAGAGGAGATATTACAACTGATATCCCCCAAATCCCAAGGATTGTAGGACTATGAACAATTTTGCACCAACAAATTCGATGACCTAGAAGAAATGAAAAATTTCTAGAATCCTACTAAGTCTGAATATTGAAGAAATAGAAAATCTGAATAGTTCAGTAACAAGTAAGGGGATTAAATCGGTAATCAAAAACCTCCCAACAACAACAAAAAACCAGGACCAGATGGCTTCGCTGACGAATTGTACCAAAAATTTAAAAAAGAATTAACACCAAATCCTTGTCAAACTCTTCCAAAAAACTGAAGAGGAGGGAACACTTCCAAACTCATTTTATGAGGCCAGCATTACACTGATACCAAGGCCAGACAAGGACACTACAAGAAAAGAAAATTACAAGCCAACATCTCTGATAAATGTAGATCCAAAATTCTCAACAAAATACTAGCAAACTGCATTCAAGAGCACACTGAAAGGGTCATACATCATGATCAAATTGAATTTATCTCTGGTTTGCAAAGATAATTCAACATATGCAGATCAAGAAATGTGATCTTCCATATTAACAGAATGAATTTTTAAAATCATGTGATTATTTTAATAAATGCAGAAGCAGCATTTGACTGAATGCAACATCCTTTCATAAAAAAAGTCTCAGCAAATTGGGGATGGAAAGAGTGATCACAACCTAATAAAGGCCTTATATAACAAGCTCACAACTCACATGATGCCCAATGTTGAAAAGACGAAGGCTTTTTTTCTAAGATCAGGAACAAGACAAGGATATCTACTCTCATCACTTCTATTCAACATAGCACTGGAAGTCCTAACCAGAGTAGGCAAGAAATAAAAGGCATTGAAATCAGAAAGGATGAGGTAACATTGTCTCTGTACATGACATGGTCTTGTATATAGAAAAACCTAAAGAGACTTCATTTTAAAAACGAACTAACAAATCAAGTGAAGTTGCAGGATAGAAAAACAACATATCAAAATCAGTTGCATTTCTATATACTAAGGGAAAATGATATAAAAAAGAAAAAACCTTTAACGGTAGCATTAAAAAGAGTAAAATAGTTCAGAATAAATTGAACCAAGAAGTAGAAAGATCTGTATGTACACTACAAACTAAAGCATTGATGAAAGAAATTGAAGACACAAGTAAATGGAAAGAGATCCCATGTTTATAGATTGGAAGAATTTATATTTTTAAGATGTCTATATTACATAAAACAGTCTATAAATTCAATGCAATCTCTATGAAAATCCCAATGGTGTTTTTCACAGAAATTGGAAAAAAAAAAAAAATTCTAAAATTCATATGGTGGAACCACAAAAGGCCCAGAGTAGTCAAAGCTATCTTAAGAAAGAACAAAGCTGGAAATATAACACTTCCTGGTTATTACACTTGAAAATTGTAGCTGCTGCACATTTGTAACTTAAAGTTTTTACTGAAATAGTAATCCCTTATTTTAAACATCTGTATTTATAATGAAATAAACACTACATATATAAATATTTAATGTTTGTAGTGCCACAGATGTGCTTGCTTTTTGCTTGTTCATTTATCCATTCTAGGTTGAATTGGTTACAACAGTATTCTAGGGAAAAATGTATACCTAAAATGTTTCTATCTTTTTAAAAATTACATTCTTAATAGAAAAATCAGTTTTCCAGAATATGTGACAAAAACTAAGGAAGAAATTTCAAAATAGTTTCAGCATGCTCAGGATAGTCAGTTTTACTTTTTATTTAAAATGAAGCAAATGATGCTGTATTTCAACAATCATTTTCAATCTTTTACTAATAGACAGTTACAACAATCTATGCCTTAAAATGTAAATTTTTTGTTTCCAATGAAATAACAAGGTTCTAGACTCATAAATGTCCTGTTGCCTTTTTGTGATATAAAATAAAGATTAAAATGTTCTATCAAATTTGTGAGGTGTTCAGTGTTAACTTTTTCAGATGTAAAATCAAGATTACCTTCTACTTTATTGAAAATTGTGTTAAATTATGAAGTATATATCATAACAACCTGCAAAAATTCTCTAACTTGTAAAGTTTTCCATTGCCTTTCAATCTGATTTACCACTGAAAAGTATGTTGCATTCCTTCTTCATGTAGTAGTCAGATAATTAGAAATATCAGTGATATTAAACACGTAAGCAAATTTGTAAAATTTGTGTTCAATTTATATCTTTAAATTTGGGGACCCAACTAATTTCTTCTTTTTCAGGAGCACCAGAGTTGATTTCCTATTTCAATTTAGTCTAGAGTGAGTTTTTTCTCTTGACAACGATTTTACTTCAGCATACAAAAAAGCTGTTTGCAATTACTTTCCTTATTATTCCATAATTAGTAGAATAGGCGGAATATAATACATTAACCTTACAGTTGATAGCTTTTTTTGGCAATAAGATGCTTTGAGTGAAAGATGCTATGTCATTGACAGACATATTGATACAAAATGTAATATTTTATAGTCTATATTCTAGACTGCAAACCCAGGTAAATTATTTTCTGCATTGGAAAAGCTTTCTTCAATTTTCACATATTTTTAAATAATTACTATATTAGCCATATATGACCAATTCTCAACTTGTACAAAAAAGGTTTAAAAAAGAAAATACTCGCTGGGTTGATTTGTTCCAAGTTAGAATTTGCTATGTGCTAATTGCGAACATGGCCCTTGATCAAATGTGTGCATGGAGTAGCACTATCAAAGTATTATAAAAGCCTTCGAATGCTTACTATTGATTTCTAGATCCCTCTCATCACACAACGATGATAGTCTGTGGACCAGAAATGGCTTGCAGACTCTCTAGTCTGCACACTGTATTAGACGATGTATTCCACCAAGACAAGGAAGCAAACAAGGAAGAACAAGAAAGACCAGACCTAAGAGAATCCAGAGTAAGTGAAGTTAGAGAACAGCAACTGTTGAGTAGACATAGAGAGCAATTTCCAGATTGGGCAAGGACAGAGGACCAGGAAGAGACTACAAGGAAAAAAGAAAAACAATGGAACTGTTAGCTTCCCGGATACGCTTGGCAATGTGACAAGGTGAATTCATGGGTGTTTTTAATTCACTTGGAGAGCTTGGGAAGCATTAATTACAATGACAAAAAGTCATGAAAGCAAACAAATAGATATGATTATTAGCTGCAGAAAAAGTGAAATAAATCATGCTTCAAATGATCATCACAAAAGTATGACATAACTCCTGGAGGATGTAGAGAAAGGGATTTGAGGACGAGGGATGTAAGGATGCTTCTTGTTCTGTTTAGAAATTCAATAGATAACACCTAAAAATTATAAGTCAAGAGGTAACAGGAAAAGCATGTTATTTAGAATTGTAGAAGCATATGCCTGACTAAAGAATTGTCAGTAGTTACTTCTGATGAGAAGCAGGCCAGACTAAAGTGAAGTCAGAGACTTCTGATTTCTAGATAAGGTTCCTAAAATAATTTGACATGGAAAAATCTGTATATGTATACAATAACATAATGAAAATTGCTAGTCTAATTTAGTATTTTTATTTTTAACTTTATTGAAATTTTGATCTACAAAAATATGTTTCACACAGGATTCTTTTTGCTAAGTATATGCACCTACCAATCTCTATAAACTGTTTAAAATTAAACTCAGTTATCATAACTACATCTAATATTCTAATGTAATTTTGAGCCATTCTTAAAACTTCTAAAATTTTATGTGAAGAATAAAATAATTCCCACACCATTCATTTTTGTGTTTAAAGTTCAAGGATTTTTATATTTTAAAGTTTCAGTACGGGTGATTGTTTTTTGTGCTTATGACTAAAAAGTGGCTCAGAAGACTTCAAATTATCTTTTTAGACATTCATCTCACCTCTGAGCAGAGAAACCCCTGCCCCTTAGAGAGAGAAAGCATTTGTACAAATTTCAACCAAGAAGAAATGAGGTTAGAGTGGAAAGTATTTGGCAATGATAAATTTTAAATCTTGCCAGAATGATAGTTATTGTGTTTTAAGTTTGTAAAATTTCATATTGCCATGCTTAGTATAAAATACGGTGATGTTCTTTGGGTATATACGTTAAATGTTGTATTAAAACAGGTGAAAGCATAGATGAGCTTGGTTTCATCAACTGCTGACATATCCTGACAATATCTTTTTCATGATTTCTTTTTGTATTATTATTTTAATTATAAAGGTAATGCCAAGATAAGGCCAAGAGCTTAAACCTAAAACGAATTTCATTCTGCTCAGTGACCTAAAACATCTCCCTGGGACATTCTTACTTCAGTCATATGACCCTTGTTTGTTCTTTGGTCTTTGATGGCCCAAAATCTTTCAGTGCTTCTCATCCTTCTAAATGAAAAAATTATTCTCTGACTGTAACTTAGAGTCTCTGAAATTCCCACTGGAAATGTTACCAGGGTATGTGGATAGAAGGATGCCTGGAGAAAAACACATGAGAAATTGCCTTGAGTTATTCTGGAGCAAAATGACACTTGTGTTTAAAATGGAGAAGAAGTTGCTTTCTTGCTCAATCCCTAGGCTCCAAGTAAATTATACCCTCTATCTGAAGATTCACCATAGGGTTCACAGTGACCTGGAAAAGCCCGGGGGAAAGAGAAATAATGGTGTAAAAGCCAACTCATGACATGAGTCTTTTATTCCCAAAATGAGTGTGCAGTTGAAATCAGGTTAATATGAATATCAGGGTCACAGCATGGCATAAGGAGGCTATGTAGAAATGCAAGGGCAGAATGACCTGCTTTGCTTTGGTGATGGCAGGTAGATTAATCTTAGGCTGCTTTGGCAATATATTGCGATTATGAGACCTTCTTCTCTACTGGCTACTTCCTCAAGGTGCTCCTTAGTCCTCAGTTTCTATGGAGTTCCCAAAGGCTCTGGGTTCAGATTCATAATCCAATTCCTACACCCTTGTTGTAAGTAGCCACAGGGAGTAGAGCAAGAGAGATTTTAAGGACTGATTAGGTCCTATTTGATTCCAAGTCTTTCAATTACTCCAACCCATAGTTGATCTCATTCCATCTCCCCCAATCCAATATTGAAGGTTCAGTTTCCAGAACCACTTCTTCAGCCCTATGGAGGGAGTTTGAACTCGCTTCAACCGTGTCCAGGGTAGTTAACCATTGCCATCCTTTTTCTCTGGGAAGCTCCTCAAGGCAGTGAATTAAATCCCAGACATCCACAATGATTTCTAGTTATCTTTTATCTCAGGCTCTAAATTTCCATGACCTGTCCAATACACTAGGTATACTAGGTCCAAAGGCTTCCCTGGATTTTTCCTTTTAAATATTAAGAGGAATCTCAGATGTAAAATGTTCCAAACTGAAATCATGATTTATGATGCTCCAAACTCAATTTCCCTGTCTGTTCACTTTCATTATTGGTGATAATTCCCCTCTCCTCAATCAACTAAACCAGAAATAGTGGTATTTTCTTTGATTCCTGCTTCCAGACTTTGTTCTTTATGTGACTTAATCACCAACTCTTGGTAATTCTTACTCTATCCTGTTTCTCCCATTGATTTATGTGGTCATATCCCTCCCCTATTACTGAAATCTGCCTTCCTACTCTGCTCATCCTGTCCCCAGCCTTCTTTCCTTCCTTATTCTGCTGGTGCAAGTCACAAATAGAATGATTAAAGTCTTTCAATGTCCCCTGATGGCCTCAGGATAAAATTCCTTTTCCTTAGCATAGCATGAAAGGCTTTTCTGATCTGATTCCTGTCTCTGTTCCACAGGATATCTCTTGTTCTACCCAACCATTCCCTTTGCATTAATGCCTTGACAATGCTAAACTTCTTGTGTTGTTGAAGCAAACCAAGCTGTGTAATGCCTCTGTGCTTTGTTTGTGTTCTCCCCTGTAAAGCCTTCTCTTCAGTCCATCTAGCAGATATCTAATCCTCCCTCAAAGGCTATTCAGGCTTCATCTTCTTGTGGGTTGGTCCCACACACAGAATCCCTAAGACAGTCTAATCTTATTGTCCCACTATGTCACTTTCCTATGTCTTGTTTACTTCTCAGTCCACTGTAATCTGGCTTGTGCTTTCACTATTCCTCTGAAACTACTCTTGCCCAAACCCAAAATGACGTTCAATTTGCCAAATCCAATGGGCCCTTTTTGGAGCTTAGCTTACTTGGCACAACTGCTATGTTTGATACTGTGAATTCTGGCCTTATCTGGGAGATCTTTCTACATGAATTGGGTTGTTAGATCTCCCATGCTCCTGATTTCCATCTCTCTCTCTGACCAATCCTCTAATTTCCCTCTGTTTACTCTCTTTAATTTGTAGTGTTTCTTGGGTTACATTCTTAGCCTACCAACTTACTTACCTTTCTGATCTTACCCACTTTTATAGATCTTAGACTTATAAACCAACAGCCTATTAAACTTTTTCATACAAAAGCCCAAAAAGAACTTCCAATCCAACATGCTCAAAACTGAACTCATCTTTGCCCTTTAAGACTTGACTTACTATTCTGTTCCTTTAGTTTGTGAAACAAAATTCTGTCTAATAATCTGAAATAGAAACTCAAGATTTTTTCTTGATTTCTCACATTTCCAGAATCCCTAATCAATCACAAAGTCTTATGGATTTTTTCCCCAAATGTTTGTTGACTCTGTTTTGCCATTCTATTCTGTATTGCTTCTTTTTAGACTACTGTTGCAGACTTATAATTGGATATGTGCTCTTCCTATACTTGTTCAATCCCTCCTCCCCATAGCTGCCAGAGTAATATCTTCCCAGTATATAATTGTCCATGTAACTCCCTTGCTGGTATGGTTTGTCTCTGTGTCTCCACCCAAATCTCATCTCGAATTATAATCCCCACATGTCAGATGAGGGGCCTGGTGGGAGGTGATTGGATCATAGGGGTGAATTTCTCCCTTGCTGTTCTCATGATAGTGAGTGAGTTCTCATGAGATCTGAAGGTTTAAAAGCATGGCACTTCCCTCGTTTCTCTCTCTCCTGCCGCCATGTAAAATGTGCCTTGTTTCCCCTTTCCCTTCTGCCATGATTGTAAGTTTCCTGAGATCTCCCCAGCCATGTGGAACTGTGAGTCAATTAAACCTCTTTTCTTTATAAGTTATTCAGTCTCAGGTAATATCTTTATAGCAGTGTGAAAATGGACTAATCCACTTGCCAAAGCCTTTTCAGTAATTTCCTCTTACCTACAGGACTAAACTCCATGCTTCCTAACAGCTCCAATATAACTTGATCCCTATTATGCTTTACGTTTTCTCTTTTTCCATCTACTTTGCACTTAATCAGCATCCACATTGACCCACTTATCATTAGCATGCCCAACATGATGTTCCTTGCTTTTATGTTTTTGCTAAGTATCAGTACTTCTCCCTGGAATGCTACATTCTCACATGTGTAAAATTTCTGTTTATCCTTGAAGAGTCAAAGTTTCTCTTCCTCTCACTTTTACTTCAAATCCTATAACATATAACTACAGATTAAGTTATTTTATTCTCTTCTTTGCTCCATGTTCTTTTTCTGCATAGAAGACTCATTTCAGGCCCATCTCTTCTCCCCTAAGTTCTGGCTTCTGAAATTATCCCTTGCTATTGTCCACAAGCATGATCTCTAGTTCCATTGGATATTTCCCTTCAGCTTCCAAATGTGTTCTTCCTTTTCAAGTGCTTTTAAAGTATTTCCTTGATTCTACTGTCATCTATTTTCTTTCTTTTATCATCCACAAAAGAAAGAAAAGTAGGCTACATCTGCTGCTTCAATTATGTCACCTTCTACTTATTCTTCAGTGTGTTGTAATGTCACTTCTAATAGCAGCACATAATTGAAATTGCTGTCTCTAAGTCACCAATACTCTGCTGACTTTAAAGTCAAGGATTGTATTGTCCTTATCCTATACAATCCCTCTGAAGTAATTGTGCTTAATGCACATTTCTCTTCTCTGAAAATCTTTTTAATGTAGTCAATCTATAGTGCACCATTTTACTTTTCCTCCTGTATCTACTAACACTTCTTCTCCTACTTTTCCACTTAGTCCTCTTCTGTTTTCCCCATATGCAGGAATGTCCTAAAGGAACAATCCACTTTCCTTTTCTCATTTTTTTTAATGTTGTCACTTCAATCATCTCTTCTTTATTGATAGAACTCAAATGCATATTTGAAAACTTATCTCTTTCCCTCTTCTGCATTTCAGATCTATCTATCATCCATCCATCTAGCTATCTATCTATCCTTTTTTTTTTTTTTTTTGAAACAGAGTCTCGCTCTGTCACCCAGGCTGGAGTGCAGTGGCGTGAACTCAACTCACTGCAACCTCTGCCACCTTGGTTCAAGTGGTTCTCCTCCTCAGCCTCCCGAGTAGCTGGGATTACAGACACCTGCCACTATACCTGGCTATTTTTTGTAGTTTTTAGTACAGATGGAGTTTCACCATCTTGGCCAAGCTGATCTTGAACTCCTGACTTTGTGATCCACCTGCCTCGGCTTCCCAAAGTGCTGGGATTACAGGAGTTAGCCACCATGCCCAGACCAGATCTGTATTTCTAATGACCTGCTGGGCATCTCTCGAATTGAAAAAGTATGAAAAGGACCTAATAAATCCTTATATTGTTTCTTTCTTGAATGACCCATTCTCTTGTGTCCCCTGTATTGATCATGTTTTGGAGCCTTAAATTCATCTTTAGAATAGTCTTTTCTCCTCATCTTCCATACCCAGGTGATCTCTCAGTGCTTCCAATCCTATCTCCATACAGTCGTTTCCTCTTTTTTATTCCTGTTGCCATGACACCAGTTCATAATCTCTCTTTTAAGCTTTTTAACTAGATGCTTCATTGGTGTCTCTTCTCTCCAATACATTTTCTATGTTGCCATCATTACTCTTTCTAAAAGTTTAGGTCTGTTTACATCATTTTCCTACACACAAATCTGCTTTCTTTTCTGATTGCTAATAAAATAAGGTTAAAATATTTTTTAAAAATTGTAAACCCCCTCATAGTTCATACCTTAGCATTATCATAATTTGGATCAGTCTCTTTTTCCAGACTTCATTTTTTCCAGTCATACCTCAAAATTATGAAAACACTAGTTGTAGAGAAATCTGCACTCCCATGTTTATTGCAGCATTATTCACAATAGCCAACATACGGAATCAACCTAAGTGCCCATTAATGGATTAATGGCTAAAGAAAATATGACATATACACACAATGGAATATTATTCAGCCATTAAGAAAAATGAAATCCTGTCATTTGCAGCAACACAGATGGAACTGGAGGCCATTATGTTCCATGAAATAAGCCAAGCCAGAAAGACGAAGATTGTTCTCATTCATATGTGGGAGCCAAAAAGTGGATCTTATGGAGATGAAAATAGAGAATAGATTGGTGGTTACCAGAGAGTAGGGGGAAATGGGAAAAGCCTAACTGTTCTAGAAGTTGACCTGCACAGCTCCGTGTTACCTATTAGAAATAGTAATTAAGCACTTGCTGTATGCTGGATTCTATGTTATGTACCAAAGATGTAAAGATGAATAAGACAAAAACTTCTCTTAATTTTCACAGTCCTAATGCAGAAAAATAATAAAATATAGCATGTTAGATGCTATGCTAGAGGAAATATAGGATTCTGAAGTATATACAATAAGGCAGCTTGCCTCATGCTTATAATAATTAAGCACTTGCTCTATGCTGGATTCTATGCTATGTACCAAATATATAAAGAATAGTAAGACAACAACTGTGGAGGTTGCAGTGAGCTGAGACCGTGACCCTGCACTCTATCTCAAAAACAAAATAAAATCAAATCCTATTTCTATTGGGAAGAATTATTCTGGCTGCCATGTGAAGGATAAAATGGAAAGACAGGACCAGAGGAAGTGAAAATATTTAGAAACAGTTGCTAAATTTCTTCAAAGCAGATTCTTTGTTACATGAACAGAGAAATGTGAACTGACTTAGAAAACAGGCATACAAAACAAGATTTCGTGATTGCTTTATTGTTGATGCAAAATTAAGTAGAATGGATGATGGCCAATAGGTAGGGGTTATACTGTCTGGAGCTCAGAAAAGAGATCAGGAGTGGAGATGTAGATTTGAGCTTCATTAGCATACAGGTTTATATAGCTGTGGAAGCAGATGAGATCACTCAGAGAGGGTCTGTAGAGTGAGTACAGTACCTAAGACAGGACCTGCAGCAATGCCAATATTTTAAGCATTGTCAAAAGAAGAGGACTAGGTGGTCCTAGGAAACTCAGAGAAGCCATTGAAATTAGAAAAAGTTGGAAATGTCAAATGCAGCCAATGGTGGAAATAGGAGTTATATTTTAAAAATTTTTAAAAATTGGAGTTAGCCTTGAGGATATCATTTGTGAGTTTGGTGAGAGCACTTTCAGTGGAAGGTTAAGATGGAAGCTACATTGCTTTCTTCATTTACCTATTGTTAGGTCCCTCCCTTGGACAGGCCACCTTGGTAGCAGCCCTAGCCTTGCCTTTGGCGCTGGAGGTAAGGAGGTACAGAGACCACGGGCCACTACACTTTACTCCTCTCTTGGAGCGTTATTACAAGGCAACTTTGACATTTCTGCCTCTATTGATGTGCCAAGTATCTTATAAAAGAAGGCAGCAGCAAGGCTTCCTTTCAAGTGCGATTGTCTTGGGCTCCCTGCCATTGAGGGTTGGCACAGACCCACTTCTATCTCCACTTTATTGAAATTCTATTCATTTTCAAGAGGCAGGTCAAATGTTACTTCCTCCTAAAAATGCCCTCACTTCAACAGAGAATTCTCGTTCTTCTGTGTTCTCAGAAGAACCATAAATGCTTTTATAAATTCAAATTTATTTGTATAAATTCAAAAAGCATTTAAAACTTTGCTTCACAGTTACATACGTAGCTCTGTCTTCCCCTGTTTGTATCCCAGATTTTATCTAGTAAGTTGAGATATTTTCCTTGTTTATGGAATTGAAGTGTTTACATGCCATGGTTTGCCTGATCACAATAAATTATTTTGAAAGTTCAGACTTAGTTTTTCATGAAGGAGGACTACATTTTCACAGGGAAAAAAAATCTATGAGACAATTGAAATCACTTTTGCTCTGTTTCATACTATGAATACCTCTTCAGGTATAGCTCTGAAGTTGGAGCTCTAGTCTTTGTATGTGAGAAAGACCTAGTGAATACTTCCTTGAATGGGGGGAGCAAATTGGACTCAATATTTTGTGACTATCGTCTGTGGGCAGCATTCTGAAAAATGCACAGTAATCTTGGGTCTGCCTGTAAATTAGGTTTGCTTTGGACAGTCAGCTATATCGATATAACAAATAAGTGACTTGCTACTGGGGTGATGGTCTACTTTGCAATCTTTACCTTCAAGGACATATTGGAGCTGAATAAGTCATACAATTTTGCTCCTAAGGAAAGAAATTCTAAGCTTGTGACTAAATGAGGTTTACATTTCCTGCTGATCTTATACCTTTTAAAAATATAATTTTATTTGTATGGTCTCAAATCTGGAAGAGTCATGTTTGGTACTTTAAGCTGATTATTGCCAATGTGATATTGAATTTGTAACATGTTTTCTCTGTAGTAGAGAAATATTTGAAATATGTATCCATTCTCAAGTCTCAAATGAATTATCAGGGTCCCTGAATGTAATAAAAGCTGAATACCAATGAGAAATATGTCAGTTTACAAAGTAGGCTTAACCTTAAAGAAATCATGAATTTCTGAACTTTTTTCTTTCTTTCCAAAATACTGCCTTTCTATGAGCAAACTGATATTTGGCAGAAGACTTGATGAAAATAAGTAATACCGGAAAGTGCTAAGAACTCTTGAATTGTGCCCATGCTTTAATTGTTATTTGACTCCATTCCTCTTCCCACCAGAGCATATAGCAAATGATGTATATCAAATGCATAGTTGTAATTCATCAATTAGGTAGACTTATAATGCTGCATTTTCTTTTTTTTTTTTTTTTTTTTTTTTTTGAGACGGAGTCAGGCTGGAGTGCAGTGGCCGGATCTCAGCTCACTGCAAGCTCCGCCTCCCGGGTTCACACCATTCTCCTGCCTCAGCCTCCCGAGTAGCTGGGACTACAGGCGCCTGCCACCTCGCCTGGCTAGTTTTTTTGTATTTTGTAGTAGAGACGGGGTTTCACCGTGTTAGCCAGGATGGTCTCGATCTTCTGACCTCATGATCCGCCCGTCTCGGCCTCCCAAAGTGCTGAGATTACAGGCTTGAGCCACCGCGCCCGGCCAATGCTGCATTTTCAAACTCAATGAAAATGCCCAAGCTCATCAATAGCTCAGTCAGTAGAGTTGATGCTAATATATTAGAGTGTTTTTTTTTTTCTTTGAGTATATTTATAGAAGCAGAGTAAAGAGCAAACTTTATTTCTTATGATAGCAGGGGTAGGATATCCTCACAGATGCAAAAGGAGACATGAACAGAATTTATATTCTGTATTTTAGAGTGTGTGTGTATGTGTGTGAGTGAGAAAGAGAGTTATTAAAATGGCTTAAATATCCTCAAGTGTTACACAAGGAGGAGAGTGTCATTGGAAAACAAATACTTGTTTTCTTGTTGGAATTATAATCATGTATTTTAATGAATGAGTTCCCTGTCATTAATGCCTTTAGGCTAATATTAAACAACATTGCAATGAAGTGAAATCATTTCTTCACGATAACAATGAAACTTCGCTTATATCTTTTTACAGTAGAAAATAGCAATAGATATTTTGGCATTTTAAAACAGTTCATTGAGAGTTTTCCATGGATACATAATTTTTTTTCCTTTGTCTAAATTCACTGCCAAAATATTTGGGACTGGACACTTGGGGTACTTGCTTCCTCTTTGGGTGCAGGCCTTATTCTCAATTCATGTAGTGTTGACCCAATAAATTCCGTCTGTTACAGTCAGAACCCACATCCATCCAAAGTCAAAGAAAAAACCTTGATGTTGGCGTCTACAGCTTCACTTCCTGCTTTATGGACTCCACTCTGGAGTGCCCTGTAAAGCTCCTTCCTTTCATGAGGCTGAGGCATTCCTGATATCCTGTACCACTCTCCTCTGTACTTCAGATCAATTTCAGTCAGTTAGGGCTCATTGTGATTTTTATTTACTGGTACCTTTCTAACGTTTCTGCATTTTATCCAGGCTCCGATACGTACGTGTATAGCTCTGTCCCTAGTAGAGGATTTCCAGGCATCCGTGTCCAGGGGAGAAAGCAACAGTCTCTTCCTGGCCCGTAGAAGTCATGGGCCCACACTTTAACCACACAAGCCTGTCTTCACTCCTAGGCCTGTGATGGACATTCAAGTCCCTGTGACCTAAAACCACCAGCAGCTCTTTTCTCCTTTAACTTTTGGTCCTTTCATAGTCCATATTTCTTCAAATAACTAATAGTTTCTGTGATCTGTGGTCTATGCATTGCATAATCATCTTTCTTTCTCTACATGTATAGATATAAACCCTTTTAAATATTTCTTGGAAAGAGCAATTCATTTTGAGTTTATTTGTTCCCATTATTCAAACTCAGACGTGTTCTATGGGACAAACCAACTACTAGAGCCAATGTGGACCAAATAATAGGGTCTTTTCTCCTGTTTTAAAAAATATGTGCACACAATTTTTATGGGCTTCACCTCTGTTACCATTGGGCACACAATTCTGCTGAAGCCACAGTTATTTTGCAAGTCAGCGAGGACTTCTCCAGCACTGGGTTGGAGTTACATTGGTAACTTTGCTCTAAATTCCCCCTTTAATGGAAAAAAATATGGATAGAAGGCGAGGAGCATAAATCTTACAAGTTGCTTTTGCGTGACCAGCCAGAACCAGCCCTAAATGAAGACACTGTATGCTGCTGGCGGCTGTACTCTCTTCATTCCGATTTCAATAAGTATCTGGCAGCCACAGAAGCATTAGAAGGTAAAAGGGGATCAACCAGTTGTTAATCCAGTTGTGACTTTGGTTTGGGGTTCATTTCTTCAAACAGCCAGGTTGTGTGTTGTTCTGTGATTGAGTGCTTTTGTCCTGACAGAACTTTTCACTTTGTACCTTTCACCATTGTTTTTGGCCACGGACCAAGCCTCACATCTTCTGGTCACAGAATTCCTTTCTGCAAACTCCAGTGTAGGCCAAGGCCTCCGGGTAACATGAGACGCCTCCATTTCCCAGTAGACAGCACATTAAAGTGAGGTCTGTTGGCCAGCTGCAGAGACAGGTGTTATTCTCTTTTAATTCACACCACCCCCATTTATTTGTCCTAAGAATTCCTCTTACAGTGTTGTTCACAAATGCTGAAGGAATTGGGCAGATTTTATAGGTGGTGGATTCTGGGATTAAAGTGCTTCACCTGCTGGGTAGTTTAGCTTCATGAACAATACTTTCAGATTTAGCACACATTCTTTTTGTTGTTGTGTTTGTTTGCCCTCTATTAATGGGCGAGAAGAGGCACAGTGCCGCTCAAAAGTCCACCACACAATGTGTTTACCGACTCAGATTCCATCTTCACTCTTTGAAGAAGGCTGACTCATGCTGCTTTCTGAGAAACTGGAGAAGAAAAGTAAATGCTATGATCATTGTCCCTTTTTCATCCATACAGCAGAGCCATGAAAACCTGCACTGATTGAGTCCTATCAAATTTAATGTTGGAAGGCCTAATCCAGATCATTTTTTATAGCTCTATTATGCAGATGGAAAAGGATCAAATATCACAGTGTTTACTACAGATTTTGCTGTTGTTTCAAATATGACTTTGAAGAGTTCTATGATTTTCACTGGAGAAGGAGCTTATAGGATGCGTGAGGGTCCAAGATGTGGTCTATCTGGTAGAAATCACCACGTTCAACTCTTACCTCTCCTAATTGGGCAACTCTATTTCTAAGTTGCATGAGTTTGTTTGTCTTCCTGATCTGAAATTTAGCCATGAAAAGCCCTCTTTGAGTGGCCTCAACAGTGTTTCAGAAGCAACCTGTCCAACCCTCTGGGTTGATTTGCACAGGCTTGGCTCACTGCTTTTTCTGTGCCTGAATGTGCTTCCATCTTTCCTTCTTCAAGGCCCAGCTTCTTAAATGCCTGCTCAGATGGGAGCTTCAGTGGCATGCAAAGGCATCAGTGACATCTGTTCAAGGGCCTTTCTTTTCTTTCCATTATTTTTTATTTAAATCCATTATCCTATAAATTCCAAGAGGACAGGAAAAGGGTCTTCGGATCCACCCTTGTGATGCCTCTGTCAGCAGTAACTCTTTATTAAATAAATGAGAATACAATTTTCCAGCTCTGGAGACAAGTCTTGCATTTAGTTTGACAGAGTCACAAGTGCAAAAGGCTGATTTCATTATTTTTTTATGGTGTCTCTCTTTCAGGATACTTGACTGGCAGGATTTGAGGTGGATAGCAATATTTATTAGACTAAAGGCTATTTAATGCAAATTTCTATGTCATTAGCACAATATATTTTTTATTTTTAATTGATTTAGGTAATGTGTAAGTAAATGGTATATATATCCAGTGAAACTACGAGATGAACAAAGTGACTATGAGTTCATATAATTTCTTTGTAACATTAAGAATTGTCTCTTTTAAGATGTTTGGGATATAACATAGGACAAACAGGAGACAATATCTGGCTCCCTATCTTCCAGCATTCCCAGAAGCTGGGTTTTAAAGAAAATCAGCATGTTCTTCATTTAAATGCCCAAAGGCTGTTGCATCTGTGGACTCTTCCTCCATTCCTTCAGGCAGGAAATCAGATAAGCCTGGATGGTAGCGAGACTTCATAAGTGGCCTCCTACCTTACTGTTACTTGTGACTCTCTGAAGAAACCTGGGCCATTGCTATGTTTGCCAATCCAGTGCTGCCCAACACACACTGCATTCCAACCATAAACATAATAAGACATGCACTATGCATTTGATGTTCTTCCAGGCCTTGGTGTCTTTGCATGTGACATTTCCTCTGCCTGAGCTGCTTCCTGGCTTCTTCTTTTCCCTGTCGTCACCTGGTGAATCGCGACTTTTCTTGTAGCCCTGAAAATCAAGCACCTTCTTATCTGAGATAACTTCCTACCTTTTCTAAGCAGAGCTGGCTACTTCCTTCCTCCTTGGTTTCTTGCCCACACCCCATTTTATAATGCATCATGTGATCTTTCTTCTAATCTTTGTTTGCTTTGGAGTGTTTGTTTTATACATAAGCCATGAGTTCCTTGAAGGTGAGAACTGTATCTTACTCACCCTTGTGCATATAAGGCTTTCTTCACACCTCTCCCTTCCAAACTTCCGAACCCTGCTCTGTCTTGCAGAGTCCAAGACTCTGTAGGTGCTCAACTAATTTTGGTTAAATGAATGATTGGATAAATATGTGAGGAGTAAAGAAAATCATACTGATAATTGGTCTTGAAAGGTTAGGGAGGATAAAGACAGCCTCTAAACTCTGGGAGGGAGTCAACGAATGAAGGATAAGGAAGGGTCCAAACTTTATGGACTCGTTCTCTTGGACATAGTACAAATTGGTTACAATGGACTCATCAGACCTTTATGTAACTTTTTCCTTCCCATCTATTTATTACTACTGTTTTCAGAAGCGGCACATGATAAGTAGACAGTGTGGACAATTACTAGTATGATATCCTCCCCACTTCCCAGCAACTGGCGATCATGAACCATTTTATGCAGTGTTTTTTATCTGCAAATAAAATAAGTTTTACCTCTGCTTCAAAATAAAATCAGGCTTAATACACTGCTGCACCAAGATAAATATTAAAGAGCATTGTATTTGTTTTACTGTATGGAAAGTGGTGATTTTTGATTATGTGGTCTTTCTGGGATGATCTGTTTCATTCCTTCTGTTCTCAACCTCTGTGCATATCCAGCTGCGGACAAATAGTCTGGTAAGATTCTGAGTACTTTTTTAAATCCTCAAAACAACCAATTAAGAAAGATGCTATTAAATCCCAGTTTTACAGGGGAAGAAACTGAGGCTGAGAGCAGTTAAGTATGTTACCCAAAGGGCACACAGCTGTAAAGAGGCAAAACTGAAACTAGAACCCATTCAGTCTGGGTTGAGTCTGTGCTTTTAACTACCGTGATAAACGGTCTCTTCTTCAGAAGTTGACCTTGTACTGTGTGAAGGAAAATTTATTTACAGGGATGAAAACTGGGCAGCTGGTTCAAAGGATCCCTTGGAACTACTCCATAGAAGGATAAAGAGTAGAGACAATAATAAGCTCACTTGTAGTTTTAGACCCTGGTAAACTTTTGGATGCTCCTGCAATTTCATACTTCAAATGAAATAACTGAATATTTCCTGAAGTAAGTAACCAGCTCTCTAACTTGGCAGAAATCTCTAACTCCACTTAACTCATGCAGGGGGCCATGACATACAGCCTAAGTGCCCAGGAATTTTAAGTTAAGATGTATTTATGTAGTGAAATTGTGTGTGTGTGTGTGTGTGTGTGGTTGTTTTACCCTTTTCTTCCTGCTTGGAAAAAATTTAAATATTTAAAGTTATCTACAAATTGTAATATTTCCCTAGAAAGCAAGCATCACAAAGATAAACATTAGCTGTCAGAAAAGCTTCATATCATCCGAGATGAAGGTGGTGCTTTTTTATTACAGTATCTGAGAAAAGCTTTCAGTGAAATTCAGTAATCCCTCACTTCTGATTCCATGTCTGCTGAGATGTTCAAATTTGAGTGCGGCCCTTGGTAAAGCACTGACTGCTGAAAGGTAGCTCTGTCCCATGGGAGGATTTAGAATGAGATCTAGTAGAAATTTTCATTCAAGTTGAATGGAAAACAGAAAAGCGAGTGTTCTACGGAGAGCAGAAGTCTGGCAACGATGGATTTGCCCTGTGAGTGAAAGTCTAGGAATGTGTGTCCTTCCCACAGTTGGTTTATTAAGAAAGTCCTGCAAGTTAATATCACAGTACCTGTTTGAATACAGGTATAAATTCCTTGAGAGTCCACAAATTAACTATCAGCGGAAATCCTGATACCCACCAAATGATGTTTTTATGTCTATGTATTCATCCATCTAATAATTTTTTAAGAGATAGCGGTGTGTTTATTCTATTGAGTAGAATACTATTGTTTTTCTTTTCTTCTTTGTCTTCTTTTTTCTTTTCTTTTCTTTTTTTTTTTTTAAGATGAAGTCTTGCTCTATCACCCAGGCTGGAGTGCAGTGGTGCAATCTGACTCACTGCAACTTCTGCCTCCTGGGTTCAAGTGATTGTTCTACCTCAGCCTCCCAAGTAGCTGGGATTACAGGTATGCACCACTACACCCAGCTAATTTTTGTATTTTTAGCAGCGACAGGGTTTCACCATGTTGGCCAGGCTGGTCTTGAGCTCCTGACCTCAGGTGATCCACCCTCCTCTGCCTCCCAAACTGTTGGGATTACAGGCATGAGCCACTGCGCCCAGCCTGTTTTTCTTTTATTTGTAAATTTAGGTATTTCTGAAGACAATATTAATTGACAGGGGAGTCATTATCCTTCTTCTTCAAATATGCCTGCATAAATCTATGGCATGAAATGCACACACTTCCGACAGGACTCCTTTAGTAATACTCTCTCAGTTTACAAGATTCCCTGACACCATAGCATGACTGGATGAATTATTCTCCAGACATAGCCTAATTTCCAATAGTCATATTTCTTAAATATTTTTGAAATTATTTTTACTAGAAATTTGTAAGATTATCAAATTCAGTATTTTTCTAATGGACAAAATTGTACCTGAACTGTCTTAAAAGTGCCACTTTTTATTTTTTAAAAGCAACAGAAAATGAAAGGCATTCATTTTATAACTCCCTAGTGTGGATCCTTCTCCTGTTAACAAACTCAAATTTTTAGGAAGCTTGAATTCTTCCAATTCCATTTTAATGCCATTTTTCTCTCATTCTGTTTTCAGAGGCAATGAAGAACAGCTGGTCACCATTCTCTGTAATAATAACCTTCATATAGTTGAAACCCAAACGGTTTTGGACATGGTACTTACAAAAACATCTCCTTGCAGATGATGTAGCCTATTTGGTATTTCCCCTGTAAATAGCTAGATTCCTTATAGCCGACCCTTCCAGCAACTATCAAATTTTAGCTCTGTTTAGTATAATGGCAAGCATTTTCTGCTTTGTCTATTCAGGAATGTCTTCCTAGGAGGTTTCACAATAAAATTTATTGTGTTTAATTTATGACGTACAATGTAAGAAGAATGGAATGCTTTTCTGTTAGGATTTGCATTGATAATGAAAGGTTACTATAGTGCTGGTCTGCTTTGACCAAATTTGCCAAATTCTGAAGAGAATGCCAATTAGAAGTCTCTAATGCTTTTCACTGGAACAGACTGAGGCCAGTACCTGGTGATGGGGACCTGTCGCTGTTGGCCAGACTCTATTTTTAATTGGGAGAGAAGGCAAATGCTAGATCAAATACAGTGTTTACTAAGTGACACCAATAATTCCAAGTCATAGCCACACCCCAAAAGAGCTGAGGAAGTGACTAAGTCCTTCTGAGGTCGTCTTTTCTATTAGTAGCAATGTAGCCAAAAGTCTGAAAACGCTCACATTTTGCTCTCTTTAGGAAAAGACAACATTGATTTTAGAGGTTTTTGTTATGGAGGCCAGGGGGATTTTTCCAGTGCAGCACAGAGAAAGCTGGGTTTGGATTGGGAAGCCAGACATTTTTTGGCGCCTATTCCCTACTTGAATGGGATTCGTTTGCCCCCTCCTCACCTCTCCCCAACCCCCAGGCAGCTAGAAGCCCCACCTCCTCGCTTGGACCATATGGGGAAGCTGGCTCAGTGGCTGTTATTCTACTGACTCCAAGTTCACGCAGCTGTTCATCCCCTGCTTAATGTACCGGTAATTACAGCAATGTGCTCTTCTCTTTCCAATCATGTAACTTTTACTAATGGAAAATGATTTGTTTTTAACAACTTCCATGCATTTCTTTCTCGTTTTAATAAGAAAGGGTGTCTTGCGGCATCGAGCAATTGAATTCTCTATAAAAAACAAAAGTCTCCGTATGAGTTTCCAGCTCCATAGGAGGGCTCTGTGGGATTGGCCAAAGGTAGTGGGGAGACTTAAGTGGGTGTAACTAACTTGATATGAATAGGTCAGTTGGGAAACAAAGCAAGCTCATTGCCTTCTGCACATGGAGGTGGTGAAAGAACATTTTTTAAAAATGTGAAACTGGGAAGAATCAAAACTACGAATTGAGCTCTGCTTTCATGATCCAAACTCTATGTACTCCCAAAGAATTTTTAAAACAAATATCTGAAGAGGTTTTCACTTATTTTCATTCGATCTTTCAGAGCATGTAAATGCCCTCCTTTGATAAGAAATGTTCATGGTTGGGGTTGGGTGAGGGCTGAAATGATTACAAGTGCATCACTTGCTGTAGCCATGCTAAGCTACCAGGCACAGATCAAACAGGCATGTGTTCACTTGATCGTTTTATTTGTAGATAAAATATAGACACCTTGGACTTTCCTTCCCTATATCCCCTGAATGGCACTGGAAATCACTCTAAAAGGATCATTTTTAAAGCAAAACTTTTCCAACTCATTAGATGATTTCAGTTTTAGACTTTCATTTTAAATAAATGGTTGAGTAGCAGTTGTAACAAAGAATGTGAAGTCACACCCTTGTGTGTGGATGGAAATACTACTACACAACACACACAGCTAATTTTATCAGAAGGACGACAGCAAAAGGAATGCCTTCTTTACATGAGAACTCAAAAGTCAAGAGCATTGACAAGATGACAAACCATGATTGTGAAGTGGCTTTGCCACATCTTGACATTTTAAAGATTTATATAATTCAAGATTTATCTAAAATTATAAAATACATATCCTGAGCTGAAAATTCTTTGATGTTAAGGTGTATCCATATCTTTTAAGGACCTTAATGTTATTCCTTGTGCATTTCCTTTCTTCTATTTGTGGTTAATAATGACATGGCAGCCAGAAATCATCTATCTTCTCCTCAGTCCTTCTTATCTAGCTCCCTCCAAAAGTCATTTTTTCTTAGAGATTTCTTTGGAAATGTTATTAAGCTAGAGTGAAGTAATTTTTAAAAACACACATTGAAACTTAGAACTGAATAATTTTGAAATATTTGTAATAACTTTGGCAAAACCGTTGCTTTCCTTAAGAACCACAAGACCACACCAGCGGCAAAGAGGCGTGATTGTTCCTCTGGAGTCTTGAGAAGTTCCTCGTGTGACAGACTCCAGCAAAGGGGGTCTGTGCTTCGCTCCTCCATAAATGCACCACACAAGTCTAGATCTGATTTTGCCCTCTAGGAATTCTTGTGCCTTGATTTATACAAAGCAAAAATTATGTTTAATATTTTAAAACTGGCTTCAGGAATTAGGATCTTCAGAATTAGTGTTCTGACTCTAGTCATGTGCATCTCTTACATCATCTTCTATTTTTTTCAGATGGTTGCATCAGTAGCTTTGGGAATATTTTATTTTTAAAGTTTTAAGTCATTCTGACATCCACTAGACCATCAAAAATATAACTATGATCTAATGAATGCCCAAATAAGTTGTCGCATAATAACAACTACTTATCATGTTCACTTTCCCCATTATTCATTTATTCATTCAGTATTAATTGAACAACTCATATGTGCCAGGCATATTCTAGGGACCAAGGACGCAGCAGTGAACTCAAAATCTTAGTTTTATAAAGGTTGCAGTTCAGTAGGAGGACATAAACGAATAAAATATATAAGTAAAAAAAGTTAAATAGCAATGAGCTCTAAGGACAAAAAGCACTGTAAAGGGACAGAATGTGATGAGAGAGTTTCAATTTTACATGGAGTAAAAGAGAAGACCTCAATGTGTGACTTTTGAGCACACAAGGGAAGGAACTAAGATATAAGCTTTGTAGATATTTGAGGGAAAAACTCTCCAAGCAAATAGTACAGCAATAGCAAATGTCCTAGGGGTTATGAATGTAGAGTGTTCAAGAGTACCAAGGAGGCCAGTGTGCCCAGCGTACAGATATTAGGAGATAAGTTTAGAGAAGTGAAGGAAGCCAGATCTTAGAAAACCGTAGTTTCTTATAAGGACTTTGGCTTTTACGTTGAGACAGGGGAAGCTGCTGGAGATTTTTGAACAGAAAAATGACAGAATCTCGCATAACTTGTAACAAAATAATCCTGGCTGTTATGTTGAGAGTTGATTTAAGGGCAGCAAGGGAAGCAGCAGGGAGACAGGTTGGAAGGCTATTATAGTAAGCCAGGCAACAGGACAAAGGGTAAAGGTGGAGAAAGTAGATATAAATGGAGTTCCTACTATATAGCAGGCACTATGTTAGGCTTTGTGGATACATCAGGGGGAAAACAGAGGCTGTGTTCCCAGGGGCTTTGCATTCTACTGGGAAGAGCCAGGCAATCAACAAATAAGCCAGTGCATACATAAAATATCAGGTGATGATAAGTTATATCTAGAGAAACCCTAACATGTTCCAAAGTTCATTATGGCAAACACCTAGAAACAAACACAGTCCTATATAGTGGGGACTGGAGAAGAAAAGTGTGGCATATTCAAACAGAGACTATTATGTAGCAATGAAAACTGAGTGATTATAACTACATGCAACATTGAAGATGGATCATAGCAATATAATAGGAATACAAAATAAGTTAGTTTATATTTAAAACATTACATTTTCCATAAAGCCAACACATGCAACCCAAACTAATATTTTTAAAGAAGTACAAATAGATGTGTTAACATATATCAAATGAAATCAAGAACATTGTTAATACAAGAATCGGGGTAGTAGTTGTCTTGAATGAGGAGTGGCAAAGAAATTATTGGGGTAGTCACATGGGTTTCTGTGAGTGTTCTAGCTTCATGTTGGATGTTGGATTATTGGATTTAATTATATTATTTGCAGGAAAGGAAGCATGGAAGGAAGGGAGGAGGGCAGGAAGGCAGGAAGGAAGGAAGGAAGGAGGGAGGGAGGGAGGAAGGAAGGAAGGAAGGAGGGAAGGAGGGAGGGAGGAAGGAAGGATGGGAGGCAGGGAGGAAGGAGGGAAGGGAGGAAGGAAGGAAGGAAGGAAGGAAGGAAGGAAGGAAGGAAGGAAGGAAGGAAGGAAGGAAGGAAGGAAGGATGGGAGGCAGGGAGGAAGGAGGGAAGGGAGGAAGGAAGGAAGGGAGGGAGGGAGGGCAGGCATTTTACAGGGTTAACATTGAATATATGCCGTGAACTATGGATTATAATTCATCTAACTGTGTTTCCCTGTGGTGTAGGGTTGGGAAAAGTTATGGAGTATTTGCTTTTATATATGTAAATTTGCCAGGGAAATCCTCTCTAAGGAAATGACATTTGAGCAGAAGCATGAATGGATTGGAGAAGTGGTTGGAGGAACAAGGAGAAATTCCTGGCCGGAGTGGAGTGAGCAAAAAGAAAGCAGCAGGAGGTGAGGTCAGGGAGGAGCAGGAACAGGTCATCTTGGCCTTTGTAAGCTGTGAGGAACTCTGACTGATACTCCAGCAGACACTGAAAACAACTGAGAGGTTCTGAGCAGAGGAGTAACATTACCGGCTGTAAATTTTAAAAGGATCATTCGTGCTGCAGTGTGGGAATACACCAGGGTTTCTCTGCACAACAGACATTTTGGACTGGATGATTCCTTGTTGTAACAGATATTCTTCTGCATTGTATGATGTTTGCCAGCACCCCTGGCTTCTCCCTAATAAAGCTATAATGTCATCCCCTGCCCCCTAGTTATGACAACCAAAATTGTCTCCAGACATTGCCAAATCGGGGGCAAAGTCATTCTGCTTGAGCACCACTGGAATGTGCTGAAGGTGGCAAAAGACAGAATCAGGGAGAGGGGGTAGGAAGATGTTGTTGCGTCCACCAGAAACAATGGCTGGGACTAGGGCAGAAAGGCTCTCTTTTCTAAACACACGTATTCATAGTTTGGGTCTGTACCCACATGGCTGGAATCTCTACAATTTGAGGATATTCAGAAATTCCCAAAGATGAGATGCCAAATATTCATTTACACTCAAATATTTCCCAAGTGCTATAGAAATGGGCACTTTGAGCATGAAATCATCCACATGGTTATTCCTTAAGGACTAGGTCCAAACTGTCCACTTCTTTTCCTCTTGGCTTTATCCAGTCTGACAACTCATTCTTTGATTTGCATCCAGGTGAGTTCCTTGAAGCCCTGAACCGAGGACTTCTTGTGTACTTTAACATTTGTTATATCTGAGGATATTTTGATTGGCAACATTTTTACCATAGAGAACTGTTTAAAGAAAATACTGCCAGCACACAACTCATCCACGAAGTGCTGTTTTTGAAGAAGATAGAGGAGGCTGTGACTGAGATCATCAGGGAATCAACCCGACACCCCAAACATAATAGGGCAAAGGAGTCAGATGAGAATTTTGTTCGGTAGGAGACACTGGACAACAAGACAGGACCCTTGACCTCAGAAAAGCAGGAATTCAGGAATATTACAGAACATGAAGTAGCAGAGCCATGGAGCAGAATGTACAGCACTAATCTTGAGCGCTTTCCCCCGAGGACTCTGCGCTGTTTTCACAAAGGCCTCTGGGAATGCCAGGCTGTGAAAGGTAGAAATGTACACACGGGGACAGGAGTGGCCTTCGGTCTAAAGAGTGAGCCACGCAGGTTTCTAGTTACCAGCCTTCCAGTAGTGGTACTGGGAAATGGTTTTATAGGAGAAACAAATCACCCGAATGCAGAAAATGCAATTCCACTGAAGCAAATCCAACTTCCTTTCCTGACGGAGAATGTAATTAAATCCTGCTTCAGGAGGACGGTTTGTATCCTCTGCTGCTGGGGGTCTCGGCTCATGCTCATCGCTGGTGTTTACAAGATGATATTCCCTGCCTCCTGTGACATGCTGAGGCAGCCCTGACTTTGAAGATGGGGTGGTGGTGCATGCGAGGGAAGGGGGATGAGTAAGGCTGTGTTTTATTTGCAAAGCTTGGCTGTTCATCTCTCACGTTCACATCTGACACCAGAAGCCCACACCATGCTTGACTTTTCCAAAACAGTGATTCTAATGTAACACCCTAATGAGCTGTATTCACTTACCTTTCAGAAGGAGACTGGGGGGACATACATCCACAAGGTGAGAGGAAGGGGTGATTGTAACAATATTAAATGTGATTACTACCAGCAGAAGTTCTACGAGATGAAGTGACTGAATCACGGCTCACGATGTCATCAAAATACAATTAAAAGTGCAATTTTACCTTACTTATTTAGTTATTCACTTGTATTTTGAAAGCTGAGTCATTGGCAGTAATCTCATCATGGCCTAAATGAAAAAAAATCTAAGAGGTTCATGAATTTGCTAGTCACTTTTGGTCCTACAGTCACTTTGTAACACACAATCTCTATTTGGAACATAGAATGTCCTGTCCAAGATATTAATCAAAACTCAAGTTTGTTGTGTTATCAAATATCACATCTTCTCCCTTCTCAGTTTGGATCTGCTTCTCACTGGAAATTGACACAGGGAAAGGGCTGTGGGGGTAGGGCTTCAGAGGCACCTGATTTCCTTTCTATCTTTTACACTGTGATCCTAATCCTCCCTCTAACAGCTCACCAGTGTCTGTCATTCAGATCCTAGCAGCAGGGAGACTTATTTGAGGGAGCAGGGAGCAGCAGAGGAAAAGCCTTATTTGAACTGGACCTTCCTTATCAGGCTTCACATTTTCAGGGTTCAACAGATGGCTAAGGTTGATGTTTCTGTTCGAGAGTCATTTTCATGGATTTGCAGAAGACCCCACTACTGAAGTCCCTTTCACCTGGACAGATAGATGTATCTAATTATGATGGTAGATTGCAAAGCTTTGCAGCTCCCGGAGACACAGTATTCACTCCTATCTTCTCCTGGGGGGATGCTTGGCCCATCTACTTGGATTTCTTAGAAGGACTTAAGGACTCTATCTTGGTTCTCTCTTCCACATAAAACAAGGAAGGGAGCAAATTTGCTCCTTTATTCCAGCACTCTGAAGTGCAGACAGGCCCTCCCCAGGACAGTGACCCCTACTCCTCTACCTGAAGCCACTGTGCTTTTTGGCAGTCATGAGTCAAGCTGAGCCCTAATTTTCCACACATTCCATGGCCCTCGGAATCATTACGTAGTCACTCCTCACCAGACTTGGGATAGAAGGGTTACCACTACCTGTGGAAGAAGAATGGCACCATGGCCAGTAACAGCTCTCTCCCAAGGCATCTCTCCACTGTCTTCTCTTTCCCTCTCCTCTGTAAAGACTCTTATAGCCTTGGAAAAAAGGAGGAGATATAAGAATTATGGAACAGTTTTTTTTAACCTTTGTAAAATCTTTTTATAGTAAACTCTCTCATACACATCTTGTTATCTGATGTTAATTATTGGAACCTCATTCAAAGCTATGTTAGAAAGATCCCCATTTAAGCTTCTCTTAAATTTGTAAGAGAAAATTGTTCATAAATTAAATTATAAGGAAAAGAGAGTTGATTTTCTATATCCTTCCATGTTTGGCCTTTCCACATGGTCATGGAAACCACCTTACCCCTCTTAATTTTTTAGTTCTTTTGGCAGAAAATACAGAAACTATGATTCCCAACACCATAGGGCAGTACTACTACTGTCTTCACCACGTCAAGCAATAGACTTTCCAACCTTTTCTCTCCATTAAACTTCTCTATTACCAGACTCTTACTAAATCATCTTACTAAAGATAATATTTGAGTGTCTCTCTTGTGCCAAGAATTATAGAGCTCTGGTGGCAGAAGATGACAGAGAGGTTTTTTGTTTTTTGTTTTTTTTTTCCTGTCTTAGAAAAATTTATAGTTTATTCTAGTTCTTTCCACTGGAATCTGAAACAATATATAAAAACAATGCCATAGCTTTTTTCAATACATTTTGATCAATGTGGAAATACATTTTCGTAACAGCTGAGAATTCATACTATATATTATAATGTTGGTCACAATAACTGAGTCTGATGATTGAATTGGGAGATGTAGGGTGGGGCATGGCAGCATGTGCCCCTTTAGGTCAGAGATAAGCTGGTGCCACCAAAAGGATCCCTGTTTATTACAATCCACTAGAACTTTTAATTTCTTTGTGTTTGTATTTTCTTTCATAGGACAAGGTCAGGGAAATAAGCATTTCTACTCAAGCTCCCAAATAGTACTGAAAGAATATCAAATGAAAAGGACTATAATGGTATATCTTAAACATTTTTTCAAAAGAACTGGCATTTACTTTTTAATTCCTTCAGTGTCACCCTAAGCTCTAGTGCTAGTAACTCAGAAAAATTTAACAACAACTGATCCATTCACTATTAAAGAAAATGTTATAAACTCATTTGGACTGAGGTGTTAATTGTTATTTTTAAGGTTAATGGTTATTACTTGTTCCTGATCTTCTAGGATAACATTTGCATTTTAGGCTTTTTAAAAAAATCCCAAATGTCCTTAAAACTGAAGGACTTGGTTAGATAAACATTTTGGGGAACGATGGCAAAGCCTGCTGTGACAATTTTTTGATAGGATGACAACCAGTACTGGCTGATCCTCCCACTCAAGAAACACACTTAAATCCAGTGTTGGCTTTGGGAATGCTGAGAAAAGATTGGCTTTGGGAATAGAGAAAACATCAGTGAAACAACGAAAAACAGAAGTGATTTGAAGGACAGCTTTAGGCTTCACCATACTCTGTAACCATTAAATAACTCCCCATTTTCCCCTACTCCCAGCCCCTGACAACCACCATTTTAATTTCTATTTTTATGAATTTGACAAATCTAGATAACCTCATGTAATTAAAATCATACAACATTTGCCTTTTTGTGATTGCCTTATTTTACTTAGCATAATGTTGTTAAGATATATTCATGTTTAACCCATGCCGGAATTGTCTTCCTTTTTAAGGCTGAATAGTATTTCATTGTGTGTATATACCACATTTTGTTTATTCATTCAGCTATGGATAGAAACTTGGGTTGCTTTTATTTTTCGCTATTGTAGACAGTGCTGCCATGAACATGGATATGCAAATATCTCTTCAAGATCCTGCTTTCGATTCTTTTGAGTAAATATAAAGAAGTGAGATTGCTGGATCATATGACTATTCTTTTTATTTCTTCAGGAACTTCCATACTGTTTTTCACAGTGGCTGCACAATTTTACATTCCCACCAACAGTATACAAAGGTGCCAATTTCTCTGCATCCTCATCAGCACTGTTATTTTCTGTTTTTTTTTTTTTTTTTTTTTTTCTTTTTGATAGTTGCCATTTTCATGGGTGGGGATGATATCTCATTGTGGTTTTGATTTGCATTTCTCTAATGATTAATGATGTTGAGTATCTTTTCATATGTTTGTTGATCATTTGCATATCCTCTTTGGAGAAATGTTTATTCAAGTCTTTTGCCCATTTTAAAATCAAGTTTCAATGCTTCCTGCTATTTATTTTAAATGTACTTTACAAGTTAGAATTTCTGAATTTTGACCAGCATGACATAATGCCACTCAGCATGGCTTTTCAGGCTGGTGTAGGGCTGGTAGAAGGATGAGTTAGAATGAGCAAGGCCAAAACTCAGAGTTCAGACAGGGGCAGGGGAAGATAGATAGTCCAGAGAGAACCATTCCTTTCTTCCTTCATGCAAACACACATGCAAATAGCAAGGTTTTGTTCCATGCTGCCATGTGCTAGGCACTGAGCTAGAGATATGAAAAAGGACACAAAGTGGGACAGGATAACTTTGGGGTTTGGAGGGTAGAATATGCACTTGGCCTGCTTGGGTGTGAATTTTAGCTGCAGTATCTGCAGCGTGTGGACATATTTTGACTGGGTTACACCATAAAGAGCTTTTGTCTCATGCTAAGGGCTTACTTGTAAAGCTGTAAGATGGGACCCATTGAAGGGTTTTAGGTATTACAAGTTTCAAAGGAAAACAAATGAAATAATCTAAACTTTTAAGGAAATTATCATAGAAAGACAGATTTAGAAAACAGAAAGGGGAAGAAAATCCCCCTAAAAGCAAAAGCTGTAATGGACACAATTAAATGCTAGGGTCTTTGTTCTATAATTCTATAGTTGACTAGTTATATGACCTGACAAAGTCATTTTAACTCTCTGGCCCAAGGTTTCCTTACATATAAAACAGGGATAATGCCTTATAAAACTTTAAAAAATAATTAAGAAGATGTACTCAAAAGTGTATTGCAAGGGTTTTTTTTTTTCCCCACACAGGAGCAGTATGCTGTGTTTTAAAGGACATTTTAAAAATTGGCTTGGTTTCCTCTACTCACACCATTTTAGCCCCCACATTTGGGGCTATTTCACCCTTGTTTGCAAGCTTAGATCTGAACCAGGGTCTGAGATTCATCAGGCTTCAACCCGTGCCAGTTCAGGTTTTTTCTGGTGTTTTTTATTTTTATTTTTTTTTCCTTTTTTCCCCCCAGAAATTTGGCTATTATACAATTTTTAAGAAAACAACTTGCTTAGACTGTTTGCTCCCCTATTTTCTTCTTCCCTTTCCCCTCAGCATCACGTATTTGGAAAAAAAGGTAAAAGTCTGGATTAATGAATTGAAAAATTATTGTTACCTTGTATTTTTACCTGTATTGTTGCCTGTATTTTTCTAAGGCACCATGATCACACCACAAAGAGGTGAAGACACACAACACTCCAGTGAAGGATAGAATGCTAGTTCCAGTTTGATTTTCAATATTTTTCAAGATTTTTTTGGTGCTGAGTATTCTGTTGAAATATTTTTTACACTAAAAGATCAGGAGGTAGAGTTTTAGGAGAATACACAACCAGGTGTATGCCCTGGACAGTCTATCTCGGAAGCAAAAATGTTTTGTTCTTTCCAGAAGGGAAGGAAGAGAGCAGCCACTGGCCACCTGGCACTCCTGCAGCTCCTCTCTGATCAGGAAGGAAACTGCCTGGGCTCCTGTGGAAAATTAGTGTATTCTCATGGCTTTGGAATATGTTTCTCCATTCATTAAGAATATCTTTCTATCAGAATGGGCTGGGGGAGAAGCAAGAGAGAAATTTAATTTTTGATCTAGAGATCAAAACCTGAAAAGCCTTTGTTTGTTTGTTTGTTTTTATAAAAAAGAGTAGCCGAACAGAATTAGAATGTAAATATGAGGAAACATAAGGAAAAATAAACCCATGATTATGTGAATTGATTAATGTATCATTTGTTTCTTTGACTATTTTAATTATTAATATATAAATATAAATCACACTGCAGAAGTCTAGGAGGAAGATTACGTCTTTCCTGATGAAATTATAGCCCAGCACATGGCACAGTGGCTTTAGTAGATATTCAATAAACATTTGTTAAATAAAAGAAAGTAAGGAAAGGAAGAAAGGAATGAAATATGTAGGGAAGGTGAAAAGGAGGGAGTGATCAAAGAAGGCAAGAAGGAACGTATACAACTGATGCGTGATTTCTCTGTTGAAACTGACAAGGGTACAATTGCATTATTTACCTTGTTCAATAAAATAAATCTGAAGATTTTCACAAACAATGTTGTGGAGTGACCATCCCATATTCTTATCTATCATAAATAACAGGGATGAAGTGAACATTTGAGGGAGAAGCTTGGTGATGAATTATTAGATAAATTATTTCAAGCAGTTTCTGTTCACTTTTCAAAAACAAAGAGATTGGATTAGAATCATCCATTCACATTGACATTCATCTATAAGTTATAGGTGACTCAGTAATTCTCTAACCCAAAGCCTTAATTGAAGATGCAGCTGTCTGGAAAGATTCTCCCCCTGCTACTTCCAAAATACCTCTTTTAAATTTGAATTGTGGAACATTTCTTTATTGGAAAAATAAGAGCTAACATTTATTCAGTGCTGACAATGTGGTGTGAACACCTGTTCTAATCACAAACCACACACACACACACACACACACACACAAATACAAATATCCTTTAATTTTCACTAGAACCCAAGATATGATAGATATTGTCGTATAGCCCAGTTTTACAGTTGAAGAAACTGAAGAATGGAGAGGTTAAGTAACCTGCTCAGTAGAAGCAGAATTCAAGTTCAGGCCAACTGACTCCAGAGGCTGTGCTTATATCTAATATGTCTCATTGCACTTTCTGCTTACATTTTAAGTCTTTATGTGCATGGTTTGTTTTTGCTTCTAGTACAGTGGTTCTCAACTGGGGGATTGTTAGCAAATCTGGAGATATTTTTGAGGTGCAGGAAATGTGGCAGAACATTCTACAATGCACAGGACAGTGTCCCACAACAAAGAATTATCTGGCCAGAGGTTGAGAAACCTTGTTGTGGAGTATTAGACACTAAAGGACAAGAATTATGCCTTACTTACATTTGTATAGCATTTGGAACAGAGTTGGCTGAAAATAAATATTTATCGATGAAAAACTTAAATTACCTAATCTGTTAAAAGGAAGGAGTTTTACTAAATAATCAATAAGGTACCACTGAACTCGAACCCAGCAAATTAATGTCTGTGTCCTGGAAATATTCAGTTTACCTATTGAGGCCAAGGTACTGGTTTTTCCTGCCTCTAAACTGTATGATGCTATGTTATGAAATTTTGGCCTTTCATAGAAAAAGAATTCAGATATACATGGGGTAGATTAAAAGCAAAAGAGTATAGGTGAGTATCATTAGAAAAAATGATAAGTAATTATACAAAATATGATTTTTATTTAATGAATATGAGAAACAGATGGAAAGGTGATATTACTCACCTTAAAAATTTACCAGCTGCAAGGGAAGTATAATTTATACAAAATTTTGGAATGAATGAGTTTTATGCCTAACATCATTAGGCTAATGGCACTGCAAATCTTAACAAAAAGATAAAATTTTAGTTTAACAAAGCTTATTATGAATTGTTCTTGTAAAATTCTTTGTGCTTATATGGCAACAGACACAGATGATGCTTTCTTAGTCTACCTCAATCCGGGGCTCAAATTTTTTGGAGTCTAACTTCTCAACAGAGAACCCTTCCCCAGCTCAAAGACAATAGTATCTCCCCTCCCCTTTGTTGACTTTCTGCAGGTAAGGTGCCCTGCTTTGTCACTCCATGAGAATACTAAAATAAAAGTGCTACATAAAGGATAATTTTGGCAAACTGATAGTGTCTCTCTTTCATGGGCTTTCAGAAAACAGGAGCTAAAATACACCTTTGAGCTAGCTCCATAAGGGAGAGAAAGTAGAAAAATGCTCTGACATAACAATAAGGTACCACCCGATTTAATAGGAGTCAGGGTTCTTGGTAGCCTTCAGTGTCCTGCCAGGACACTTCATGAAACTGAGACTCTCGGGTTCAGAATGTCTTTCTTTTAAAAAATTTAACAGTAGTGTTATCTCAAAAGCCTTGTAGCCTGCTCCATTTTTATGGTATTTTGAATGGAATTCTTTCTGTTTTCCTGGAATCTGAGTATCAGGCTCAAACCTGTGGGCAAAGTGAGCTGGAAAGTCAGACATTCCACAAACAGAAAACAAACATCTCCAACCTATTATAACCCAGCCCCAGTGGAGATAAGCAAAATACCAAAACACCAGCAGAGAGAAGTTTCCTATGAAGTAATAATCACCACACACACAAAAAAATGCAAAAACAAAAACCCCATATTACTAGGAATTGAAGAGCTTGGGATTTTGATATACTAAGCTAAGATAATAAAATAATGTATTATGCCCTGTCGCTGAAATTCTGAAAATGCTGAGGGCAAAGTAGTCTCTGATCCCGTGGACTGATTGATCCTTCAAAGGACCCCGTGAGGCTGTCATGGGACTTACCTGGACAGCTTTTGCAGTAACCACGAAATGAAACTCACTGAAGCACTTCTCTAAGGATCTGTAACTCTCTAGTTACAAGGGAGAGTTTCACCTTCAAGTGTCACTGAAAACACAAATTAAATCCCAAGCCCAGGTGGTTGGCTTTTCTTTCAAACTCCCAACCACAGCATTTTTGTGGGAGTGTACCATTCAGAGAGATTCATTCGTTGTATTTCATTGTGTTCAGGTCTGTGATTTTTTTTTATTTTTTTTTTGGAATAGTGCTTTTTTCAGATTTTTTGATGGTAGCACTTTTATGAGAATTGTTAGCTGGGCATGGTGGCTCACACCTGTAATCCCAGCAGTTTGGGAGGCTGAGGTGTGAGAATCACTTGAGGTCAGGAGTTCGAGACCAGCCTGACCAACATGGTGAAACCCCGTTTCTACTAAACAGACCAAAATTATCTGGGCCTGGTGGTGGGCACTTGTAATCCCAGCTACTTGGGAGGCTGAGGTAGGAGAATCGCTTGAACCCAGGAGGCAGAGGTTGCAATGAGGTGATATCATGCCACTGCACTCCAGTCTGGGTGACAGAGGGAGACCCCATTTGAAAAAAAATAATTGTTGACTATTCCTAGGTCGGGACAAAAATTCAATGAAAAATGGCAATGCCAATAGACAATAATGCAGCTATGTAGGGTCACAATGTCTTTGATGTGTTTCTAATATCATTATTTTTATGACAATTTTTTTTTTTTGAGACAGTCTCCCTCTGTTGCCCATTCAGTGGCATGATCTCAGCTCACCTTAACCTCTGCCGTCAAGGTTCAAGTGATTGTCCTGCCTCAGCCTCCCAAGTATCCCAGCTAATTTTTGTATTTTTAGTAGAGATGGGGTTTCACCATGTTGTCCAGGTTGGTCTTGAACTCCTGACCTCAAGTGATCTGCCCGCCTCGGTCTCCCAAAGTGCTGGGATTACAGGTGTGAGCCACCATGCCTGGCCAACTTTTATGATAATTATTAAATTTATTCCTAATGGTGCTTTTTTTCTCAAGGATTCACATGACCTATTGTCTTTAATTATGATTCATTTTATAACCAGAAATATCTCAAATAAGTTAATGGCTCACCATCTTCACTGTCCCAGCCTTAGTACAAAATATACCATCTCCTACCCAGGCTACTGCAACAGGCTCCGAAACCCTATGTCCACACTTTCTCTTGCAAACCTATTATGCTTGAGGCAGCTATCATGTTCGATTATCTGAGGCACCTGTTTTAAACTCTTTTTTTAAAGATGTTTATTTTCCTTAAGAATAAATCTAAATTTTTAAGATATGACTGACAACGTTTATCAAGACCTGCCCTTCTCTAGTGTCATGTTCCATCAACCCCTTATACAGCCTCCACCATACCTACAGACTCAACTCAGCCACTGTGGCTATCTTTAAATTCTTACAATTCTCCAACTAGCCTTTGACACGCATTTGCCTCTATCTAGGATACCCTCCTCCCTGCTCTCTGGCAAACTCACACTTATCTTTCATGTTACAACTTACATGCAACTTCTTTAAAAAAAAAAAAAAGGCTCCCTTAGCTAGGTCATCTAAACTGTCTGCACTTCATTATTATCTTCCAAAATACCTTGTATCCCAAGTGCCCCTCAGTGCTTGGTGCATTATAAATACACAGTAAATATTTGTTAAATAAGTTTAAAAAATGGTCTAATTTATAAATATGGGACATTATTTTTAATAATGCCGATGGTAGAATTAATGCATTTTTGCACCAGCAGTATAGTGAAAGGTAAAATCTTTTAAATGATTTTTCCACTACCAGGTATTTTAGTCTTTCAGCTTAAAAAATATAATCACAAATTACAAGCTATCAAAGCAATTTCAAACAATCCGTTGGGGGACTTGTCTGCACAAAGCCTAACTCTCTTATGTTTGAGGCCTAGTGCCTCTCTGGACGGAAAAGGATGGAGTGTGTTGGGAAAAGTGTCTGATACTGTAGTGTGGCCATATGGGGCTGGTATGGGACTAGTTGGAGACTGAATGTGAGGAGGAAGAGTATGTTGGGCAGACCTGGCGGTACACAGACAGACACGGGACCAGAAACTATGTGGAAGCCCAAGATTAAACATAAATATTGTAGCAGAGAATGCCTGTGTTGAGTAAACAAAGACAAAAGGCTGGACAGTATTCAGCAGATCTGGTTTCCAAGAGTTAAATAAAAGAAGCAGGAACATTAGTAGGAATGCAGGTCCTCTGCTATAGTCTTGCAACTAGCAGGACCAGCTTCAGACTCCAAGGAAGAAACCTTAAACTTTGGGCTATGGAGTTTTTGAGCACACATCCCTTTCCTGATGTGATCAGAAGTTGGGATCAATATTAGATCGTTTGGCAGAACTTTGGTTCCAGCCTAATTCCATTGGCTCAGCATGAATGGTTGCAGCAGACTCAGCTCCTACTGTGCTATGATCAGTGGGCTGGAAATAAGCCTAGTGGATATAATTCACATGATACAGTGAATGGATAACTGAATTCATCAGTTCAGAATTCTTCCAGGATTGAGTGTTTTAAACTTGACTATAGATGGTACCCATGGCACTTTATGAGTGGTTAATCTGCAAGGAATCACTCTTAAACAAAGTACTCCTTCCCTATCAAGTCTTGCCCATCAGTAGCCATGTTTTTTTCCCTTGTTCCCTGACACACAATCAGACTTTGTTTCCCAGGCTCCTTGAGGTTAGTTGTGGCCACATTATTAAGTTTTGGCCAAAAGAATGTGGGTAATGGAATGTAGATACCATTTCTAGATCTGATTTCCACAAATTCCTGGGCATCCTTTCATCTTTTCCGATATCTGTTGACTGTAGGAGATCTGTGGAATATGCTAAGGCCTTAAAAGGTACAGGAGCCGTACAGTCGAAGAATCCTGGCCTTGAAATGACTATACAAAGCTAAGCTCCTTGCTAATACACATTAGATTTGGTATGAGCAAGAAATAAACCTGTGATTTGTTAAATCACTGAGATTTGAGGGATTGTCTATATAGCAGCTAATGTTACATACTCTGAATAATAAGTGTGTAAAGTAAGAGGCTGGTAGTTGACGATAAGTAGACAGCTAAATAGCACATAAAATGCATGAAAGATCAAGACCTACTTGGCAGATGGACAGATTCTACTGGACAAAATAGTGCTATGTCAATGGGTTATTTTTGAGCTTTTTTTTCACTAAATTATAAAATTAGGGATATATATTTTGCCATTGAAACTCTACTTACTGTATCCTGGTCTATTTAATGGAATTGCATGTTAAAACACCCCTTTCCTTTTCTTTTTCCTTTCCCCTCTACCTTGCCAAATATTTTACACATCCCAAAGTCAGTCAACATTAACATTTGCAAATGCTCCTGAGTGAGTATGTTCGACTAACATTGATGACGCTCTTACTCTGTGCTGTCACTGCTAAGTGCTGAGGTTGAAAACGCAGTAAGACTTGTCTTTCTTTAAGGCATTGAGAATCTAGTGTAGGATACAGCTGTTTAAATAACACAAATACTGTGTGCTGTAATTGAGATGCATATAAAACAACAAAAAAGAATAGCCATCTAGTTAATATCAATTACATCATTAATTTTTTTAACATAGAACTTACCACTTTGTATTTATATTTGTTTTGTTTATTTTATTTTCTCTGACCTTTTCCATTCCGTATCCTTGGTGTCTAGAGCATTGCCTGGTGATACTCAATAAATATTTGTTGAATAAATAAATGAAACTAGGTCAGTGAACTCTGTTCTTATTCATCTGACAGAGGAGATCTAACATCAGGGTAGGAATTTGGACTTTATCCTGTAAATGGTGGGCTTTCAAAAGAGTTGTAATTCAGGCAGTGACATGGTAAAAGTTGTATTTTGAAAATTTACTCTGAGATCTGAATGGAAGATAGATTGCAGGCAGTCAAGCTGTAGGCATGATAATTAGTTAGAGAATGATAATGATAGATTCAAAAGAAGACTAAACAATGAAAATATCAGTGAGAAGAGAGAGAAGTGTAAACTAATGCGAGTGACTGAGACATTTTTAAAAAATGACAGGGCTAGAGGATCTATTGGATATTGTGAATAATGTTGGGGAAAGGAGGTAAATGAACCCCAGATTTTTTGCTTGGATAATTATAGAGACAGAAATTCTGTTTAACAAATATTTTGGAGAAAACAAAATAATCAGTCCAACTTGAAGAGTTTGGGCTACACGTAATGGTAGAACATGTAGTTTGAGTCGGCAAGAGGCAGGAAAATATATGGACTTGGAACTGAGAAACTAGATAAGAACTAGAGGTAAAAATGTGTGAATCATCTAACCATAGGTGGTAGTGAAGGATGAGGCAAGGATAAGATCAGCCAGAAAGGGTAAGAATCTAGACCAGAGAAAGGCAACAAGTCAAAATCACTGAGGTGCCTTTTAAAATTAGACAAAATCTCCCACCTCCAACTTAGTTTTGGAAATGTATGAGCTTCTGTTGCTGTTGCATACTAGGGCCTTCAGTGTGCCCGGCTTGAAATACACTTGAGAACCACTGGGCTGAAAATGATACGTGGAGACCAAGAAGAGAACCCTGGCAAAAAAGAAAACAGTGTTAAGAGTTAGCACAGAAAGAAGGGCTCAGGAAGAAGATTGGTACCACTGCGAAATGTAGGAAAATGCGCACAAGCAAAACAAAAACCAGAGAAATGTCCTGAAAACTGTGGATATTGAAAGTTTCAAGAAACAATAGTGATCGACAATGTTAACTACTGGTACATCAAGCAACGCAAACACTTCAAGATCCCTATTACATTTGACAATTGGCAGGCTATTTATGATCTTGGTGACAGCATCCAGACTTTATGGTGAACTTATGAGTGAACAGAAAGTGAGGAGCTAGGAAAAACAAATGTTTTTAACTCTTTTTGAAAGGTTGAACTGTGGAAAATGTTAGTGATAAGGCAGTGAAGATCCAAGCATGTTGAAAGTATTGTTTTGTCCTATTTATTTCAGGTGAGGCTGAAAGAGATGAAGTTCAGAGGAAATAAATTATTTTTAAGATCCATGGGAAAGGGTGATCAGGGATAAGACTGGAGAGTCAAGCAACAGGATCATGGCCCCATGCACATGAAGACTCACCAAAACATCTGGGAACACAAGGATTTTAAAATAGATGTTGAAGAGATCACATTTTTATTTAAGACAAACTACTCTGAAGTATTATGACGATTGAATTAACTAAAGACAAATTAATGAGAGAAAACTAGCTATAATGCTGTTGTAGTAATATCAGTGAAAAGCAATGAACTACGTCAGTTGTGCTAGAGAAGAAGGGTGGCAACTAAAATGAGCAAATACTTGGGAATGAAAATTAAGATGAACTATCGATGGACTGGAGTTAGAAAATGATGGACAGAGATATGGTTAGAGAGTTCCCAGGTTTCTAACTTGAGTGATAGGGTTGATATGTTACTGTTAATGAAAATAAGAAATTATGGAGGAGAAGTCCAACTGGAGGAAAGATCATTGATTCAGGGTGAGCTATGTTGACATTGTGGTTCAAAACATCTTTGCAAGTGGATATTCGAGTAGATATGTGGTAGGAGCTCAATAGAGAGTGCTGGAATAGTTACGTATATTGGAGATTGCTTGATAAATTGTCCTGCAATAAATCAGGGCCGCAGATAAGATACATCTAGAATGAAAAGAAAAGCAGACATTGGATCACACATATGGGAAATTTATTTGAAGGCCAGTCAAAGGAAGAGGTATCTATAAAGAAGACTGGAATACTATGATCAGAGAGGAAGGAAAAAAAAAACTAGGAGATATAAGAACCACAGAGTTTAAGCCTCAGTGTGCCTGACAGTCAGTTGGCAGCCAATGAGTGTTAAGTTCACTTCATTTGGTGACATAAAGTGGGACTGAAAAGGACCAATACGACCAAGAAGATCAAGTTAGAGATGAGTTCAGAAATGTCCATTTGGCACAATTGATTACTGGGTATCTTACTGATTAAGTTTTTAAAGTCGTGATCCAGATGGAAGTAAAATTTAGTGGGGTTCAGGTAGAAAGGATTGTGTGGAAAATTCAAGACAAAATGTGTCAGTCTTTTTGGACATTGTCTAAGGTACTATTACTCCTGCAATATTTCAAAAGACTGATAGTAAATATTTAGGACTTAGCATATTCTTAATAATACTCATATCATGTCTTCCACATTTCTCTAAAGACTGTTTCATAAGGAGGTTAGTGGAAAGTGGAACAGATTCTAACACAAGTCTAGCATGATGGTTTCATGTCACTGTGCTTCATCACAAACTGATCATCGCCAGATCACTTTGGAGATGTGTCTGAATATATTTTATCAAAGAATGATAGCTACCATTTATAGAAGACTTACGCTTTGCCACACATCATAGCCAGTATTTTAAATAGAGTATCTATTTCATTTAATTATCACATCACTTAACCAGTGAATACTAATATTATTCTTATATTATAATTGATGAAAGTGGATGCAGAAAAATAATTGCCCACTGGGGCCCATCTAAATAGTAAAGAGGTTTTGCCAAGAAGTCTGATAATTGCACCTGTGATCTTACTCATGGTACCTCACTTTCTTTTGCAATTTCCATATTCATTTTTTTCTTTTTCTTTTCTACAAGCAGCATGTTATAAGAGGCAGTTTTAAAATTTAGCACAAAGGAAGCGCTTTGCAATCAATATTTTTTTCATGAAACAAAAAATAGTCAAGTTAGGAAGAGAAATAAAATGTGCTGCTCCTGCACCTTTAATTTTACTACTCAATACAAGACAATCAAGAAGAATCAAGCAACTTATTTTGCCAAGACAAGGTAAGATTCCAAAAATCTTTTGTATTGTGGCTGGCAAAATTTGTTTGTGCATCCATTGTGAACATTTGTGGTCAGAATTTTTGAAAGCAGGTAATTTTATGTACCAGGGCTGATCTCTAGTTGTTTAGATTAGTAATTTTTCCAAAATAAAATTATATCAATCTATGCAAGCAACTACAGCTTATTTGAAATGATATAGCAGTCTTTATGGCAGTTTTAGCTTAAGTTCCAAAATTCCATTCTTCCTTTTCCTAAGATGACATTGTTTAATATTTTGACATGATTATTGAATAGGAAGGGGTTTATCAGGAGACTGTGCCTCTCAGTATTCACTGAAAAATATTTAAATAGCATCTTCTAAATATTTATCACTCAGTTGTAGTGATAGCAGTCAAATAATTAGACAAGACTACAGTAATCCCACTGATACACATTTCACAATTCCACATAGTTACCTTCAGGCATTTTATAAAATTCCACTGCTCAGTTGATTGCTAATCCTGATAAATCCTTTGTGGGAAACAAAAATAAATAAATAAGAAAAGAGGAAGAAGAAAAAGGGGGAATTAAAATGTCCTTGAAAAGTGTAGGTTTTTATTCTTTGTCTCGCCAGTTGCTACTTCACTCCATTTGCTTTATCTATCTATCTATCTATCTATCTATCTATCTATCTATCTATCCATCCATCCATCCATCCATCAATATCATCTATGTATCAAATGCTTCCAAATACAAATATACATGGCACAGTCAGAGAAAGCAGAAAGTTTAAAGGTTGAGTGTGATTATAGACATATCTATCTATTCAGAAGCAAAATGGAATCAGAATCATTACAACTTTCACTGTGTAGTGGAATTGATTAGTTGCAGACGGTTTATGACAGATTCAAGTGAAGGTGGCAAGTTTCCATCAGTCACTACCTCTGTCAGCTACAGCGGACAGGCTCCACTGTGTTTCCAGGAATGGAGCTGCTACTGATTGCTCACACTCCTGAATATGGAGTCACAACCATCATCTCACATCCTAGAGTCAATATTAAGAGAGTACTAGACATTCTTGTTCCTGAAAGGGCTACTAGAATTTCCAGGCCAGAGACGAAATGTACTTACTTAATCTTTCTAGGCTTGATTGATTTATTCCTCTTCCAGAAAGCCTCTCCTTATTTCCTGTAGCAGGGACAATCCTGAGTGGTTCTTGAAGTCCTTTACATTTTCTTTCTCGGCACACGAGAGGACTATGTTCTGCAGTCTGACTGCCTTAGAGAAACTGAATTCTGGCCAATAAGATGTGTTGGGAAGGTAGATTAATTTTTTTTTAAAACAGAGTCTTACTCTGTTGCCCAGACTGGAGTGCAGTGGTACGATCTTGGCTCACTGCAACCTCTGCCTCCCAGGTTCAAGTGATTCTCCTGCCTCAGCGTCCTGAGTAGCTGGGATTACAGATGTCTGCCACCATGCCCAGCTAATTTTGTATTTTTAGTAGAGATGAGGTTTCACCACGTTGGCCAGGCTGGTCTCAAACTCCTGACCTCAGATGACCTACCCACCTCTGCCTCTCAAAGTGCTGGGATTACAGGTGTGAGCCACCATGTCTGGCCAATCAATTCTTTTACATCACAAACTGTTAAGTAAAATATTCCTTTTTATCTTAAATAAAATCCTAAGATCTTTGATAAAAATAAGAATATGCTGTTTCTTGGCCTATTATTATTTTTAAAAAGAGATAGTTGGCCCAATTGGTGAGTCAAGGTGTTTTTAGCCTTTTAAAAATAAGGATATATTTATAGTAACTTACTTCATATTTTTTCTACTAAAATGATATTTCAAACCCAAAGATACAAATTGTATTCTCAAAGCTTTTTTTTTTTTTTTTTTTTTTTTTTTTTTTTTTTTTAATGATGTCCTAAGGATGGCAACAAAAGAAATTGGGCACTACTAGAGAGGAGAGAGTAGGATGGGGACAAAGGTTGAAAAACTAACCATTGGGTGCTATGCTCAGGGTGATGGGATTAATCGTGCCTAAAACCTCAGCATTATGTAATATATTCAGATAACAAACCTGCGCATGTACCACTTGAATCTAAAATAAAAGTAAAATTATTTAAAAAAAAAAAAAAAAGATGCTGGAATAATATGAAAGATACAGAACACTGAATTGGGACAGAAGACCAGAGCATGAATGTTACTTAAGTCCAAAATAAAGAAAAGGTTCTCTTGTGTTGTTTTGCTTAGACAAATGGAGCACTAGAGAAAAAAGGATCATGGCAATTAAAGAGACCCCAAAGAGCAGATGGAAGCTGAATTTTACCATAAGTCAATCAGCTGGGCCTAGGTTGACCTAAGAGCTCATTAAACTCCTTTTCTGGGGTCAGCTTATGGAAGGCCAATCGTGTGGCCACCATTCCCTTCGAGAGCCCATCACGCAGCATTTCGTTGGCCTGATGTTGTGTTGCAGAGGCATGTTGGAGGGTGACTGGTGGCAAAATGCAGTATGTAGATGATTAACAATTGTTTGCCATGGACTGGCCTCCTGTTGAAGGTGGTTAAGGGATAGGCATACGTGAAACATGGTCAAAAGCTTCCACCAAACTTCTTTTAGTTTCTCTTTTCTCAACCTCACCTAATGTATAACATTTTGAAGTTTCCTTTGTGAAAAATAAAAATGAATTAGCAGTAGAAATATCATGAACAGTATTTGGTGAAATTTCTAAATGTGGTTAGGAATAATTTAATTCAAATAGTAAATATCCTGGTCTTACATTTCTTCTTCCTTATTCTGAACAACAACAACAACAAAAACCCTCAACTTTCTTTTGGGAACCCATTCTTCTCATATTTTTAGTCAGTTATTGGCTGGGATAGCAGTGATGACCAGGGTGGGGCATAGCACCCAGGCTTGGCCAATGAGAACTCCCAATCCCTCTTATAGTAAGTGCCTCGTGTCTCCCACATGGTTCTAATCATAGTGAATCTGTGTTTCTGTGCTGTATGTACTGGGAATAGATGCTCTCTTATTCTGTTGGACTTAAATTTGAGAGAATGAATACAGAAAGCTACTGCTAGCTTCTTCCCATTATGTGTAGCCTAAAGAGGAACACAACACCCAGAGATGGGTAGAGACAAGCTGGAATAAGGGAGGAGACCACCCCTCATATTGTCTGATGCCCAATTTTTGCCTCCAAAGAAAGAAGATGTAAAAAAGCAGAAATGAAATCCACAGGCAGACAGCCCGGCACTTGGTAGTTAAAGATCGACCCCTGACCTAACCAGTTATGTTATCTATAGATTCCAGACATTGTATGGAAAAGCACTGTGAAAATCCCTGTCCTGTTCTGTTCCAATCTGATTACTGGTGCATGCAGCCCCCAGTCACATACCCCCTGCTTGCTCAGTTGATCACAACCCTCTCATGTGGACCCCCTTAGAGTTGTGAGCCCTTAAAAGGGACAAGAATTGCTCATGCAGGGAGCTCAGCTCTTGAGACAGGAGTCTTGCCGATGCTCCCGGCCGAATAAACCTCTTCCTTCTTTAACTGCGTGTCTGAGGCATTTTGTCCTGCTACAAAACCAAAAGAAAGAGAGAAAACTAGTCTTAATTGGCATCATTTTAACACAGGGATTTCTCAACCATATGTGCCAATACATTATCTTTTTCTCTCAGTTTGAGATTTTCTTGCAAGTGATTGAATAAATAGCTGAATAAATAGTGTATATCTCTCATTTTGACAAAATAACTATAGTACTGTACTGAAGTTTTTCTTGACATTCTAACAGTATGTATTTGGGAAATTTATCAGGAATGTTTTTATTAGGTGCGTTTGAAGGGAGAAATTAAGTAAAATAAGTAAATACTTCTTTGGAGTGCCAGTTTAGGTATATATTAAATTTTGGTATGTATTCTCACCAAAATACATATCAACAGGTATGTCAGTACATACCCGAGGGAAAATTTCATAGTTTTTCCTGTTTTAAAAATAAATATTTGGCTGGTCAAAGGGAAACTGAATAAAAGAATTAGAAGGCCCAGCACAGTGGCTCATGCCTGTAATCCCAGCACTTTGGGAGGCTGAGGTGGGTGGATCACTTGAGGTCAGGAGTTCAAGACCAGACTGGCCAACATGGTGAAAACCTGTCTCTACTAAAAATACAAAAATTAGCCAGGTGTGGTGGCACACACTCATAATCCTAGCTATGGGGGAGGCTGAGGCATGAGAATTGCTTGAACCCGGGAACCCAGGAGGTGGAGGTTGCAGTAAGTCAAGATCATGCCACTGCACTCCATGCTGGGCAACAGAGGGAGACCCCATCTCAAAAAAACAAAAAAAGAATTAGAATAAATCACCATGTGTTGTTCCAGAGAGCTGTTGAAGTCATCATTCCTAGGAGAATAGACAGACGATATTCCAAGATTTGATTCATGGCAATCATATTTAATCACAACTTAATGGTCCATAAATATATGTGCTGTTATCAGTGGAACTGTTCCAGAAAACAGACATAATCTTAAACTTTCTTTGTAAAGGATCAGCTAGTAAACATGTTAGGCTTTGCAGGTCCGACAGTCTTTGTTGTAACTCTTCAACTCTGCCACTGTTTTGTGGATGCAGCAATAGGCAATATGCAAATGATTGACCATGACTGTGTTCTAAAAACACTTTATTTATGGACACTGAGAGCTTAATCTCATGTTTCCTGTCTTTCATGAAGTGCTATTTTCTTTTAAATTTCTGTTGATTTTTTCAATCACATGAAAATATAGAAAACATTCTTAGCTCTCACTAAAACAGGTGGTCAGCCCTTTTGGCTGATTTGGCCCAAGTGCTGTAATTTGCCCACTCCCCATATCTTAGAGGCAAGTCCAGCCTTCCGTGGTCCTCAGTCTCTCAGTAAACCAAAAAGTTATTTTCCCATATCTAACTTTTACTTTTTGGTAATCAGTGAATCATTTGAAAATGGTCTATTTATAATATTAAAATTCAGCTTTAGTTTTCAATTCTACGTATTTGATCACTCAAAAAGAGGTGTTCTTGTTTTCTTTTTAAATATTACCACAAGAAATGAGAAGTATAAATTGATACTTTTGTGTGTGTGTGTGAGACAGAGTCTCTCCCTATCGCCCAGGCTGGAGGGCAATGGTGCAATCTCAGCTCACTGCAACCTCTGCCTCCCAGGTTCAAATGATTCTCCTGCCTCTGCCTCCCAAGTAGCTTGGATTACAGGTACCTGCCACCACGCCCAGCTAATTTTTGTATTTTTAGTAGACATGGGGTTTCACCATGTTGGTCAGACTGGTCTCGAACTCCTGACCTCAGGTGATCCACCTGCCTCAGCCTCCCAAAGTGCTGGAATTACAGGAATGAGCCACCACACCCAGCCTGATAAATTTTTAAATTAGAAAAAAAATTATTTAATAATAGAATCATACTAGAGGATGGGTACCAAGAATTCTCTATTGTTTTTCAATGTTTTAGGAATATGCATAAGGAAAAGAATTTACCCAAATATTGAAAGATGTACAAAAATATGAGAGATGTCAAGAGGATATTAATTACTAATGTTAGTTGATATGTATTTGAGAAAGGCACAAAACAATGGATTTTTTTTTTTTTTTTTAACGTGAGTTCAAAAGTGGAGTATAATTTTAGCAAGTGTTTGTCTGATTGACAAGGGGCTATTTTGTTGATGGCAGCTTATTTTATTATGACATCAAGAAAATATAGATTAGTGGCATGTTTTGAACAGCATAATCCGCCTTAAATAGGATCGTTGGGAATAGGTTTACCAACAGAATTTCTCAAATAGACTTTTCTGTCTCCCGTCTTTCAGCGGGTAGAGAAGGGACTATGTTACAAACTTTAACCTCTAAAGCAATAACTGCAGTGATAAACAAGGGTCGAGTTTAAATTTCAAAAGATTTACTGCTTGGAAAAAAAAAAGAAACAAAATGAAAACACTCGCTTTTGAAGCTGACAAACAGAAATATCTCCTCCCTAAGTTAAATTTACCTTTGGGTTTAAAAACAGAAAATGTCAGGCAAAGCACAACTGAACTTCCAATCAAAGAAGCTATTGTTTTACAAGCTGGGAAGCCTGCATTCTTGACATTCCTCGCTAAAATACACAAGACCCTTGAGACACCTTTTTGCTGCTTCCAACCTTGCATGAATTTTAAATAAAACTGAAATCTCTTTAAAGCACAGGCTTAGGATATTTACATGTAAACAGATAATATTCCGAGATTTATGTCCTGTAGATGCAGGTAAGATTGGAAATAAGATTTTTATTTACATTTATGCTAGAAATGATAAGAAATAGACCGTCATATTTTCCCAGACTAGAAGTTACCTACAATTCCAAAAAGTTAAAGAGAAATATGATGTATTGTTAACTTCAGAAAAAGATAGATTTGTTTAAGTTCCTTATAGATTCTGGATATTAGACATTTGTCAGATGCATAGTTTGCAAATATTTTCTCCCATTCTATAGATTGTCTGTTTACTCTGTTGATAGTTTCTTTTGTTGTACAGAAGACCTTTCATTTAATTGGGTCCCATTTGTCTTTTTTTTTGTTTGTTTCTGTTGCAATTGCTTTTGGAGACTTTCTCATGAAATCTTTGCCAAGGTCTATGTCCAGAATGGTATTTCCTAGGTTTTCCTCTAGGGTTGGTATTGTTTTCATTTTTATATTTAAGTATTTAATACATCTTGGATTGATTTTTGCATATAGTGAAAGGAAGGGGTACAGTTTTAATCTTCTGCATGTGACTAGCCAGTTATCCAGCATTATTTATGTTTTGTTTAATTTAATTTAACTTAATTTAGGAGAGCTAAGTAATTAAACATGAGGCCAAAGTACGTAAGACAGTGGCAGTCTTTTTATTGCAAATATGCACACAGTCTCGGGCGAGGTTCTCTGGTCCTCAGGTGTGGGGGGCCAGGGAAGTTATGCCGGCGCTCTCGGGTGATGTTCTCCGGTCCACAAATGCGGGGGCCGAAGAAGTCACACCGGCTCCTGCCGGCAGCGGACTTTTATGCATTGGTACTGGAAGGGGGAGGGCAGTGGGCATGATAAGGGCGTGATAGGGGCGTCTCCGTAGGTGTGGCCGGGTAAGTTTCGATCTCTTCGGATTGACATCACCTGGCGCATGCTCGGTTGATCTGCATCTTCCTGGGGTGGGCTGCATTTTCCCGCACGCGGGAATGTTGGTGGGGAAGAACCCGGAAGCAACATGGATTGTGCCTTCTTGTTCACCTTCCTCCATCTTGTCCTTTCTCCCTCACCTAGACAATTTATTGAATAGGGAGTCTTTTCCCTATCGCTTGCTATTGCTGACTTTGTCAAAGATCAGATGGTTGTAGGTGTGCAGTTTTATTTCTGGGTTCTCTAACCCATTTCATTGGTCTATGTGTCTGTTTCTGTATTAGTACCATGCTGTTTTGGTTACTGCAGCCTTGTATTATAGTTTAAAGTCAGGTAGTGTGATGCCTTCCGCTTCGATCTTTTTGCTTATAATTGCTTTGGCTATTCGGGCTCTTTTTAGGTTCCATATGAATTTTAGATTAGATTTTTCTAACTCTGTAAAAAATGATGTTAGTAGTTTGATAGGAATAACATTGAATCTGTACATCATTTTGGGCAATATGACTATTTTAACACTATTGATTCTTCCTATCCATAAGCGTGGACTGTTCTTCCATCTGTTTGTGTCATCTATGATTTCTTTCAGCAGCATTTTGTAATTCTCATTGTAGGGATCTCTTACCTTGCTGATTAGCTGAATTCCTAGGTATTATATTCTTTTTGTAGCTATTGTGAATGGGATTACATTCTTGATTTGACTCTCAGCTTGGACATTTTTGCTGCATAGAAATATTACGATCTTTTACGTTGATTTTGTGTCCTGAAACTTTACTGAAGTTTATCAGTCTGCAGGAGACTTTGAGCAGAGACTATGGGGTTTTCTAGGTATGGAATCATATCATATGTGAAGAGAGATAGTTTGGCTTCCTCTCTTCCTATCTGGATGCATTTTATTTCTTTCTCTTTCCTGATTACCCTGACTAGGACTTTCAGTACTATGTTAAGTAGGAGTGGTGACAGTGGACATTCTTATTCTTGTTCCAGTGCTCAAGGAGAATGCTTCCAGCTTTTGCCTGTTCAGTATGATGTTGGCTGTGCATTTGTCATAGACAGCTCTTATTATTCTGAAGTATGTTCCTTCAATGCCCAGTCGGTTGAAGGTTTTTAACATAAAGGGATGTTGAATTTTATTAAAAGCCTTTTCTCAGAGAACTTAAAGCAGAATAACCATTCAATCCAGCAATCCCATTACCCAAAGGAATGTAAATTGTTCTACCAAAAAGATACATGCACTCATATGTCCATCACAGCACTATTCACAGTAACAAAGACATGGAATCAACCAAGATGCCCAACAACAGTGAACTGGGTAAAGAAAATGTTGTTCACAGCCATTAAAAAAGAGGAAAATCAGTCTTTTGCAGCAACATGGATGCAGCCAGAAGCCATTATCCTAAGCGAATTATCGCTGGAACGGAAAACCAATGAATGTTCTCACTTATAAGTAAAAGCTAAACATTGAGTGCACATAGACACAAAGAGAGGAATGAGAGACACCAGGGTCTATTTCAGGGTAGAGGCTAAGGAGAGTGTGAGGATCAAAAAACTACCTATCAGTTACTATGTTCACAACCAGAGTGATGAAATAATTTGTACACCAAACCTCAGCTACATGCAATTTACCCATTTAACAAACCTATACATGTACCCCATGAGCCAAAAAGTTGAAAAGAAAAAAATGAATTATATAAAAATGGAATATGGCCATTGTTAATAAGTGGTACTGCAAAAAGCAATAGAAATTAGAAAGGAATCAATGTGGACTGTGCATTTAGATATAACATAGCTGAAGCAATGGGTTTGAGCCAGACTAGATGGGTAGGTAGGGCTTATATTGCAAGGGAATGAAATGAGGAGACTTTCTGGACAAGAACAAACCTGGGAATGAATACTAGGAACTGACTGGGGATCTGGGATAAAGTAAATTAAACACAGAAGAAGTTTTGTACAGCTGAGAAAAAAGACAAAAATCAGTATAAGATTTATTCTGAATGTATAGGATTCGTGCAGTGTAACCATAATGCCACTTAATTTTGTATTCTGTCTCTTTAAAATTCACTGGAGGGATTTCTTTCTCTGCCTGAGCTGTATCTTGGGGTATGAGATGACTATGCAAATAAGTACCATGGATTCTTAAGTCACCAAACAGAATCTTCCTTCAGAAATTAGAATATCCAAATGCATTTAATATGCAAAACTCCAAACTTGATTAAAGTAAAATTTTCTCACCTCCTCCAGTTGGAGCCTGCCTCAAACAGGAAGCCAGGAATGGAGATGTGGTCCTCATTACCTCCATCTCTCTCTCCCCATCATAATGAAACTGGGTTCTGATCCACCCTAGCAGCAGGAGTGTGGTGGGAACTAAGGGCAAAAATATAGGTGAAAGGAAGGTATCCCTTGACCAGTATTGCTGTATGATGGTATTGCACTCTCTGGGTCTGGCAAGTGTTTCAAGCTGTCTCTTGCTTTGTAAATGTCTACCTGGTTTATGCAGAGGTTTCTATGGAAAAAAAAGTGACTGTGCTGCAATGATGCAGGCCACACCTTCCATTCACCCCTCGTGACTGCCCACCCCTCACAGACTGTCTCTGTTGAATCTCATTACACATCTAGTTGTTCGTGACCTAGGATATTTATTCTGGGGTGAGCGTGTGGTGGGATTGCTGCTCACCAGTAACTCAGAGATTACTATAAGAGAAGTAAAATCTAGTTCTTAACCTTTCTCTCCTGAGCCAAGGTTTCTACAGACTGATAGGAGGCCTAGGAAGGGTCTTAGGTCTATTTTGAGCCTCCATCCTTGACTAAATTATATATTGGGACATATTTAAAAACATAGTATGTCACAATATTTGACATATTTAAAAACACATCTTAAGGCGATTTTAAATGTCATTATTTTTAGATGCCAGTGTTGCATCTAGACTTTGGTAATAGGTAAAACCATCTTTGAAACTGACTGGGTTCATCAGAGTGATCTGAATGTGTCTGTACCTGTGTACTGAGATCACACACACCCAAACACTGAAGGAATGACGGGAGTGACTTTGCCTAATGAATACAAATTTAGAGTAGGACAAACATTCTTAAGCTTTTTGTGCTATGGACTTTGCAGTATGGTAAAGCCTATAGACCTTTCTGAGAAAAAAAAAAAAAATGTTTTTTAAATGCATAAAAGAAAATGCAAATGATCCCAAAGGAAATAAATTATATTGAAGTATAGTTATAAAATAATTAAAAAGTGATATAGTAATGTCTGTTTCTCTTTTTTTCTTCTTTTTGTTTTGCCTTCACTTGGCATGAACAAAATGTGTTTCTATATTATATAATAAGAGTTAGTGTCAGGGCTAAGAACATTATATTTTTGAAGTATTGGTCCATGAAAATGGTATTCCATATTATCTGCTACAATTGAAATGTGATATGTGATATGACATACATGATTTCCATTGGTGACACAGTTAGAGGTGTTGCAAATACGGTTGCAGTTTGTTTCATAAATTCCTAGTTAAGTAAAGTGCCAAATGTTAGAGAACAGGGAAAACAAAGGTTTCTGAATTCCATCCTGGATAGAAAGCAGTCTGCTTGCATATTGTCACTACCTGTTGCAGTGAAATATTGCTAGTCATTCCACTGAGAAGGTTTAGTCCATAGAATTTAACGAAAGATTTACCCTTTGCTTGAATCTTCTGTCTATTGATTCCTCCCATCCCTTCTTTTCTCCTGGTAGATTGTCACAGTCTGTTTACAATGCTCAGTTCGGCCTGACTTCCCTCATCAGCAAGGCGTGATCCCTAGCTATTAAAAAATATTACCATTTCCCAGGACAGCAGTTTTCTCTTTTATTTCTCTTAGATCTTTCCTGTGCATTGGGCCACTTATCCACACTGGATATGACTTTTGAAAGAACAGGAAGGGACCTATCAGGACCAACAGTTTTCCTTTTGCCTAATAAGATAATGATGGCACCAAAAATAAAATCCCTCCCTTCCCTCTGGAAATGCAGGCCTCCTGATGGGATTTCTACTTTGCCTCTTCAGCAGTGTGAAATGACCCAGGGAAAGACTTAATAAGTAGATGTCAGCCCCAGTGTAAGCAGAAAAAAAAAATGATGAATGGACCACTAGGCAACCCTATCCCAGCACAGTTTGGCCGTGGACTTTGCATTAGATTCTATAGTTTTTCTGTCTTAAATATCGTCAGGGATTCTCAAGTAGTTTCAGCCTGAGGCTATTACTCCTAATAATTGAGACTGATGAAAGGTCATGGTATTTTTACAGCTTAGCTGCGGCACGCTATATATCACTTTGCTTCTGTCAAAGAAAATATTATACACTTCGTTGGCAAAAGGTTTGATCCTGAGTTTTTCCTCTGCACGTTGTCTACAAGGTATTTGCTTGGGTTTACCTATAAATTTTATATTTAAAATGTTCCAGAAAATTGCCTGGTGCCAGAATGAGATCATTCAGGTAGAAAGCAAATGTTTCAGGATCATTAGGAAATTAATTACATGAAGTGATTGACATGTTGCAACTAGAGAGGAAGTGTTTCATACAGCCGTGCTTGCTTGAACACAACACTACAGATCCCTTGTGAAAAGCTGCTTATTGTGCTAAAATAGGAAAAGTGACTTAGGAGGAAAATCAGCGGTGTTAGAAAATTATCTAGTCAGGCAGTTTCAGCTCTGTGGTGATTAATTTTCTTTTCCTGGTTATGCCTAGTTATTGGTGGTTTCTGAGCGTCTATATAAAGGCTGGCACCCCAGCCATAAGTGCCTTGGAAGTTTTTTTTTTTTAATCAGCAAAATGTTTTATTATTTGGCAGTGGGGGCATGAGGGGTGTACAAATTGAGGTGTCTAGTAATAAAAAGAACAAGTTATTTATGATAAAAGAAATAGCACATACTAAAACCCAGAAAATCTGTCTGAAGTATTCAGAGGAAAATTCATAGTGTCAAATTCTGTATAAGTTGAATAACCCATACAGAAAAATAGAGAACATGTAAAGTAAGCCTGTAACCAAAGAATCCTCTCAAAGTCTTAAGGAGGACAAAACAAAGCACCAATAAAAAGTGAAAATAAGTATAGTTTTTTAAAAAAGATATACTTGGTTTAATATATCTTAAATTATTTACTTATGAAAAATTTTGCAAATATGATACATTTCAGTTTGTAAGAAAGGTTATAAGTAGAAAAAAAATCTAAATAACCGGACATAGAATGCTATAGGAGTTTCTAGTACCTGCTATAATGGTGAATTTGAATGGACCGCACACTTTATTCTTCTGAATAAATCCTAGAGAGACCACAGAAGCTCAAGGAAAGCATAGTTAAAGGAAAATAACAATAATTAAGACAATAAAACAAGTTGAGATTGAAGACTACCAGGAAGCAGTCTCTGTGTGGAGAGGGCTGTGGTGTGTCTGCAGCACGGGCACAGGATAATAGGAGGTAGATAAAGGTGAGTAGTTTGGGGGAAAGTTGTTTAGTTTTGTTTTTCCCTTTCTATGTCACCTTGGCATACTCAGTTTCTTTGCCATGAAACGTATAGGACAGCCCAGGCCACGGAAGCTATCAAATGGTAGATTTGCAGATGACAGTGCGTCTGGACTGCTGCTGCTCTCCGGCCTTCGTTTTTCATGTCCTCTTCCTCCAACCCCCCAGACTGGGTTTATAAACCAAACAGGAAATTGCTCATTCAAAGTAGTTTAAAAATGAATCTTTGACTAGGAGACTTATGTAGTGGTTAACATGATTCTGTGGGGCCTGGGTTTCTCTGCCCTGGGGCACGTCCCTTCCCCTCTTTATAAAGACAATGGAGAGACACAGGAAAGGGCCTAGCCTTTGGGTCTACCCCAAAACATGTTATCAGGAATACTAAAATTAATAGACACCTGTGGAGTACAATCATTAAACAGACAAATATTCAGATGTATGTACATATATGTGTGTGTGTGTGTGTATATATACACACACATATAAAATAGAGCGGAATTTTGGAACAGGTAAACCAAGAAATATAACAAATATGCACAAAGAGATACGAGAAAATGGACAGATATATGTGTGTATGTGTGTGTAATCTCCCTGTGACTTTATTAGGAATAAAATATAATACTTAACACAAAGAACGCATAGAAAGGATAAACACCAGGATGGATACAGCTAAAGAAAAAGCTGGGAATTATCCAGCTGAAAAGTCATATGGAAAAACTCCATAGGAACAGAAATTGATGAAGAAAAATAAAATAATAAGCCAGGCTAGAAGATGGAGAAAGAATCAACATATGTTAATGGGAGTCTCAGAAAAGAAGGAAAAAAACAGAAAAAAGAATATGTCTTTAGAAATAATGAATATACATTTTAAAAATTTCAAAGATTACATACCTTGCATTAAAAAGGCTCCTAGAGTATCAATTTGGAGAGAATTAAAAACCTACATCTTGATATATTGCAGCAATATTTTAAAACATTGGAGGGAAATAAATTACTCTAGAAGTCTCTATAGAGGAAGAATAAATCATGGCAAAACAATATAGTCAGATTGATGCCAAATTTTTCAATACCAATGCTGGATATAAAATAGAAACATAGAAATATTTTTAAATTATGAAGAAAAAGACATTCTATCTCACTTTTATTTCAAGCCAAATTATTATGTAAATATGCATGTAATCTGTTATAATAGCATAAAATACCTCAGAATGTTTACTACACAGTCTAAGAGGAAATATTGAGATTAAAAAAAAAGAAATCAATGAGTAGCGGATGCCATAACATATGGGAAATATATTTGAATAACTTGGTAAAGATTACTGTGGTTTAATAATCCTATAATAGATAGCCAAAAACATTGAGATAATTTCAAAAGAACAAATCCTCCAAATAGTCCTGAGCCAGATTGAATGATAGACTTATTCACCAAATTTCTGAATAATTGGTATTTATAAATATAACATACTTTTTTCAATAACCTAGAGAAATATTTCAATTGGACCTATCAATTTATCTTATAAATAAAAGTTTAAAATAAAACTTAATAAATAGAGTAAAATAAAAGATGACAACTAATCTCTATTTTAAATATTGGTATAAATATTACATTGAAAATTTGGAATATAATATTTTGAAATAGGAATAGCAAGGAGAATTTGCAACAGGAATGTAACTATAAAGCAATATCTGGTTATATAAAACTATAGTTCATTTAAATAGACTAATTAAGGAAAAAATCTTAAGTGTCACTGGAAAGATAACTGATATAATTCTACTCATATTTGTTATTAAAAATAAAACCTTTAAAGTAACTATACAAATAGTTAAGTATTAGTTTATTATTTGAACTAGGAGCAAGGAGACTTCTAGTTGGGATAATGTAATTTCAGATATTTAAGGACCCCATCTGCACCAGACGTATAGCATAATGGTAAAATATAAAAAGAAGAAATGACTATTCATATGAGCCACAAGTAAAAGTTAAATATTTCTGTGGATGAAAAAAGATAAAATGAACTTAAAGCTTCAAGTATGCAGGGATTCTGAAATGATACATGTGGCATTACCAGAATAAATATTGTTCAGTGAGGCAGTCTCTTTACTGAAAACTGAAGGCTGAGGAAGCTCATCTCTTTGAAAAGAGGTTGAAAAAAACAAGCTAAGTCTAACTAGAGCCTGAAGCTACACTGTAGTTATAATTATAAACCAGGGACGTCAAAGGAGCAGGCATCACCTAGCAACCAAGACTTGGGTCAAGCTGCCCTCTGGTTTCGTGAGTTGATCAACATTGTTCTCAGTATCACTGTGGGAAAAGTCTCAATAACCAGCATAAGATCTAGCCCCAGACCACTATCCAACTTCAGGCAACTGTGAAAAATTGTTAAAGGGAAAAAATAAAAGGGTGGGGTGAAAGTATGGAGGAAGAAAAGGAAAACTAAAATTTCCATTTAATATCAGCCTGCAACCTAAACTATTAAAAAACAAAAAGTAAACTAATGCTAAGACAGACAACCAACAATTTGAAGGTTAATTCACCCCAAGGAAAATGAAACAATAGAATGTGCAAAAATAATTGTGAAATGTGTGTGCTTTAAATCCTGTAATGAATAAAGAACTTGGAATGCTGTAAATGAACAAGAATTTATGAAGCAAACATGGGTAGATATGAGATACCCAGGGGTTATTAAAATGAGAAAGACTGGAAATTTAAAAATATCTTAATTTCAAATAAAATGTCAATATATGGAATACTCTCAAGATAGCAGCAAGGAGATTTGGTGAACTGAAAAATAGTAACACAAGAATTCACTAGAAGGTGGGGCGCAGAAATAAAGCAGGATTTCTCATCAGAACTTTTGTCACTTGGGGCTAAATAATTATTTGTTGTGGGGAGTGTCCTGTACATTGCAGAATTTTAGCAGCATCTATAACCTCTACCCACTAGATGCCTGTAGCACCCCCTCCCCAGTTTTGACAACCAAAACTGGATTGTCCAGTGTCCAGGTGAGTAACCCTCGCCCAGTTAGAACCACTGAAATAAAGAGATAAAAGTATTCAAAAAGCAGTTAAAAGACATGAAATTGAGATGGGAAACCACAACAAAGTTTCAGAAGGTGCTCCACCAGAAGATTCTAGAAGAAATGGCAGAAGAGGAATATTGGCAGACATTTTCTGTAATTAAAGAAAACGTAAGCCCTTAGATTAAAATAGATTCCATCTAGAGAAGAATAAATACAAATAAATCTAAACTTCATACCAGACTAAACTATAGATCACTGAGTATACACAAATAATAGTAAATGTTATTAAAAAGCATAACGGATTTCCTAAAAAACTTTCAGGCATATAAAGAGTATAAAGTCACTACCTACTGGTCTTTTCTTTTTTTCCTTTTTTTCTTTTTTTTGGGGGGGAGGGGGATGGAGTCTCGCTCTGTTGCCCAGGCTGGAGTGCAGTGGTGCGATCTTGGCTCACTGCAAGCTCTGTCTCCCGAGTTCACACCATTCTTCTGCCTCAGCCTCCCGAGTAGCTGGGACTACAGGCTGCCACCACCACGCCTGGCTAATTTTCCTTATTTTTAGTAGAGATGGGGTTTCACTGTGTTAGCCAGGATGGTCTTAATCTCCTGACCTTGTGAATTGCTCACCTCGGCCTCCCAAAGTGCTGGGATTACAGGCGTGAGCCACCGCACCCGGCCCCTACTGGTCTTTTCTAACACAAATACCAAAAAGAAAAATCAGAGAAAAAGAGGTAAGCAAAGATATTGGTAAACTGTATTTATAAATATCACCAATGATATTAAAATAATTCATCTTGATCAATTTTGCATTTAGCATTCTGACAATAATAACAGAAATAAGGTTTTCAAGAGAATATGTAAAAGGAACAGTCTGAGAAACATTTTAAGGTAAAGAATCAAAATACTGAATACATTTTGTTGGTATAATTTAAGTGTGTATTTAAAATTGATAGAGAAACGAAATACTAAAAAATATAATTTTTGTCTTGAAACAGAAATAAAATAAATATTATTAATAAAATAGATACTAGGGAGGTAGAAAGTGAAAGAGGTAGTAAAAAGAAAACACACCATAAAATGGTAAGAATAATTTCAAAGTACTAGTTATCACACTAAATATTGTCCTAATCTATTGAAGGGCAAAGATTATCTGGATTAAATACATTAAACAATAGTCAGCTTTGTACTTAATGGTCAACCACTAGCCATGTTCTTCTCAAAGAGAAAAGGTTATCAATAGCAGAGCTACTATTTAATATTGTTTATATACTAGCGATACTTTTGAGGAAAAAAGGATAGCAATACTAGCATTACTATTTAATATTGTTTTGCAAGTTCTAGATAATGCACTAAAATCTATGAAATATATATGTGTGCTTAATAAATGGTAAGAACAATATTATCATATTAGTTGATAATATGATTTTTTATAGGAACTATATTTAAATCAAAAAACCCTAAAATCTTAGAACTAACAAAATCTATTGAATGCCCTAAAGTATTATTTATTTATTTATTTATTTATTTATTTATTTATTTATTTAATATTTTAAGTTCTAGGGTACATGTGCACAACGTGCAGGTTTGTTACATATGTATACATGTGCCATGTCGGTGTGCTGCACCCATTAACTCATCATTTACATTAGGTATATCTCCTAATGCTATCCCTTCCCCCTCCCCCCACTCCACAACAGGCCCCTTTGTGTGATGTTCCCCTTCCTGTGTCCAAGTGTTCTCATTGTTCAATTCCCACCTATGAGTGAGAACATGCAGTGTTCAGTTTTTTGTCCTTGCGATAGTTTGCTGAGAATGATGGTTTCCAGCTTCATCCATGTCCCTACGAAGGACATGAACTCATCCTTTTTTATGGCTGCGTAATTTTCCATGGTATGTATGTGCCACATTTTCTTAATTCAGTCTATCATTGATGGACATTTGGGTTGGTTCCAAGTCTTTGCCATTGTGAATAGTGCTGCAGTAATTTTTGTTGTTGTTTTTGTTTGTTTGTTTGTTTTATGTTTGAGACAGAATCTTGCTCTGTAGCCCAGGCTGGAAAGTACAGTGGCGCATTCTTGGCTCAGTGCAACCTTCGCCCCCTGGTTCAAGCGATTCTCCTACCTCAGCCTCCCAAGTAGCTGGGACTACAGGCACATGCCACCACGCCTGGCTAATTTTTGTATTTTTAGTAGAGACGGACTTTCACTATGTTGGCCAAGTTGGTCTCAAACTCCTGACCTCATGATCTGCCCGCCTCAGCCTCCCAAAGTGCTGGGATTACAGGTGTGAGTCACCACAGCCGGCTACAAAGTTTTTAATGTATAAACCTATTCCTTATATTTGGTTTTTATACTGAATTCCAACCTGTTACACTGTCCACACACAAAAAGGTGGAAATAGATCCTCTCTCCCATTCTGCTAGGTTCCTTTTACCCGTCCTGTTTCATGATGAAAATTTGCAAACATGTAGAAAAGTTGAGAGAATTTCAGAAGGGACACCCATATGCCCACTAACTAGTCTCTACAATTAACATTTTGCTATACTTGTTTTTATCACACATGTATCTCTCCTTCCTTTTCTGAAAATGTATTTGAAAATAAGTTGTAGACTTTACTACATGTTATAAATACTTCAGCATACATATCATTAGAATGCAACATTTATTTATGAGTTTTTTCTTTTCAAGTAATATTTACATACACTAAAGTACTCAAATCATGTGACCACTTGATTACCTGAGAAAACCAACCTACTATTAATAAACAAAATATGATGGTCACTCCAGAAAGTTCCTTCCCAATAAATCGTTACCCCCATTTCCACAGAAGCATTCATTGTTCTGATTGTTTTACACCATGAATTAATTTTGCTCATCTAGAAGTTTACACAGGTAGAATCATAGTGTGTGTTAATGTGTAAGACTTCTTTCACTCTAAATAAGGCTTTTGCAATTCATCCATGTGATTGTATATATCAGTAATTTATTCTTTTTATTGCTGCCTAATATCCCAGTGTAAAAATAAAGCATATTTTATTTATCCAGTCTCTTATTGCTGGGTATCTAGGCTGTTTCTTTTTGGGGGTTATTATAAATATGGCTCCAATAAATGATTTTGTACAAGCCTGTTTGTAGAAATATGTTTCTTTGGAATCACCAGGTCTTACACGAGAGGTTGATCCACTTTTTTGAGATGCTAAGGGAGCTTTCTCTAAAATTGCAGCATTTTCACTGCCATTAACAATATGTGAAAGTTCTGGTTGCCACAAGTCTTCATCAACATTTAACAGTATTTCTCTTTTGATTTTAGCTACTTTAGTGGATATTTGGTATCTCATTGGGGTTTCAATTTTAACTTTCCTAATATCTAATAATATTCAGTGCTTTTTCATGTGCTTATTGGTTAATTATAAATTAGCCTTTGTTGTGCATGTTCAAATCTTTTTTCCATTTTTTTCTTTTTATGATTGCCTTATAAACTTTATTATTTTTTGTCTCTGAAAATGTATGCTAGTTACCAGTCCTAAGTCAGGTGTGTAAAGTTCAAGTATGTCTCAGTCTACAGCTTACCTGTTCATTTACTTGATGTCTTTAGATGAACCAAAGTTGTTAATTTTTAAAAAATATATTTTATATGTATTTTTATTTTTATTTTATTTTTTTATTTTATTTTTATTTTTTTTTTGAGATGGAGTCTCACTCTGTTGCCCGGGCTGGAGTGCAGTGGCCGGATCTCAGCTCACTGCAAGCTCCGCCTCCCGGGTTTACACCATTCTCCTGCCTCAGCCTCCCGAGTAGCTGGGACTACAGGCGCCCGCCACCTTATGTATTTTTATTTTATTGATATTGTTTTCTATGGTTTTTAAAGAAACTTTTGTCTATTTGGAATCCACAAAAATATACTATTTATTAAAGCTTATAGTTTTAGCTAATATGTTGAGATCTCGAATCCATCTCAAATTAATGTTTGTACATAGTGTGAGATAGGGGTCAAAGTTTATTTTTTAATTTGCATAGCTAGTTGTTCCAGGATCATTTATTTAAAAGCTTTTCCTTTTCTTGTAAGATTGTTTTGTCCCTTTGGTGAATATCAAATGATCATGTAATGTGAATATATTTCTAGGCTCTCTATTTTATTTCATTGATTTATTTGTTGATTCCTTGCCAGTGCTGCACTGTTTTTATTATGGTGGCCTTATAGTAAGTCTTGAAATAAGGCTGAATAAAAGACTTTCGAGTTGTTAGTTAAAATACATACAGTATATAAAAAACATAATGAAGGAATCATGTTCGTTTAATGTATTTTTTATAAATTAAAACTCATAGGGAAATAATATGAACTAAAGGCATTAACAGATAAATCAGAGAAATAGTACATCAACTAATGTCAAATATCATTCTGGCATTAAAATATCAGACTTTAGAGAAAACTTACAGAGCTGGGAAAATGAAATAAGCAGGATTAAAAATGTATGGTTGATATAATCCTAACTTTCTCAAATAAGAAAATTTATACACAGAAAAGAAAAGTTACTGTAAAAGAAATTATTTCAGGAATTTAACCATTACTTATTTGATATTGGCTACTTCTGGACAATAAGATGCAATATGAATTTTATCATCTACTTTATGTTTTTCTGTTTCTCTTGCATTTCATAATGAATATTTATTTTTATGATTAAAGATAAACATTCTTTAAAAGCTTAATTGGTAGCCAAGTGCAGTGGCTCATGCCTGTAATCTCAGTACTTTGAGAGGCTGAGGTGGGTGGATCACGAGGTCAGGAGATCGAGACCATCCTGACTAACATGGTGAAACCCCCATCTCTACTAAATATACAAAAATTATCTGGGCGTGGTGGCACATGCCTATAATTCCAGCTACTTGGGAGGCTGAGGCAGGAGAATTGCTTGAACCAGGGAGTTGGAGGTTTCAGTGAGCTGAGATGGTGCCAGTGTACTCCAGCTTGGGTGACAGGATGAGACTCCGTCTAAAAAAATAAGTCTAATTGTTTAAGTACGGTGAGAACGCCATCTTAGTTCAGGTTGCTATAACAAATTATAGACCAGATGGGTATAAATTATAGAAATTTATTTCTCACAGTTTTGCAGTGTGAAAGTCCAAGGTCATGGTACTGGCATGGTCAGGTTCTGGTGAGGGCTCTTTTTCCAAATTGGAGACTGATGAGTTGTCCTAGCCTCACGTGGTGGAAGGAACCAGCTAGCTCTCTGGCCTCTTCGTATAAAGGGACTAATGCGATTCACGAGGGCTCCAGCCTCACGTCCTAGTTATCTCCCAACAGCTCCCCATCCAAATACCATCATAATGAGATGAGGGTTTCAACATACAAATTTTGGGGCACACTAACATTCACTATATTGTAAACATATGTCCTCAGAAAATCTCTGAAAACAGAGCAAGTCATCACTTATGGATGAAGGAATAGATGTGTATGTTCCTCCCTCTGCCTAGAAAGATGAAGGAATAAAGGTGCACCAGAAAGAGAAAGGCCCTGCACTAGAAAGCTAAGCAAGGGAGAGCACAATTTGACACGTAGGATCTTGCCTCTTTATCTTGGCTATTTCTGCTGTTCAAGACTGCATCTTTGGATAACTTCCAAATAACCAGACCATTCCACTAACCTGGATGATCCCATAAGACAACAGAGTTAGCAGTTCTTCACACTCCCTGCTATTCTATGCATCTGCACAGAAAAGCAGAAGCCAATGACATCCTGAACCTATACATTTGTTTCACCTTAATGCAATAATTTTAATGCCCTTTGAACCAGTGGCATACAGTCAGAGTATGTATGTTTACTTAGTGCTAACTGTGTATCAGTTACATTGCAAGATCTTTGGGGGTTCACAGATGAAGGTGGCATGAGTAGAATCAGCATCCACTCTAGCTGCTTCCAGGATAACCAGGGCAAGGTACTCCAGCAGGCCCTGGAGCTGTTTCCAGTGTGCCAGGCCTGCTCTAGGAGTATCAGTCCATTGGCTGAATCTGAAACTTTAGCGGCTTCCTGATGCCAAGAATAATGTAGCATTGTGTATGTCACTGGAGAGTGTAAGAGACAACACTTAATTCAGTTATAAATTATTCTAGCAATAAGCATTCGCTTATAATGACCTGTAACCAAAGCAAACATTTTTTTTTCTCAACCTTGTTTTTTATTTATTTGTTTTTCAGCCATTAACATGGTACCTTGGTTAGATAACCCAGATTCAGTCAGGTTGGTGACCTGGGCATATAATTGGGAGAACTGAAGATGCATGATTGTGATGGTTAATATTGAATGTCAACTTGATTGGATTGAAGGATACAAAGTACTGATCCTGGGTGTGTCTGTGAGGGTGTTGCCAAAGGAGATGAACATTTGAGTCAGTGGGCTGGGAAAGGCAGACCCACTCTTAATCTGAGTGGACATAATCTAATTGGCTGCCAGTACAGCTAGAATATAAATAGGCAGAAGAATGTGAAAAGAGAGACTGGCCTAGCCTCTGAGCCTGCATCTTTCTCCGATGCTGGATGCTTCTTGCCCTCAAACATCTGACACCAAGTTCTTCAGTTTTGGAACTCAGACTGACTCTCCTTGCTCCTCAGCCTGCAGATGGCTTATTGTGGGACCCTGTGATCATGTGAGTTAATTTTATATATATATATAAAATACATACACACACACACACACACACATACACATTACATTAATTTTGTCCCTGTAGAGAACCCTGACTAATACAATGATTAAATACATAATTGACTTCTTTAGAACTGGGCTAATTTTGGTCAGGTGGTTTTTTGTGTTTTTAAAAAAATCCAATTAACACACACTAATAGCTACTTGGGAGGCTGAAGCAGGAGGATTGTTTGAGCCAGGAGTTCAAGGCTTCAATGAGCTATAATTGCTCCACTGTACTCCAGCTTTGGTGACAGAGCAAGACCCTTTCTCTAAATAAAATAAAATAAAATAAAATAAAATAAATAAAAATATATGTGATTATTATGTATTACCTTCCTATATCAAAACATCTCAATAAATATGTACACGTACTATGTCCCCACAAAAATAAAAAATTTAAAAATTTAAGAAATTCAATTAACACATCTGTTTTATAAACATAAGCATAGACAAAAGCTATAAAAATAGGTAAATATTCTGGAGAGTCGTGCACAGAGGTAGTCGTTCACATGGGAACAGGAAACAAATTCCAATTTATCTAACTTCCTCTCACCACGTGGAAGGTGCTAAACCATAGTCAGAACTCTGGGCTGTGAAGAGAAAACTGATTTCAGTTTTCAAATTCAATAGAATAAAAATAATTTTATCTTAATTTTAGTGACCAGATGAAAATAAGATAACACAAAATATAAAATACGAGTGAGGTCTCATTTATAATTTGACAGACAACCTGTAGGGAAACACATTGTTCCTTTTCATTCTCAAATGCAAAAAAGGATATATTGGGCGCCTTGAGTTGGTCAAATTATCTCATGCAAAGTGTCATGTATTAAGCTGCAGTGGTTTGAACACTAAGGCTCCACTTACCATGTGAAGAACCTGGAAGTATCTTCTTTGGAATGTTCATGTGCCCACACGGTTCTGGGATACTGTCAAAATCAAAAGCAGTAACCTTCAACGCTGACATTCTTTTATATTTTCATCTTATTTTCACACTGGGGTGGACTTGTTCATTCCTCTTCCACCCCCAGCCAGAGTGAAGCTCTCCCAGTTTTGCAGACAGAGTCTCTCTCCCACTTGGTCATACCATCTGTTTCCACATTGCAGTTTACTCTACATGAATACCAGGTAGCAGACGGGATTTTGCCCAATAGCAAGTACAGCAAAAAGTCTTTCACAGGCTCCTCACAATCTGTGAACATATGATCAGTCTAGGATAACACATTGTACTAAAAATATACCAGAGAAGTGTTCATGTGGTAATAAACAAGGAACCTGAATCAAGGAGGAAACATGCCATGAGCTTCTGAAGTGTATACTTCTCTGTGTACCAGAATGATGACGGTCTGTCAATGGGAGATGACTGGATCAACTAATGTTTGTTTCTTTATTGCAAGTGTTAATGTACATTTAACAGTGTGGGCATAGTGTGTTTGGTCTAAAACCCAAACTGTGAGTTAAATGAGAGGGAGTCTACAAGTATTTATCATGAGGTGGTTGATTTGATAAACAGAAATATATGTTATTTCCATGATAATTTCTGAAACTGCACAGTGACATGATAAGGAATATCTCATCAAGTCTGAGAGTGCAAATTTAAAATTAAAAAGACTGTGTCCTATATTTTATGCTGCATCATTCATTCCTTATTAACTATATTATCATTTTAATAGAACTTGACAATACTCCCTAAATGTTAAATATATATATTATAGAGACCTTATGAAGACTGATTGTCAGTTTATGCAGAAAAGACTTGTGCAGATTTTTAATATCTCATTTTATTGCTGGATTCTGGAACCTGATTTTCTGAGCTTCAAATTTTTAACTTGCTTTAATTTATCTGTTAGTCATAATATATTTTTATTATTTAGCTAAGTTGAACTTTATCTCACATTGTACCTGTTCCTCACCTCTCTTATTTTCATTTATATTTGCTAGGGGAGGATAGGAATGGGAAGTCAAATGTCTTCTTAGATTGGGCAAATGATTATGTCTAGAATTGAATTACACAATATAGATGTGGATCTAAATTCTGCATCTGCATTTGGTACAACCATTTTGATTCTCATACTAGTCATAAAGGTTTAGAACTCCAGATGGTATCTGCTCCCCTTGGTGCTTGAAAGCAATGGGATGTAGTAGCAATGACAACACACTAAACATCAGAAGGCTGGTGTTCATACATGGGCCTTCCCTTCTGTGACTATGTGGCTTTGAATCACTGATTTAAAGTCTATATGCCTCATCGATAAAGTTTGGAAAATAGTATACATGCCACTGTGCTGTGCTCCAATAAAATGCCTGGTCCATAACAGCTCTTTTTTGTATTTGTATAATCAGTCGACACAAATAGCATATTCCTCACTGACTTCCAGTTCACTGTTTTACGTATGGATCTAAGACAGTATGATGGGTTCATGGTTCCAGAGGCCTGATTAAATTTGGCCTCATTTAGTAGCTGGGTGATGAGAACCTATCACTTGAATTGTTGTGAGGATTAAACATATTTTAAAATAGTATCAAACACATAATAAGTGGCTCATTAAGATTGTTGTTTTTACTATGTATGAACAACAATTTGGAAGTATTGCTTCTGCAGGACTGGTCACTTAGTTTCTTCAGATCTTCCTCAAGCATTGATTGTGCAAAACGAAACCTTTCTCTAGCTGCCATGGGTACAGATTTCAACCAGTCCTCTGTTGTCTCTGCATGCTGCTCACATATCCATTCCATCACATTTCATTGTGAATATCAATTGTCAGGTCTATTTTCTCCATTGGACTTTCAACTACTCAAAGACAAGGACATACGTATTCTTTTATTTCTCTCAGCGTCATTGGGTCCAGGTTTTGCTGGCAAACAAATACCTGATAAATGCTAGTTTGATATAATTGTGATTGAATGGAAGAAATTGATTTATTTATTCTTTTATGTTTCCCCTATAAAAGTATGTTCTTAATCTGTGATCCATGGATGTACCTGGGCTGGTGGGTGTTTGTGAGCCATCTCACATTGTTTGCAAAATTCGTTACCTTATACATTTGTCTAGGAAAAGGGTCCAAACTTTCATCAGCTTCGTGGGGCAGCCTGTGGTCTTGAACAGAGTAGGAACCATTAATAGAGAATTTCCTTATATTCTTTCTAAGAACATCATTGTCTAAAAATCATGAAGCCTTTAGAATAATAATTGGCTTAGATTACTTTGACATTTGCCTTAGACATTTGCCACTTTCTGTACTTTCTTCTGCAGTTTAATTCAATGTCTGCTGCCTAAAAAAATGCAAGCAGTTGCTGTGAAAATTATGTATGCACTATCTGTCCGTGAGAATGCAATATGGTCAATCAGATTCCTTTAACAAGTGATTTGCTTCTCATGTCAGCATATTGCCACATCTTGAAAATTGAGTGATAATCAATCATTATTATATCTGGAAGATAAAATTGACTGCAGCCCATGAAGCACAGGCGTCACCTAAGGTTTCCCCTGTCCCCTACCCTACCTACTGAGAAAGAAGTAGCAAAGAGAGGCAAATAACAAAGCAGAAGTTTGACTGATTTCTAGCATATGCAGTATTTTAATTATGTCTCATTTAAATACAATTGGCCTTCAAAAAGCTACCCAAACCATAGAAAAAATGAGAAATATTTGGATCTGTTAACCAATGAGTAATTATAAGATTTCAATCAATTATGTTGTAGCCACTAGAATGAAATCTGAGTTGATGAAACAAGGAGACCCAAAGATGATGGTTCAGCCAAACGAAAGTTTATTTTGTGTCTCTTCATGGCACAGAGCAGGAAGGTGGCTTCTATTTCAGGAAGCCATGCCTTGGACAGAAAGGCAGTTCTGTCATCTCCAGTGTAGCTTCCAAGGGAATTCTCTTGTTCTCATTCTCAGTGAACAGAAAGACAAGTAAGGAGTGGTTTCAGAGCAAGTGTTTTCTAAGCAAGTAAGGCAGAAGCTGAACATTTTACTTCTGTTCATATCCCATTGATGAGAATTTAGTGGCGTGGCCACACCTCGCTACCAAGAGGCAGGAAGAAATAGTGTACCTGAGCAACTGAGCACCCAGATATACACTATTACTCTGGAAAAAGCAGAACAGATTTTAGTTGGACAAATAAAAGTCTATGTTGAACATACAGACTTAGAATTTAGACACATGCATCAAAAACGAGTTCTTCTTACCTCTTCCTTCTGGAAGGAACAGTACGCATTCCATTTTGAATGCTGTGACCAAAAGTATTCGTCTTTTGGTCCAAACTCAAAATGGTTTTGCTGTCCCAGAAGAATGTGAAAGACAAAAAGTAACAGAGCCTAGGTTTGGGCTTCAGCAGGATAGACAAAAAAGAATGGTCAGGACACAGAGATAAGAAAGCTCCATTTGACAAGATAGAGGATCCAGAAAGATCCAGGTATGAGGTAATAGAGAGGATAAGAGAGGGCTCTGATGACAGGTAGTAGGGATAAAGGCATGGAGCTTCATGTACATATCTCTGTAGCTCCTGCAAAATCTGTGAAGAGCAGGCAGGGAGCTGGTCATGGGAACCAGAGCAACAGTTAGAAAGTTCTGGAAGGAAATGCCTGTCTGCTAGAACCCTGACATGCAAGAATAAAGTAAAGGTCTATTCACTGGAATCAAGATGAAAAGAATGACTTAGCTACAAAAGAGATGAATAAAGAGTGGCTCAGCTAAACACATAGATTGTTGTTATTTATTATTCTTAGAAGTTTAATAAGGTCCCATGGACTAGAGTAAGTTAAACCTGCAGGTGTCATTGAAATAAACCCAGGTGTGGTTTTGAGGTGCTAGGAGTAGCCAAGGAGTTAAACCGTCTTAGTTTCTTGAATATAATGGAATGAAACTCCTAGTCATCTTATCTCCTTAAATAAAACTGAATAAAACTCTAATATCAGGATTATTTTGAAGAACGAAGAGCTGCTTTTTAGATAGGAAGTCAAAGAGTATATGAATTAGAAAAAGAATCAAAGTCAAAAAAATTTCTAAGGAGAAAGAAGAAAATGACAGTTAAGTGATTAGAACCCTGTTCTAAAAATCAATGAGGGGTACAGAGTGTCACTCGGGGAAGATGAAAAAGTTCTGGCAATGGTTTGTAGTAATGGTTGCACAAAATATATACGTATTTAATGCCACTGAATTGTATGCCTAAAAATGGTGAAAATACTGGGGTGTGGTGGCTCATACCTGTAATCCCAGAACTTTGGGAGGCCAGCACGGGTGGATCATCTGAGGTCAGGAGCTCGAGACCAGTCTGGCCAACAGGGGTTCATGGTTCCAGAGGCCTGATTAAATCTCTACTAAAAAATACAAAATTATCTGGGTGTGGTGGCACATGCCTGTAATAACATCTACACAGGAGGCTAAGGCAGGAGAATTACTGGAACCCAGGAGGCAGCGATTGCAGTGAGCCAAGATTATGCCATTGCACTCCAGCCTGGGTGACAAGAGCAGAACTCCACTTCAACAACAACAACAACAACAAAAATATAGTAAAGTTAAAATGGTAAATGTAGTTGTCTCTTTTACTAGAATAAAAACATTTTAAAATTAAGAATTGAAAAAATAATGAAATGAATAGAGTGTAAAGCAATTATGGTATTTTAAAAATTTGTGGGGGCGTGCCCAAGATGGCCGAATAGGAACAGCTCCAGCCTCCGGCTCCCAGCGTGAGTGACACAGAAGACGGGTGATTTCTGCATTTTCAACTGAGGTACCAGGTTCATCTCACTGGGGAGTGCTGGACAATCGGTGCTGGTCAGCTGATGCAGCCCGACCAGCGAGAGCCGAAGCTGGGAAGTGCTAGGGGGAAGGGAATTCCTTTTCCTAGCCAAGGGAAACTGAGACACACAACAGCCGGAAAATCGGGTAACTCCCACCCTAATACTGTGCTTTACCAAGGGTCTTAGCAAATGGCACACCAGGATATTATATCCCACACCTGGCCTGGAGGGTCCCTTGCCCACGGAGCCTCCCTCATTGCTAGCACAGCAGTTGGAGATCTAACTGCAAGGCAGCAGCAAGGCTGGGGGAGGGGCACCCACCACTGCTGAGGCTTAAGTGGGTAAACAAAGCCATCAGGAAGCTTGAATTGGGTGGAGCCCACCACAGTTCAAGGAGGCCGGCCTGCCTCTGTAGACTCCTCCTCTCTGGACAGGGCATAGCTAAACAAAAAGGAGCAGAAACCTCGGCAGAAGTAAATGCTCCTGTCTGATAGCTTTGAAGAGAGCAGTGGATCTCCCAGCATGGAAACTGAGATCTGAGAACTGATCTCTGAAGAACTGATAGAGATGAAAACCATAACACGAGAAATAAGTGACAAATGTACAAGCTTCAGTAATTGGCTCAATCAATTGGAAGAAAGAGTATCAGTGATTGAAGATCAAATGAATGAAATGAAGTGAGAAGTGTGGAGAAAAAAGAGTAAAAAGAAATGAACAAAGCCTCCAAGAAGTATGGGATTATGTGAAAAGACCAAATCTACATATGATTGGTGTGCCTGAAAGTGACGGGGAAAATGGAACCAAGTTGGAAAACACTCTTCAGGATATCATCCACGAGAACTTCCCCAACCTAGTAAGGCAGGCCAACATCCAAATTCAGGAAATACAGAGAATGCCACAAAGATACTCCTTGAGAAGAGCAACTCTAAGACACATACATGTCAGATTCACCAAAGTTGAAATGAAGGAAAAAATGTTAAGGGCAGCCAGAGAGAAAGGTCGGGTTACACACAAAGGGAAGCCCATCAGACTAACAGCAGATTTCTCAGCAGAAACTCTCCAAGCCAGAAGAGAGTGGGGGCCAATTTTCAACACTCTTAAAGAAAAGAATTTTCAACACAGAATTTCATATCCAGCCAAACTGTTTCATAAGTGAAGGAGAAATAAAATCCTTTACAGACAAACAAATGCTTAGAGATTTTTGTCATCACCAGGCCTGCCCTACAAGAGATCCTGAAGGAAGCACTAAACATGGAAAGCAACAACAGGTACCAGCCATTGCAAAAACATGTCAAAATGTAAAGTCCATCGATGCTAGGAAGAAACTGCATCAACTAGCAAGCAAAATAATCAGCTAATATCATAATGACAGGATCAAGTTCACACATAACAATATTAACCTTAAATGTAAATGGACTAAATGGTCTAATTAAAAGACACAGACTGGCAACGTGGATAAAGAGTCAAGACTCATCAGTTTGCTGTATTCAGGAGACCCATCTCACATGCTGCAGAGACACACATAGGCTCAAAATAAAGGGATGGAGGAAGATCTACCAAGCAAATGGAAAACAAAAAAAGCAGGGGTTGCAATCCTAGTCTCTGGTAAAACAGACTTTAAACCATCAAAGATCAAAAGAGACAAAGAAGGCCATTACATAATGGTAAAGGTATCAATTCATCAGGAAGAGCTAACTATCCTAAATATATATGCACCCAATAGAGGAGCACCCAGATTCATAGAGCAAGTCCTTAGAGACTTACAAAGAGACTTAGACTCCCATACAATAATAATGGGAGACTTTAACACCCCACTGTCAACGTTAGACTGATCAATGAGACAGAAAGTTAACAAGGATATCCAGGAATTGAACTCAGCTCTGCACCAAGCAGACCTAATAGACATCTACAGAATTCTCCACCCCAAATCAACAGAATATACGTTCTTCTCAGCACCACATCGCACTTATTCCAAAATTGACCACATAGTTGGAAGTAAAGCACTGCTCAGCAAATGTAAAAGAACAGAAATTATAACAAACTGTCCCTCAGAACACAGTGCAATCAAACTAGAACTCAGGACTAAGAAACTCAATCGAAACCTCTCAACTACATGGAAACTGAACAACCTGCTCCTGAATGACTACTGAGTACATAACGAAATGAAGGCAGAAATAAAGATGTTCCTTGAAACCAATGAGAACAAAGATACAACATACCAGAAACGCTGGGACACATTTAAAGCAGTGTGTAGAGGGAAATTTATAGCACTAAATGCCCAAAAGAGAAAGCAGGAAAGATCTAAAACTGACACCCTAACATCACAAAAGAACGAGAGAAGCAAGAGCAAACACATTCAAAAGCTAGCAGAAGGCAAGAAATGACTAAGACCAGAGCAGAACTGAAGGAGATAGAGACACAAAAAACCCTCCAAAAAATCAGTGAATCCAGGAGCTGGTTTTTTGAAAAGATCAACAAAATTGATAGACCGCTAGCAAGACTAATAAAGAAGAAAAGAGAGAAGAATCAAATAGATGCAATAAAAAATGATGAAGGGATATCACCACCGACCCCACAGAAATACAAACTACCATCAGAGAATACTATAAACACCTCTACGCAAATAAACTAGAAAACCTGGAAGAAATGGATAATTTCCTGGACACTTACACTCTCCCAAGATTAAACCAGGAAGAAGTTGAATCCCTGAATAGACCAACAGCAGGCTCTGAAATTGAGGCAATAATTAATAGCCTACCAATCAAAAAAAGTCCAGGACCAGATGGATTCACAGCTGAACTCTACCAGAGGTACAAGGAGGAGTTAGTACCATTCCTTCAGAAACTATTCCAATCAATAGAAAAAGAGAGAATCCTCCCTAACTCATTTTACGAGGCCAACATCATCCTGATACCAAAGCCTGACAGAGATACAACAAAAAAAGAGAATTTTAGACCAATATCCCTGATGAACATCAATGCAAAAATCCTCAATAAAATACTGGCAGACTGAATCCAGCAGCACATCAAAAAGCTTATCCACCATGATCAAGTGGGCTTCATTCCTGGGATGCAAGGCTGGTTCAACATACACAAAGTAATAAATGTAATCCAGCATATAAACAGAACCAAAGACAAAAACCACATGATTATCTCAATAGATGCAGAAAAGGCCTTTGACAAAATTCAACAGCCCTTCATGATAGAAACTCTCAATAAATTCGGTATTGATGGAATGTATCTCAAAATAATAAGAGCTATTTATGACAAACCCACAGCCAATATCATGCTGAATGGGCAAAAACTGGAAGCATTCCCTTTGAAAACTGGCACAAGACAGGGATGCCCTCTCTCACCACTCCTATTCAACATAGTGTTGGAAGTTCTGGCTAGGGCACTCAGGCAAGAGAAAGAAATAAAGGGTATTCAGTTAAGAAAAGAAGAAGTCAAATTGTCCCTGTTTGCAGATGACATGATTGTGTATTTAGAAAACCCCATTGTCTCAGCCCAAAATCTCCTTAAACTGATAAACAACTTCAGCAAACTCTCAGGATGCAAAATCAATGTGCAAAAATCACAAGCATTCTTATACACCGGTAACAGACAAACAGAGAGCCAAATCAGGAATGAACTCCCATTCACAATAGCTTCAAAGAGAATAAAATACCTAGGAATCCAACTTACAAGGAATGTAAAGGACGTCTTCAAGGAGAACTACAAAACACTGCCCAGTGAAATAAAAGAGGACACAAACAAATGGAAGAACATACCATGCTCATGGATAGGAAGAATCCAATGTGTGAAAATGGCCATACTGCCCAAGGCATTTATAGGTCAATGCCATCTCCATTAAGCTACAATGGGTTTCTTCACAGAATTGGAAAAACTGCTTTAAAGTTCAACGCTTCTTTAACCACAAAGGCCCCGTACCAGGACTGATACAAGCCAGAGAACAAAGCTGGAGGCATGCACCACATGACTTCAGAAGAAACTATACTACAAGGCTACGTGCCAAAACAGCATGGTACTGGTACCAAAGCGGAGATATATAGACAGCAATGGAACCCAGAACAGAGCCCTCAGAAATCATACCACACATCTACAACCATGCTATCTTTGACCAAACCCAATAAAACGAAAGAATTGGGAAAGGATTCCCTATTTAATAAATGGTGCTGCCAAGGAAAACTGGCTAGCCATAAGCAAAGCTGAAATTGAATCCTTTCAACGCCTCCTTATCACGAAAAGAATTAATTCAAGCTGGATTAGAGACTTAAATGTTAGACCTAAAACCATAAAAACCCTAGAAGAAAACCTAGATAATACAAGTGGAGGACAGGCATGGGCAAAGGACTTCATGTCCTAAAACACCAAAAGCAACAGCTTAACCATAAAAGGAATTGACAAATGGAATCTAATTAAACTAAAGAGCTTCTGCACACAACAAAAGAAACTACCATCAAGAGTGAACAGGCAAAACCTACAGAATGGGAGAAAATTTTTGCAATCTACTCTCATCGACAAAGGAGATATGCTCAAGAACTTGTAAAAAAAGAGCCTCAATCATTACAGAAAAACAAACAACCCCATCAAAAGTGGGCAGGATATGGGCAGGAAGCATTTCTCAAAGAGAGGCATTCCTTACAGTAGCAGACACATGAAAAATGCTCATCACCACTGGCCATCAGAGAAATGCAAATCAAGAGCCACAATGAGATACCATCTCACACCAGTTAGAATGGCAATCATTAAAAAGTCAAGAACAACAGGTGCTGGAGGATGTGGAAATAGGAACACTGTTGGTGGGACTGTAAACTAGTTCAACCATTACCTTTGGAAGACAGTGTGCTTGATTCCTCAGGATCCTAGAACTAAAATGCCTATTTGACTCAGCCATCAATTGCTAGGGATATACCCAAAAGTTATAAGTCATACAGCTATAAAGACACATGCAAGTATGTTCATTGCAGCACTATTCAATAGAGCTTAGAATCAACCCGGAGTAATGCATCAGTGACAGACTGGATTGATTAAGAAAATGTAGCACATATGCATGGAATACCCTTGCAGCCATATAAAGGATGAGTTCATGTCCTTTGTAGGGACATGGATTAAAGCTGGAAACCATCATTCTCAATAAACTATCACAGAATGGAAAACCAAATACCGCATATTTCTCGCTCATAGGTGGGAATTGAACAATGAGATCACTTGGACGCAGGAAGTGGAGCATCACACACCGGGTCCTATTGTGGAGAGGGGGTAGTAGAGAAGGATAGCATTAGGAGATATACCTAATGTAAATTACGAGTTAATGGGTGTGGCACACCAACATGGCACATGTATACATATGTAATAAACCTGCACGTTGTACACAGGTATCCTAGAACTTAAAGTATAAAAAAAAAGGCACTAGGAAAAAAAATTTGCATATGTCAATTATTAAGTTAAAAGAACACAGTTTTCAATGGGCCTATATGTTGAATATGAATATTTTACCATTTTCCCCTGTCTTAGACCCTTTACTGGATCTTGAAATTTTCATTGTTAAAGTTAAGGTAAAGAAAAAGAAAAAGTAATATGAAGAAAAAATACATAGATTTAATTAAAGAAAATAAATATGTGACACTGTGACATACAGCAGAGCAATAAGAAAACCCAGCCTCACCTGCATGTTCCAGAAGAGCCTCTGATCTGTGCAGGCGCCTGAACTAGCTGCCCTGACCACCCACTACTTTCTACCAGGCAGGCTCTTTTCTCAGCTCTATTTTGGAATAGAATTAGATGTCTAGACACCTTCTTCTATTCCTGTTACCAAAACAAGTTGAGAGATGTTTATGTATTTTTAAATGCTAGAGACTACAGATGGAGAGCCTTCTCTGCCCATACCTGTGGTCAGTGGGCAACCTGGAACATGGCCCCTCGTCACTGCTCCCAGCTACTCATATCCTTGTGTACTTCCTTTGAGCATGAATTGGACCTGTGACTCGCTCCAAATGAAAACAATGCAGCAATATTGATGACATCGTCAACCTTAAATGATGAGATTTGGGAAATATGACTGAGAATAAAGTTTATTTGAGTGCAGAGCTTAAGAGTAGCCACCTGGGAAACACAGACTCCAAAAGAATGGGTCAGCATTCCAAGGTGGGGAGAGTAAGATTTCATTTGTATAGGCGAAGACAGGGAAGGTTAACAAGGTTGCAGCATTTTTCAAAAAAGGTGAGTACATGTGTTATAGTGATTTGATTGGTTACAACTTGCTATAGTACATTTGGAGGAAAATTGTCTTACCTTTCTGTAGGGAAGGGTAATGGTTTTGATGGGTCTTATCTCTGGTGCCGTTCAGCCTTTCCTAATCGTTTACAGGGCAAGAATGAGGAAGAGATACGATCTATAATCAGAAAAGCAGAACTTGCAGCTGCATGCTTTGTGACTTAGGCCACATAGCCACATTCCTCTCCAGGCTTAAAATAATTTAAAGTTACAACAGCTTTAAGTTTGAATTGTTTAATTTCACAAGATGAAGCTAACAAGATTAGGCTACAAAATATGGTGAATTCTACCTTGAGTTTCCTTTCTCAGTCTCTCGATGGCTCATTAGAGAGGAAGCCAGCTGCCAAGTTGTGAGTTTCCCAATGCAAAGGCCTAAGTGGCCAGGCGCCTGTATCTACCACCAACCAACTGCCAGTGAGGAAGTGAGGCCTGCAAATGGCCAGGAAAGTGAGCTTGTAAGTGGATCCTCCCTGCAGCGTCTGTTGATATCTGTGAAAGACCGTGAGCCGCAGGTATCCAGTTGAGCCACATCAATACTCTTGACTCATAGAAAACATGAGATACAAAGCGTTTATTGTTTTAAGTCATGACATTTTGGGAAATTATTTTTCACAGCAACAGACAAAAAATAGACACCTGGGTAGTGCATAACAGTGATTCCTAAGCAGAGGAGGATGAGAAACACCTTGCTTATCAAAAAAGTGCTAAGCAAAGATGGCTGGCAGTTCACCACAAATCCATGGTGACCTTCTACAGTGTAGAATTGTTGCTGGAAGCAGCTGCCAGGACAGAGACTAGGATTTCCAGCTCCACCTCCACCTCTTCATCATTATTATTTTTAAAGATGGGATCTCACTCTGTTGCTCAGGCTGGATTGCAGTGGCATGGTTATAGCTCACTGCAGCCTCAAACTCCTATGCTCAAGTGATCCTTTAGCCTAGCCTCCTGAAGAGCTGGGACTCCAGGCATGCGCCACCATGCCCAGCTAATTTTCAAAAATTGTTTTGTAGAGATGGGATCTTGCTAAATTGCCCAGGCTGGTCTCAAATTCCTGGCGTCAAGCCATCCTCCTGCCTCAGCCTCCCAAAGTGCTGGGATTACAGGAGTGAACCACTATGTCCGGCCCATCTATTCACTTTGAGGTGCCATGTGACTGGTTTTCACTAACAATAACATGTGTGGGAGTGATTGTGGTATTTACAGGCCTAGGGGTTAAGCCACAGATGGGCCAGCCCTGCCTTCTCTCTTTGTTTCTACACCATGCTGGGTCCTGAATGACTAGAAAGAACAGTCCTGACTCACTCATAGAGGACAGGAGCATTTACTCTGAACTATTGTGAACAGAACATCTATTCTGGGCAAGAAATTAACTTTTCATGAGTTAAGCCAGTGAAATATTGGGGGTTGGGTGTTTAGTTACAGCAGCTAGTGTCACTCTAAATAATACAGAAATACAGGAGCATAGCTTGAAACACTGAGATGAGACACTCCTCATGGAGGGTTAGTGCACACATACTTAGCAATGTCTAGATGCCAAAGTCATAAGTTTTTATATTTCAGAGCAAAGTCTTCCAGGTAGCTGTGGTCTCTAGGGCAAGGCATAGGGGGAAGATAATATGATATGGATTAGGACTGATCATATCCAGTATGATCACACGAAGGAGGGAGAGGAGAAATGAAAAGCTTTGTGTGATTCTTTTTTTTCCATCTCTGTTTCCTTACTACAAAACTCTTGTTAAGTATAGTAAATTGTAGGTGGTTTAGTATTTGAAACTAATTCGCAGAAGACCAAAAGGAGAGAGAGGAGAGAGAGGTGGCAGGGAGAGAGAGAGAGAAGAGAGAGAGAGAGAGAGAGAGAGAGAGAGAGAAGAGAGAGAGAGAGATTTTGTAGGACGAAAGAAAAGTGAAGAAATGGAAAAGGAAAATGGAGGAAAGGTCATACAGTTTGAGTAAATATTCTTCTCTTTTAGCAAAATTGAACGTCTTATAAACTGTTTCTGGAAAACTGTAATTGGAGTTCTTAAATTGGGGTTCAAAAAAGGAGATCTGAGAATCTCAAGATTTTCTACCAAATGTTGATATTTACACACACAGATTTTTTTTTTTTTTTCTGGAATTGGTGATCCCCCTCCCCCAAGCTTAAGAACCATCTCTGTAAAGTGACTTTGGCCATTTTATTTAGGACATTTTGATTTAATCTTATTCTTGCCAATTTTTTTTTTTTTTTCCTCCTTAGAAGTTATTACCAAAGGGAAATTTTATAAAAGCCATATGAAGAATGTGTATTTAAAAGCAGGTTGTATGTGTTTGAACAATGCTTGTTCTGTCTGCCTCTACATTGCTTTCTTAGACTATAAACAGAAACCATGCTTTTTCCCCAGAAAAATTCCTTTATCAGAATACCTAAAACCAGGTTCCTTGCAGGATAGAGCATAATAAATGCTATTGGTTCCTGCTGATGAAGTGTCTAACCCAGTTCACTCAGAAGTCAATGAAAATACTGAAAAGAAAACTTGTATTTTCTATTCCACTGCCTAGTTAATAAAGGTTGGCATGCATAATTATTTTAGATGTAGGAAGACAAAACAATAAATAAGAGGAAAATACTGATAAGTTGTTATTGATTTAAATAAAGGAGCTGGTCTCGTGTGATGGATGTATTGCACATAGAAGCAAGAGGCAAATGTGATGGTCCTTTTATTCTTGCATACTGTGGCTTATTTAAATGGAAGTTAATGGTAGAGTATTAAGTCTTGTCTCCTGTGCATGTCATGTTTTAATGGTGCTATTTATTTCTTTTCTTTCTTTCTCTCTCTCTTTTTTTTTTTGAGACAGGGTCTTACTGAGTTACCCAGGCTGGAGTGCAGTGGGGCGATCTTGGCTCACTGCAACCTCTGACTTTCAGATTCAAGCTATCCTCCCACCTCAGCTTCCACGCTCAGCTAATTTTTGTATTTTTTTGATAGAGAAAGGTTTTCACCATGTTGACCAGGCTAGTCTCAAACCCCTGACCTCAGATGATCAGTCCTCCTCAGGCTCCCGAAGTGCTGGTGTTACAAGGTGAACCACTGCACCCTGCCTAATGGTGCTATTTCTTTTTCTTTTTTCTTTTTTTTTTTTTTTTTTGAGACAGAGTCTCTCTCTGTCACCCAGGCTGGAGTGCAGTGGCACAATCTCGGCTCATTGCAAGCTCCGCCTCCCGGGATCACGCCATTCTCCTGCCTCAGCCTCCCCAGTAGCTGGGACTACAGGTGCCTGTCACCACGCCCGGCTAATTTTTTGTATTTTTTTAGTAGAGACGGGGTTTCACCGTGTTAGCCAGGATGGTCTTGATTTCCTGACCTTGTGATCCGCCCACCTTGGCCTCCCAAAGTGCTGGGATTACAGGCGTGAGCCACCGCACCCGGCCAAATGGTGCTGTTTCTAATGTAGGTTTTGTACCACTAACCTGGATGTCTTCTACCTTTCCCAAGTTTGCCTGAGGAGCCCCAGAACAAATAGGACTATTGGCATTATTTCACTACTAGATAAATTAAAATATCCTCCTGGAGATGCTCAATGAACATTTGTTGGTGATTATCAAGTAACAAATATAAAATTAATGAATATTATTACTTCATGGATTTTTAAAGAATGTAACAAAAAAGGAAATATACATCCAGATGAGGATTTTAGGTAAAAACTATGAAAATAAATTAGTTACTCATCACTTTAAATTAGCAGATTAAAAAAATGTAGCCGTCCTATACATGAAGTGGTTTTTCTACTCACCTGTTTTGGTTGGACCATTTTTATGAAATCGATTGGTTTGGTGATAAGACAGCATTAGAGAGAGATCATGAAGTGCTAGATTATGAGTTCTGATCTATCTATATCTAGAAGATTATTACAAATGTTAGTAACAAGAAATTAGATTGAACGTGATGCCAGTAGCTCTTCAGGAATCTACCTGCAAAACTTAGCATGTGGGGGACAGAGATGGGAAGATGGAGAAATAAGCATGATGTTTCTTGTTTCCTGCCTCCTCTCAGTGACTAGGCTTGACCACTAATAGGAGCCCAATAAAGAGAGAGATCTGAATGGCACAGGAAGAGAAATGCAGAGAACCAGCGGCTCAGCTCTGAGTGTAGATAGCAAAATAGAACACAATTGGAGAAAACACATCTCATTTCTCACAAGAGCTCACTGTGATTCAAGTGGTACAAAGAGGGCTGGAGAGGAGGCAGTGCCCCTTGATATCTGGCATATTTGCAGTCTGGGGATGCCCTGGAAGGCCACATCCTTAGTAGAGGAGCAGTGGGCCCAGTGAGGTCACCTCCAGCCATGACTCCACAAGGCACAGCCCTCAAGTGGCTGGCAGACAGAAAACATCCAGAAGAATGCCAGCTGAGAAGAGAAGGAGGGGGATTTTTCCAAAGCATACATGAAACATCCCAGAGAATAGGAAACACAGGGCAGAAAAGGATCTCAGGCGAGGTTCTGTGAGGGTCTTCAGGATGAGGATGAGGACCCGCACAGAAGGCTCCTGACACCACAGAGTTTGTGCTTATTTGCAACAAGGGAGTTGGGCTCTTAAACTGCCTCACTAATTAAAGTCAGCCATTGTCTCAAGGCCTCTGGGCATTTGGTGAGCAGGCGGAACAGCTCAGCTAGCCCAAGGATAGCCCTCTGAAAAAATTGCAGGTGTTACACCTTAGAAACAAAGCTCTCAGAAGTTGGGAGTGGACACAGAAACAGTAAAAGAAACTTCAGGGGATCAAGATAGAACCCAACCAACACTTGCTATAACACCTTACCCAGAAATAGCTGGGGCTAACTTTGCAGAAAATAGCATGGGTGCTGAGGGCCTGCAGTTCTGCAAATGGAGGCTAGTAAGTTTATGTAACTGCAACGTCAGCCTATACATGAGCTCATTGATATTTGCAGGATGGTGAAGCCTTGGTGAGTTACATATGAATAAAAAAATTCAGAATTGGAAGGGATCTCATGGATCATCTAGTGAGAACTCTTTCTTCCCATTCTGTAGCAAAGATACTGAAGTACCAAGACAGATAAGTGATTTGCCAAAGGCAAGAGAGCTAATGTGAAAGTGAATCCAAATGAAATTACTTGTGTTAAAAACACTGACAAATAGGGCCAAGGAAGGCCGTGAAAAAGGTTTCTCATGCACGAATCCCTGATAACAAGGCTACCACAAAAGACTCGCCAAACACCACAACCTTGCACAAAGGCCATTGCAATCTTACAAACAAACAAAACAAACTCACCAGATCATTCGCCCAACAATTGCCTGTCCAACATCAGACTGACATCACGCTTGTTGCTGATCCTTGTAGCCAAGGATAATTTTCTCAAAAGAGCTATGTAACTTTTTTTTTTTCTTTTATAAACTTTGTCTTTACCTCCTCGAATACACATACAGTTTACTATGGAATGGATTTTTCATTGCAATAACCATTACTAAATAAATATCATTCTGTTTTATAGAGTCTCTCTCTGTCTGTTATTTAGGTCAACACTAACTAGTGGCAAAGCCAGGATTAAAATCAAGTTTTCTGATCTCAAATTATATTTTCTCTAATTGTCCAAGACACATCATAATGCAGGAAAATTTTGTAACTTGAGGATTTGCAATGCCTACCCTGAAAACATGGCAAGTATGTTGTGCTCCTTTCCATGTTGTATGATAGAGTGTTGGCACCATGATTTTATTACATTTACATTTAATCTACTCTTGTTCATATTATTACATTACTTTATGTTATCCTGAACACAAACTATTTTAATATCCATCTGTATTTACTAGTGACTCTCCGGGTAAGATAATAGGAAAATGCAAAGCTCAAATTGCTGGTGCTGCTGAATGGGGGTGATAAAGAATACCACGTTTTCTTGTCTTCATAGGGCTAGATTTGTTGGAATCAATCTATTTCCTTTTTGAGAAATTGGGCAGCCAATCTCTGACTCCCTGGCCCATTGCTTTCTTTGGGCTCCGATAGAGATTATTACATAGTTTATTAAGCTTACTTCCCCCAAAAGCTGAATGTGATGTAATAGTGCCATCTGTCACCTTTTGAAGAAGGCAGAGAGGAAAAGCAATGCCTTAGGAAGCCTGAGGTTGATTATAACAGGTCCTGAAGTGCAGCTGTGGCTTCAGGTATTAAGGTCAATGGGCTGCTCTGTGCAGTGCAAAACGATGACAGAGCCTGGAGTGTTCTGGGCCATGGCCAGGGAGGAAAGGCCAGCAGAATAGCAAAAATAACCCTGCTGAGTGACCCTGAAATACCTGGTGCAGAGCCACATTCCTCTCAAGGTGAGCCTGGCTTTTCCTTGCCCTGGTTATCACATGGCCAGGGAGGGTGCTCTCTGTGGTATCAAGACTATTCTTAGGCCTGATTCAAAGGGAACATATGAGGTCACAGAAAGTAGGTTTGGATACAGGACCAAATCTGCCACTGACTCTAAGATATCGTTTAACTATGCCATGCCTCAGCTTACCCATTTTATAATGTAGAGTCCAAGAATATGATGAAAATTTATGCTAGAACATTACACACAAACACGTCTCTATATTTAGACTGCATACATATATGACTTGCTTAAGAATGGAATCAATGAGGATATCAGAAATTTAGAAAACCTAGTCTCCTTGGGATAGGACTAATCCTTCAAATTTTTCTCCATAGATTATTTTATCATTCTTCTATTTCCTCCTTCCCTGGCCATGCTCTATTTTGGTGTGTGCTGAGTGTTGCATTCATTTTCTTATTTTATTTATCAAAATGTTTTCAGTAAATACATGTAGGATTTCTGTATTAAAGTATTGAGAAATAAATTTCATCTCTCATAATCATCTTGAATCAACAAAAGGTTAGATTCTTGGCATATTTTATCATGACAAGTAATTCCATAATACAGTTTATGTTTCACGGAAATGATTAAAATTAAATAAATATTGGGGATGGAAGTGATTATGTTTGGTTATCTAAATAATCCAATTTTGTAGCACTCTGATTCTGTCCCATAACAGAGAAATGACACAACATTGTAATTGAATCAAAATGTCTACTGTCCATATTGAAATAATGGGATATTTTTTAAATAAAAAAGATATAGCTAGAAGAAAATGGAGATAGATACATTTTTAAGAAGTAAAACTGAAGAGAAGATTGAGAAAGTGGCTCGAAGGATGCAACTTCTTAGATTACAGGACTAGCCAAGAAGACTTGAGTTTGTCTATTTCAGAGACATCAGGGAGGAGACCATTCTCTGTAGTATTTTGGTGAGAATACCTTGGACAGCGAACATCAATGTAGCGCAACTCATTATCAGCAAGAGAGCCAATTGGAGGGTTTTCAGAGGCCTCCTGGGAATGTCAGCATGCTTTATGACAACTTTTAAAGAAACTGAGAGGGTCTCACTTACCTGGTATTTTTCATGGGCCCAGCACTTAAGCTCTAATTTCTGCCATTTAAAGTAACATTTTCTAAACAAATAAACAACAAAAAATAAACAATCCTTATACACTTTTCCTTATGATTTGGCTCTAGAAATTTATTTGATTCCTAACCTATTGTCTTTGATAGTTTTACATATTGAGAATCTTTGTTACAATTAATATTAGATATATCATATGATATAACAATGTAATGTGAAAATTCAAATTAACAATATAAATAAAAATTACTAAGTAAAAATTGAGCAGATGCTATTTGCCTCCACCAAGGCCACTTTCTTCTTTAACCTAATTAATTTAGTTTGCACATCTACTCTCACTTCAACTGATTCACAGCCTAGCTTTTGAAGTAGATTGTTATTGGTCTAGGACAACATTATTTCAACTATGAGTCACAATCATTAGTAAATCCTAAAATCAAATTAGTGAGTCATATTATTGTGTCTCAAATTACATAGAATAGGAAATATCAAGTTACATATAGATTAGAAACAGGGTAAGAAAAATCTCACACAAACTTTAAAAAAATTATGTATACATATGTACTTGGTGTCAATGTAAAAAAAAAAATTCTATCATGGGTCACAATCAAAGAGTTTGGAAATCTTTGGTGTGAATCAGTCATCATGGCCTTGTTTCCCTTGTGATTGGATTATTTGTAAATGTGCAACAAAATTGCAAACACTGAGCTTTGATGAGAAGTTTGCTAAGTGTCATCCAGAAAAGTTTATTTATGGATTGTAGAAATCACTGAGTAAGTGATAGTCCCATTTCTTCCTCTGTACATTCTCTTAAATGGATATGATAACCCAGAACTGCTGCAGAATCTTGCAAACACAAGATGAGCTGACCTGTGGAAGGGTCAACTTCCTGATATGATAAAACTGAGAGACAGAATTAATCTGGATTCTTAATGATATCACTGAGAAGCCAAGTGCACTCTGGTGCATCCTTACCTCTGAACTTCTTGTTGTAAGATAATACATGTTTGGTACTATGTAAGCCACTTGGCTTTGGGTTTCAGTTTTCTGCAGCTTAAAGCATCCTAAGTGATGTAACTACTATCTTATGTGTTGGTGCAGACATGAAGACTAGGGCTAACTTATTTGATAAATTATATATTAAGTGATTATTAAGTGTGGGGGTTTAAGTGCTAGGCATATAGCTGTGAAGAAAATAAATAATGCCTCTGCTCTCAACAGTTTAGATTCTAGTGATGCAGACAAGTAATAGATAGTAAACAAATACATGCAGTTAGATTATAATTAATCCTCTGAAGGAAATAAATAGAATGACATGATAGAGTGATTTATTTGGTTAACAGGTGCTTCTTCAAACAGGATGATTACTAGTGACCTCTCTGAGGAGGAAGAGGCATTGGAGCTGAGACTTAAAAGAGAAGTTAGTCATGGAAAGAAACAGTGAGAAGTTCATCCCAGAAAGACGGACAACAAAAGTTATAGACTGTCTTACAAGTATAGTGTAGTCACACACACTTTATATTTTTAAATATTCAATTCTGGGAAGTTTGCAACCATGGTAAATGTTTTCCATTTATTTATTGGTATGAACTATAATATCGCCTGAAACGTGCACTCCAGATGCTAGAACTTAATGGATTTTCTGTCAGTAGACTGATTATCCTATAGTTTATTGGATGATCCCTTAGTAGAAAGGGGTCCTGTTTTCCTGGCAGTCAGCTCAGCACCTGGACATTGGAAGGGCTCACTGTGGGTTGTATAAATAGATGAGTGAATGAAAACTTGCAGGGATTTTTTTGCATTTGATAACGGCTAAGAGTAATGGAAAACTTACTGTTCCTGAGAAGGTTATTCAGGTATGAGAAGGTTTACTCATACCCAAAGGTAGGCTTATGCTATTTACCTCTAATGAGTCTTCTTTGAGGTGCATTATTGCATAGGAAAATAGTTTGGCAAAACCCGTATCAAATGTTCAAATACTAACGAGAGTTTTTGGATTAGCAGATGTCTCCGACTATTTATAGGAATTTAATATTATCTTATTTTCTGATTTTATAAAATTATAATGCATTACTATTAAAAGGTAAAGACTATTAATTCTGTGTTAGGACAGGATCTTGTGTATGGAGTAACTTGTTAATCCCTGGTAACTATTTCTGGAAAAGCTTCTGATTCTCACTTCTTCTCTTCTATGCCTGAATAGCTTTCCACTGTTTACTTAATGTCCAACTCTGAGATGACAATGGCCAAGTTTATTGTGGTCTTATATTGGCTTGTATCCCTCACTAAATTATCATCTACCTTTCAATACATGATGTAGGTCTTATTGTATTTTTACCCCAGTGTATAACATAGGGTCAAGATTTGCTGAGGTTTCAATAAATCAAAAATGAAAAAGGGTGAAAATCAAATTCACTCTAGAATCAAGTTGCTTTATTTTTATACTATTGACCAAACCTCTCTATATGTTCTGTTCTTTCTCACCTCCAATACACCATTCATCACTCCTTAGCAATATTGTATAATGTAATAGAGTTTTGGAGCTGTCAGTTGGAATTTTAGCTGTAACATTTGTTAACCATGTGATCTTTAGCAATTTCCTTTACTTCTTTGAGTCATAAGATAATTTGAAGAGGTCATTTAAAAACCTAGGGTGGGAGAAGGGAGAGAATTAGAAAAAATAACATTGGGTACTAGGCTTAGTACCTGGGTGACAAAATCATCTGCACAACAAACTCCTGTGACATGAGTTTACTTGTATAGCGAAGCTGCACATATACCCTGAGCCTAAATAACGTTTTTGTTTTTTAAACCCCAAAACCGTCCAGGCGTGGTGGCTCACGCCTATAATCCCAGCCCTTTGGGAGGCCGAGGTAGGCAGGTCACCTGAGGTCAGGAGTTTGAGACCAGCCTGGCCAACATGCTCTCTACTAAAAATATAAAAATCAGCCAGATGTGGTGGTGGGAGCCTATAAGCCCAGCTGCTTGGGAGGCTGAGGCAGGAGAATCGCTTGAACCTGGGAGGTGAAGGTTGCAGAGTGGAGACCTCGCCATTGCACTCCAGCCTGAGCAATAAGAGCGAAACTCCATGTCATAAGAAAAAAAAATACTTATCAAGGTGAAAGACAAAATGGGCTATGTCATCAGATTATTGCATTTCTTACTTTAAACACTTCATAATTCTCATGTATACTTATTTTTTCCTGTTCATTTTCTAAGTCAAAACTCATGATATGCTTCCAAAGTCTTCTATGCTGTTTCAATCCCACCTAAATGAAAATATTCTATATTGGAAGCTCTGCCCTAGTTCAGTTCTGCCTGAGACCAAATGGTGAATCTACCTAATTTTAGGATGTAATTAGTAGGTCCACCTTGACAATTGACCAAATCTATGTTCTCTCATCTGACCTTCATCAGTAATAAAAATGGGGTTTTGATCGTTTTTTTTTTTAACCTCTTCAGATGTGAGAGGAGTAAAAGTGTTAATATGTATTAAATACTTTTTGAAGACTGTAATAATAACTGACATGTATTGAGTGTTTACTGTTTACCTGGAGTGGTGATACATGTTTTAGATACATAATATGCCCAGAGATGATAATTATTTGGAATTCCATTAGAAACAGAGGCTGGGTATGGTGGCTCATGCCTGTAATCCCAGCACTTTGGGAGGCTAAGGTAGGAGGATTGCTTGAGTCTGGGAGTCAAGACCAGCCTGAGTAACATAACAAAAGCCCTGTCTCTATAAGAAATAAAAAATTAGTCAGGTGTGGTTGTGCACACTTGTGGTCCCAGCAACTCAGGAGGCTGAGGTAGGAGGATTGCTTGAGCCTGAGAGTTCGATGCTGCAGTGAGCTGTGATCATACCACTGTACACTCATCCTGGGTGACAAAGCAAGACCCTGTCCTAAAATAAAATAAAAAACAGATTTCCACGTTCATATTTAGAAATATAAATGAGATTTCCTAGGAGATTTATCTAATAGTCTGTTTATTTAGCCATATACTAGAGGAGCTTTATTTTCAGGGAAGGTTTCGGAAGCACTGAATTATTATATTTAATATTTACACCAGGAAGGATTCCATAAAACTTCTTATAAAAAAAATAATTGAAGCTGTATCAAGAACTATAAAGGGTCTGAGATTTTATTCCATCTCCAAGCTAATAATTTAGCCTTCCAGAGATTCGTAGATGCTGGCAGAAAACACAGACTCCTGTGTCAGAGACAAAGGAAAGTGTATTGGTCACAGAAATAGCAGCAGCAAGAGTGTCAGAATTTTCTTCTGTGAGTTCCTTAAGCACTCATTCACATAGAGTGAAAAGATACAATAGAGCCACGTAATGCCTACACGAGTAGTGGGTTATGTGACAAAAGGACCTGAGCTTTGCTCCAGAGGAAAACAGTAGTTCCATCTTTCTAGGCTGTTTTCCCTATAAACATCTTTGGAAAGGTAGCCTGGAACAGAAGCAGTCCGTGTCTCTGCTCGTAAAGTGTGTAGGAACACAAAAGACCTTAAGGAATTGTTTCTCAATAAGCTGGACTATGATACTTCAAGCAAGAGGAATTGCTTAAATAAAGGTCCAGGGAGAGGAAAATAGAAAAACAACACAGCAAATTCTTCAGTTTTGCAGGAGGCTGGGAACAGATATGAATCATGTTTACATTCAATGAATTGAATAACTCATGTAAAGCGATTCTGATCACTGAATTTGATTTCTACTGCTATGGCTTCCCATCAAGGATAAGTTACCACAGAAGTAAGACCAAGGCTAACTACCTTAAAAGTCTGTGACCCAAAACGGATTATCTCTATGTTCAAATTTAAGAGATATGCAGTTCTTTAGCAATTGCCTGGCAATTCCCATATACAACGTGCTCGAGCAAGTTTTATCAGGCAAGTTTCAGAAATAAAATGACGAGTGAAGGGAATCAGAAAATTGTTACGACCAATAACAAGAGAAATATGTAATTGTTAAGTTTACCACATTAAACTTATTAACTTTGGAAAATATTTGTTTTCAAACAACTCCACTAAAAGGGAAGAGTGGATCTTATGAAATTTCTCTCTTTTTTTCCCTCCAACTGGAAGATAAAATGACAGATAAATCAATTGGCCTTTTTTATATCTAGTTCTCTGAAGTCTCTTACTTAGAAACTTAAATGCTTCCAGTTTTGTTTCATTGGTAACTTGCTTTTTCATCTCTGTTTACTTCACTTTTTCTTATCTTAGTACTATCCCGTGCCAAAAGTATTACAAATACACATTAATATATACCATCTGGAATATTTTTCTCAAGAAGAGAAAAGAAAAATATGAGAGCTGATGAATTTGACCCAGGGCCCCAGTCCAACATCTGTAACACCCTCTCTCTCCAACAAGGCCTGTGGGACACAGCAAGTCTCTTTTAGATCTAATCTGAACGTCAGTCACCCCCTGCCTTTCCCATAATGAAAGGGCTACTCAGATACAGAGGGGTTTCCTAGGTATTTCAGGAAGTGGGGAGATTTCCACCAGACCTTTGAAGTAAAGTAGCTTTGGAATGGAGGAAAAGCTTTGTTACAATCCGTGAAATGGGAAGGAGATGTAGGAAGAGTAAAGAGACACTGCTCTGCCACAAAAGAATAACATGAGCTGCTTTCTTCTAGCACTAGCAAAGGCTTGAATATAGTCGGAGATCTTCCATGAAGGGAATTTGGGGTGCACACACATAGTTTTACCTATTTAATTATCTTTGAATCATACAGTTTTCTCAAGGTATGTTATATATATAATTTTATTGCAAGGTACAGAGTTAAGATTCAAGTTTGTGTATTCCTGAGAATGACAAAAGCAGTAGTATTGAGAGGAACTCTATAGATTAGAGTAGCCAAGAAAACATTATGTCAATAAACGAATTGGCATGATAGAGACGAAAATCTCTCTCCAAGTCTGATGATAGACTACTAGACTAACACATGTTTTATTCCTCAAGGAAAACTATGTTACAACCAATATTTGTGTGATTTTCCTTTTTTTAAATCATTTAGTGAATTGCTAAATATATTATCTTTGGTGAGTAAGCTTCAAAAATAAGATTAAATGTGATAATTTTCCTGTAAAATTAAGTCTCTATTTTTTCCCCACATGTTTACTGGAATATAGTCTCATAGAATATTTGAATACATACACAATTATAATAGAGTTAGGCTGGAAAATTTGCACTTCTAAAGTCTGTATTCCCCTGAACAACAGCTGACAGATAAGGAGGGATTGATTTAAAGTATGAAAAGATGGATTTATTCTGTTGAACCAGGTCCCTACCCATTTTACCTGTCTTGAATTAGGATTTTACTTTTGGCAGAAAGACCTCTTGCCCCCTTTTATATGCTAGGATGCTTTCAAAAACAATCAAGAATTCCATTACTGAGGAAGCAAGCACTAAAGTAATTGCTGCTTCTCATTTGGGAAAAACTTAGGTTCAAGTCATACACAGTCCGTTCTTGAAAAGTTTGAGAAGTGGTTGAGTTGACAAAACAAGTCAAGGTGAAAGAGAGGACTCATATCAAGACAAAATAGTATTTCTTGAAAAGAAAGAGGAGGATAATGTCCTCAATTAGTTTATTTCCTGCTCTTACAATTGTGTAATTAGTCTGGTCTAGCAGTTGGCATGATTGAAAGTACTGCAGAGAAACATCAGGAAGCTTTTTTTCCATTTAAATTTTATTATGTGGCTGGCTCCTCCCTGGGAAAAACAGCCTGTTCACATGAGTTAGCCATTCCACTGACATTTGAATTCGAGAGGGGAGAGCCAAGTGTCTCTAGCATGCAGTAAAAGAAATGCACTGAGGTCATAAATATCCTCCTGCTGATGCATGATTTAGATAGAGTTGTTTATTTAGATAGAATGGTCATTTCTCTCCTTCTACTCTTCCTTCCTCTCTTCTCTGTTCTCCTTGCTCTTCCTCTTCTTTTTCTTTCTTTTTTTGTACAGAAACTTGTTGAGACAATATGGATGCAGCTGGAGGCCATTATCCTAAGCAAATTAACACAGGATCAGAAAACCAAATACCGCATGTTCTCACTTATAAGTGAAAGTCAAACATTGGGTATTCATGGTCATAAAGATGCCAACAGTAGGCACTAGTGGGGAGGGAGGACGGGGGTAAGAATTGAGAAACTAAGTATTGACTACTGTGCACACTACCCAGATGACCGGATCAGTGGTATCCCAAACCTCAGTATCACACAACATACCCATGTTACACACCTACATATGAACTCCCTGAATCTAAAATAAAAGTTGAAATTATATAGAAAAGGAACCTGCTGAGAACTAGGTAACCAAAATAATAATGACTGAGATGGTTAATACTGAGTGTCAACGTGATTGGATTGAAGGATGCAAAGTATTGATCCGGGGTGTGTTTGTGAGGGTGTTGCCAAAGGAGACTAACATTTGAATCAATAGACTGGGAAAGGCAGACCCACCCTCAATCTGGGTGGGCACAATCTAATCAGTTGCCAGTATGGCCAGAAAAGTTTTAAAAGCAGGCAGAAGAACATGGGAAAGACTAGACTGGCTTAGCCTCCAAGCCTACATCTCTCTCCTGATCTGGATGCTTCCTGACCTCAAACATCTGACTCCAAGTTCTTCAGCTTTGAGACTTGGACTGGATTCCTTGCTCCTCAGCCTGCAGATGGCCTATTGTGGGACTTGTGATCACACGAGTTAATACTCCTTAATAAACTCCTCTATCTATCTATCTGTCAATATATATCCTATCAGTTCTGTCCCTCTAGAGAACCCTGACTAAAACAATGACTGAATCAGAAAATGCCAGTCTGACTTGATACTGATAGTAAGAAGCTGCACAGAGATGGTGTGAATGCTAAATCACACCAACTTCCTCCTCTTCTTTCCCTTCTACTTTTTGTCTTCACTTTCTTATTTTGCAACAGCACTGAGTGTAACATGTGCAGAGATTATTCAAAGAAGAAATAAAAAAATGTGTCTAGGGGAATCCAATTGTTTAAATTTAATTCTGATTCTATTACCTAGTACCAGTGTGACATGGGACAAGGCTCTTAACATCTCAACCCTGTAGAGACTGAATACTAATCTCGTCATATTGTAGAAGATTTAAATAAGGTTGTATAAATAAAGCTCTTAATATGGTTCTTAGCTATAAGAATGATACTAAGCTAGAAACAGGAATTACATGTTAATTTTGTATCATTATAGCCATATTTTTTTCTGCTCTATTTTTGTGTTTTTATCCTGCATTTTTATTGTTTTTATGCCATGAACTTGGACTACTTGGTAGGTTTCTGCAATTTAATGGCTAAACATATTATAAAGGTCAGGAAAATAGCTTTACAAATATTGTCCTATCTTTTAGAGTAAGAGGGAGGATTTATTTTGAAGTTGGCATGATATGGTCACATTTCCTCCCTAATTTAAATTTCCGTATTATATATAAATCTGAAATCTCTTTTGTTGTCTAGCAACTATAACAATATGATAGATCAGAATGTATATCAGGAAGCAGACAAGCCATAAATATGTTCAATGTTTTCAAAGATGACAATTTTAAATGGGAACACTGTGGATGAGATGAAATGGAAGGAAATATGAGGCTATTAAGATGGAAGAAACCAGGAAACATTTGGATTTAATTCCATCTTGGATCCATTCCACCAAAGTTCAACATAATGCAAGACTGAAGCAAATGATTGCTCTCCTTTGCCCTTATTCTTTTGGTCTTCTTTGTACTTTTGCACTGTAGAATTCTGTTAATGCCACATAGTTTTTAAAGGGTCATATTTCAGACCAGTTAGTAATATTACTTGTTTTTTTAAGGGTTGAAAAAAAAGAGAGAAAAATAAACCTAATTTCAGGCTCTAGACGAATCTGGAGGGGGTTGTTTAAAGTGTTAAAACACAAGACAGCGTTAGAGTTGTGCGGCCAAGATGCATTTTGAGGAACTAACCCTAAACAGGAAAAATGCTTTTGTAAAACACTTAATAGTGATTCTTTCATGAAAAGTCCTTTGATCCAGAATCACAAATGTGCCTACCAGGAAACCAGTGAAACCAGTGAGGGGCCACTACTGGGGACGCAAATCTAGTTGATAATTCTTGCAGACAATGTATCATCAACTTGTATTTTATTTAAAACTATTATTTTGCTTATTTGAAAAAGTTGAGAAGTGAATTTGATGATGGATAGAACAACACTGCATGTACATCCTTATCCATCAGCTGAGTCCCATAGTTTACATATGCAAAACAAATATTACTTCCAATCTGTAGCTATTTATTTTTATTTATTTAGTTTTGTGGTGAGATTAAAACCACAGCAAGAAAGAATAACCTGCAACATGAGTGGATACTATGCTTGCAGAAGTTATTTAATATCCACATTTCATAAATATTCAGCAAAAGATTTCTTAACAAAATTGAATGACGTTCAAATGGACTTTTTTGAAAGTTTTAAAAACTCAATTTTACCTGAAAACAACCAATTATTAGCTGATTTTAATAACTGGTCTAGAGATTATATTTACAAAAAAAATTATTATGGAGCCATTGCATAGCATTTAAAGTCATATCACTTCACCATTAACTGAGATATAACAATTTGGGGCAAAATAACATTTAATATTCTTGAAATTACCTAAATAAGATCATTTGTAATCAACAATATATTTAACTTTTCACCCTGTTGGAGTGGTGGCCAAATATATGATGATTGGATGCAAAGTGCTGTGAGTTCCATAAGACAAGCATTTATCCATTATGATAAACATCAGTATAATAAAGATATCTAGAAATTTCTAGAAGTAATTGATGATCTGTTATATATTGATGAACATTGACTTGTGTTTAGGTATTAGGAATGTGTGTGTGTGTGTGTGCATGTACCTATATATGTTTATGTGCATTAACTCTACACAAGATAAAGATTGTTGAATGCAAGTATAAGGTTTAAAATGTTTAATTTGCATTTCTTTGTCTGCTATACATATATATTTTTTAGATGAGCAAAGCTTAGACAAATTGTTTTTTTTTAAATAATATAGCATAAGTATACTTAATTTTTCTAGTTTCATCAAAAGTTTTTCAATGTAGAAACATAATTTAATGACAAAACTAAAATATTGAAACTGGACTTCAGAACAAAACCTAATCTTTTAACCAAAAGCAAACAACTAGTTTTGGCTTTAAATATAAGACATAATGTGTATTTAACCATGCCTATTCAGGTAGAATGTCTTATCTGATCCCAAATCTACCCTAGATTTTTCTGTGAGTTCCCAAGTTCCTATTTCCATTGCAAACTCTCATTTTCTGTAAAAATGCGAACTAACCTAAATTATTGTTCCATAGACAACATAAAATCACAAAACACTATGCCATATAGTAATTTATAAAATTTTATTGGTGTAAACAATAGCAACCTTTATTATGATTTCTTTTTCTCTTGAACAAAGAATTTTTGAGTCCCAATCAACTGAATCTTTGTTACTTTTCCGGTCAAATACTTTTAAAAATATCAATTAGCCAATCTCAAAAATTGACATGTAGCTGCTATTAACACAGACCTTTTTGTTGTGGGAGTATACAGATATAATATGACACTGAATCCCTGAATGTTTGACTATTAGGAAAGCATAATATTTTCATGACGTTTTTATCCACCTATTTGTCAGATTATTAATTGATTATTCTCCTGTAGCATTTTATCCTGTTTATGAAACTCTTTCCTTAGCCACCTTTATTTTGCAAGTGCATATCATAAATTATAAAATCAATGGCATAGTTTGTCTGGCACACATAAAATTGATAGCTTCCCTTTCTTTTATTAGCATAATCTGCCAATTTATTATGAAAGAGTGAATGACATGCTTGTGATTAGAACTGGTCATGACGGGTCACTTGAAAACTTACTGATGGTGTGTGAGACATGCTTTTTAATTAAAATGTAGGTCTGAGCTGGCTAGGCAAACACCAATTTCTCCTTACTCATCACATTTATTGAGTCATGTATTTGCTTATTTATATTTTAAATTAACAATAATGAGTCAGATTAGCATACAGAAGACATGCCCCAGAGGAAAACACAGAAAAAAAGCATGCTGTTTTACTTAGGGCAAGCAAAAGCATACTGCCTGTAAAAATACTGTAAGAAGGTGTGAACATTAAAGATGATAACTTGAGAAGTATAACGTTTTACCAGATTTACTAGTCACTTTTAAACTTACTGCTGTGTATTTGCTTAACATCCATCAATTGTCTTAAGCAACATCAGCTCCCCCACTTTCACCCGCTTTCTTTCACAAAGTTATAACTTAGGCAAGACAGTCCCAACTCCAATTGCACAATGTCCTCAGGGTTACGGTGAGCTCAAAGGATGTTGTGAAATCCTCGAGGCAAAATTAATCGTGATGTGACTTAATTTTTAAAGTGAAATGTGTACAATAAAGTGCCCCTAAGAGGAGGCTTAGTGGATGATGAGGGAGGTAATGAATACAGCAAACGATTACAGGGTGTCAGAACAGCAGGACTGGGGTGGCTGGCAGTGACTACTACTTTCATCCCACAGACATCTGCGGGTGAGGGCAGGAGATGAAAAGCCATGCATCTTCTCTGTAATTTGTATTGCCACAGCATTCCATCTTGGCCACACAACTCAGTCACACGTACTTTTGTTGATTCAGAAGAATTTCCAAAGGACAAGCTTGCACTCTTCTTGCTATGAAAGAGAGTTCTGCTACATTTTGATGAAATTGTGAGTTAGGGTCTGGCTTTATGTTTGTTTGTTTTTGCTTGTTTGTTCTGGAATACAATCTATGATTTCTAAGCACCCCCTTTTACTTTTATCAACAGGACAGAAAATGGATCCAGTCATAAATAAGACAAATGAGAAGCAAGGGGCATGTGTGTTTTGCCCTGGTCATATCTCTGACTTCTTTTAGATTTTGTGAAGTGATTGTAACATAAAAAGAATTCAAAACAATGTTTTTAGATAGAGTAGAATGCACTCAAAGTCCAGGTGTGATAGGGTAAGCATGCTATTATTTTTTGGAGATATTTTTTGAAATGACAAATAATCAATCATAACTATTTAATGGAGGTAATAAGTGGATCAGGTTGCCACCTTAAGCTGACATATTCATCTCTTTCAAAATCCTTCTGTGTCTCATAAGTGTTATTGCCCTCAGCTCAATGTACTCTACATAGTCTAATTATAAGACATTCTGGTACAATGGAATCTGATAGTACACAAAGCTCAATTCAGGAAGAACAGATAAGATGTGCTCGTGCCAGTCTATTTCATCCCTCCTGCAGCGTTGCTACTTAACTTTTCCAGGACCAGTGAATTCCTAGCTTGATTGTAGAATTCCATGGGTAGCTTTACATTGTTTCCAACAGTTGTCCAGGCTGCTTATTTTCCCTCACTTTCCAAATTCATCTGATCTGAGCATATACGGCTTACGCATTATGGTTTACATGCCATGGTTTATGACTAAGGATGTAATGATTTTTGACTTTGTTTTATTGCACTTGAGCTATATTAAATTAAACCGGCCTTCTCGTTAATTTATCATTGGTAAAATATTTCAAATGCATTTTTTGTTAATCCTGTACTTCAAACCTATGAATACCTTGCTTAATTGTGTTTTATGAACCAAACTACAATGACCTCATACTTAGGCTTTACTTTTGTAATAAATTGACATAAGTAAAAAAAATGTTAGTAAGTAATGTGAAATATTGCTAATATCATTGGGCTTGACATTTGCCTGGAAGGAAAACTAGGAGACACATCTTTTGAAAGCCAAATCCTTATACAATACATCCTGTAATATTTTTCTCATACCTCTGTAAATTCCCCCTTGTGGATTTTAGTCTTCCCTACCTGATATCAGCCAACACACTCTCTTGATGTAAGACCGGGTAGCGTGGAAGAAAATGAACTTTGGCATCAAAAGGACCTGTTTTTGATTGTAGGTTCTGTCCAAACTTTTGATAAGTTATTTAAGTTCTTCAAACTTCAGCTGCCTCACCTGTGAGGTGGAGATTTGATATTTACATTTTAAGGCTGTTTTAATGTCAAATGAAATAATATTTGTGCAGCAACATGGAAGGCACACAGAATCAGTAGTAGCACTAGCCCTACTATTCTATTGAAGAATCTATAGAATCATGACAAATGATCTTGATGGATCTTTTTACCATTTATGGGCCTTAAAACTTTAATACATTCATTCATTCAACAATAATTTATTTAACAACTCAACTTGGAAACACAACTACAGAAGATGAGAAGATGAGAATCAATCACTAAGATTGATATGTTCTACTTTCTATGAGTATGACTAGTAGGAAAAATTTTAATTTTTTATTCATTTTATAAATAGTTGCATAATATTATATACACTGAGCATTGTTCCAAGTACTTCACAAATATTACCTAATTTAAATCTTATAATAACTCTATAGATAATACATTATACTTATTTTACATTCAAGGAATTGACACAGAAGTTTAGTCACATATCCAAAGCTATACATTGCTAGTAGGTGATGGGAGCAGAAATGCAAGAATGAGCCCTGCTAGACTGGCTTCTAAGTTCATCCTCTTAGCCACTTAACCATGGTGCTTCTCCAGAAGTAATTGAATAGGATTAATTCTAATTGTAATAAGTGATATAAAGGAGATACACAGAATGCTATAAAATGAGAATAACAATATCTGCCAACAAATGACTTTTTGAGAGTTCATTGTGTTCCATCCTCTGTGGAGTCCACAATGCCTTTAATTTCCTTTACTGAGCTCCTCTCACCACTAAAATACATTATGATTTGGAAATTTAACAAATGTTTTTCTAAGAGTGACCTGCTAGTTCTTCTGCAAAAAATAAAAAAAGAAAGTGGCCCAAGCAATTACTTTAAAATATTATTATGCAAATGTTACATTAATTTAGAAAAAACACGGCTGAATTCCATTGCCATCCTTCCAAAGCAAAATCTCATTTGATAAAAACAATTTCTTCCTGAGTAAATGGTACACCACCTTTAAATACAGTTAACAACAACAACAAAAAAGTATTCAGGCATGCTGTGACCGTTGCTGACAATGAATGCAGTAGCAAGTCCTTACACCAGCCTGATGAAGTAAGTACCAAGAGAGAAATGTTCTAGATTAAATCACAAAAAGAGTAGCCAAGACTGTCCTTTTTATTACCTGTTTGTTTAAGGCTTATCTTGCTGTTGATATGCTACAAATGGCCTCTAGCAGGAAAAAATATATATATCTTTGCCAGAAAGTAAAGTTCTCGATTTAAAAAAAAAAAAAAAAAAAAAAGTGCCTGATTCACTGTTGTATATCCTACTCTTAAAACAGGACCAGACACATAGTAAGTTCTCAATAACTACCATTAGAATATTGAATTTTGAGTAGATGTCTTTTTGGTTACATCAATACTAGTCAACCAAGGAAGTCTAAATGGGATGGACATAATGTGGGTGAAAGTTACTCATTACGTCTGGATTCTAGTCCAACCTTTGCCACCAATTTAGCTTGTGATCTGAGGTGAACTACTTTATCTCCCTATTTCTGTCCTTCCTCAGCTATGGAAGACCTAATACACTTCTAAAAGTGAACAGGCACATATTCCTTTGATAACTTGTTCTCAGTTTTAGCTTGCCAGACATTTATAACTTTATTTTTGACTACAATTAATATCTTTCTCTTGTGGTAGTGGGAGGAGAAACATGATGATGCACAAGAAAACCAAATATGCCAAAAGAATGCATATATATTCCCTCTGGAAGGAGTGCATGAAAGTTAGGCATGGTGAGTGAGTAACCCCAACTGATTAACTCTACCCTTGATTAGAACACTGACTCACCATATGACTAACCACACATCAGATATTTATCTTGGGCCAACTCTGGTTGACTCATAATCTATGGTTTAAGATGCAGATCAGAGCTACCTTTGATCTTCTTCTCGCAAGAATTACAAAGAAGATAATACCCTGTGTACTAGCAAAGCCAACTTTACTGCCACAGAGGATGTACCCAACTCCCATTATTCTGATTCACTGGAGAACAGGTTACAGCAATAGCAACAGGGTCTGAAATAATCACTTTCAAATTTGTACTTGGGGCTGCAGAAGCTGATAGAAGTTATACCCCATTGTGTAGCTTTGAAAATATAAGTATCTGAAAGCATGTGTAGACTTTTAAAAATAATCAACATCCCTGTAACATTAGACACAGAAAACCAATATCAAAAATAAGCCATGTATTTTCCCCCTTTATAAACATTTTTCACTTCTGATTTCTGTGTGGTTACAGATTGTAATCTTTAAAGGTGGAGACTGAGCACAGTTTGATATGAAGGATATTGATCAGGGATCAACACCTGGGGAAGGGAGAGGCCAGCAGTAAGAACAGGCAGAGAGAAGTCAAACATTGAGGCAAGCCCAACAAAGCCTTGGCTGAGTGTGCAGGGAGCTTTGGCATGCATATGACTTATCAGGCTTTTCCCCTGGGAGTCAGAATGACTGTGCTTTGGCACCCGCCAGAGGTCAGTCACTGGATGTGGGCTACTATGGAAAGGACGTGACCTCAGCCAGATCTCCCACTGAGGAGGCACCTAAAGGAGCTGATAGCTAGACCAGGCGTGTGATCAGCAGCAGCAGCAGCAGTAGAGGCAACAGTCCCTTTCTGAAGAGGATCTGGGTAACAAAACTCTTTGTCTACCAGGCATATCACATAGTAATTTTTAAGGAGAAAAATACAGAATATGGCCAAATTTCTATGAAACAAACATAATTGCTTGAGAATAAAAGTGCTATTCTATGATTTAGTATGATTGTCCATCTGGGATGCTAGTATAAAGCTTAGTTTCTGCAACATACAAATATCTTGAGGCCATTGACTATATCGCTGAACTGTCTGTTTTTTTTTCAAAACTATATTAAGAAATCATTTAACACATCTAGTAATTGGCTGGCTCTTGTGATTCAGTTTTTTCAGAATAAAGATATGGTCATATGCCTCGAATGGTCAGAATTTACTGTAGAGGGAAAGCTTCTTAATGTGTCTATGTAATATAAATATAAATATAACCATATATACATATATATGTATTCACATACATGCCTATATATCTCTCTTGCAAATTATAAGCTGTAAGTCACAAAGGATGCATGATGGTTAATTTTATGTGTCAATTTGACTGAACCATGGGCTGCTCAGATATTTGGTCAAACGTTACTCTGTATGTGACTGTGAGGATTTTTGGATGGAATCAACATTTGAATCAGTCAGTACACTGACTAAAACAGATTGCTGTCCTCAATGTGGGTGGCCCTCCTCCAATCAGTTGAAGGCTTGAATACAACAAAAAGCCTGCCCCCTCCCACAAATAAGAAGAAACTTTTCCTGCCTGACTGCAGGAGCTGGGATATCAGTCTTTTCTCATCTCTAGACTCAAACAAAAATGTTGGCTGTCCTAGTCTCCAGCCTCTGCCAACTTTTTGATTTTAGACTGGAATTATACAATCATCTCTTCTGTGTCTCCAATAGATTTTGGGAGCTCTCAGCCTCCATAAACTTGTAAGCTCATTCCTTATGATAAATATTTTTGAGAGGATATGTCAATAAATATCACAATCAAAATATGTAAATTCACCACCTGCACTTCTCTATTTAATTCTTACATGTAATAAACTTTGATTTTCTTAGTAACATGCCAATATATAGAAAGTTTCAGATCTAAGACATATAAATAGTATCAGAGTAGAAATTAGAAAAGAAAAATCAATGTAATTAGGAGTTCTGATATGTGTTACATTTTTTTTCTCAAGTATTTTACTTTGGGGTTGAAACAAAGAAAAAAATTACCCTGATAATTTGTAAGTACAAGCTAAGCTTCATGCAGAAACTCAGCCACATTCTTATTACTTGCGTAATTTAAGAATAAGCTTAAAGGAGTCTCAGTCTGTAAGTACAACCCAGGTTACTGGAAGAGGCAAATATATATCACTCTGGAAGAATTCCCTTTATTCTACTCTTCTAAGAATTCTCATAGACAACGTGTCAAGAAAAATGAGCAGGATACAGTTAAGAACCCAAAAAACAATTAAGGAAAATGGCATCATGGAGAGAGTAGAAGAAATAACACATAGAGCTAACATTGATTTGTGAAGTTTTAGATATTTAACTATTAAACACAGTTTGCAAATTATCTAGTATCTGATGTTTTAAAGAAATTATGTTAGATATTTAAAATGGGAAAATGGGAAAAATTCATTACCAAGTGACAAATAGAACTTTTATAGATGCCAACTATAATATTTGCAATTAAAAAACTCAATAAATAGATTTGATAGTAGATTAGACACTGTTGAAGAAAAAATTAATGAACTGGAATGAATATATAAATTATCTAAAATATAGCAATTTTACATTTAGATTTAGATGTGGATACACAGATATAGATATCTGTGGCTCTTAAAATAAGTAATAGAATATTTGACAAATAAATTAAGAGACAAGGTAGATTTTATAAGATATTTGAACTAAATCTAATCAAAATTCTAAGGAACAGGGAAACAGATACACAAAATACTTGAACTTACGGAAACTATCCTAAACACTTATGAACTATCTCTGCAGAAAATCTACAGCATCCTGTGTTCCTCATTTTTTAAGTACAATTAGTCTTTATTTTTGATTTTTGCATTTATGTCATCACTATCATTCCTTGCAGCCCCTTCACCACACATTAGATTGTGGCCTTTTTGTTGTTAGAGTTCGTATTGTTTTCATGTTGGCATTCCCATTCATCCCCAATACAATACTATATACTTAGGGCAGTAAATAATGTCTTTTCTTAATTCAAGTTTTGTAGGATGGATCACCACAGACTGATCTATGTCTATACAACTCAGTGCAATCACTTGTTCTCAGTATTTCTGTAAGGAAGGAGACACTTCAGGTGTAGGAAGACCAATGATGTTACAGCATAAGCTTTGAGATATCTGACTCTTTATGGTTGCTTAAATATATCTCATTAGTCCATGTTTATTCCCTTTTAGTTACCTACAATGTAAAATGTATTGCATTCTTTCAGAAATGTGTATTTTTAATATTCTAGTGGTTTGGGGATTATTAAAGTAATTAATTGAGCTGAATTAATAGCATAAAACATTTAAGGACATTTCTCAGAAAAAAAGAAAAAGGTACATATATTTACATGTAGTAGATGGTGTTTAAGATGTAATTCAGAACAAATTTCATGGGTATATTATATATCTCTCTAAATATGATTGCTGAATGAAATATTTTAAGCATCAGGAGAATAATCAACCAATTTATCAAATTCTAGTATTTTTAAATATTAACTTTATATTTTTTAAGCCAACAGATGTCATAGGTATATTGAAAGACTGTCATTTGCCTACCTCCATCAAATGAGATCGCTTTAATAGAAACTCTGACCCTGATTTAACTAGAGGAACATAAACAGTACTACTATAATATAACCCAGAAGTATAAAACATTATAAAAATGACAGTAGGTAAAAAAAAAATCCCCTTCAGGTTAAGGAGAGTTAGGTATCTATTTAATACACTGAAAAGGCCCATTGCTTGACTGTTGACTGCTCACATATTTTTATTTCACTATTTAAACTCCAGACATTTTTTTTTTGGGAAACTCATCTATAATCTGAATTGAAATTATAAGAATGTGGGAATTAATAAAATGCTTGTAGAGTTGGCTGCAAATATTTTATGTAATTAGAGATGACAGACACTGAGGCTCAATGAATAATACAGTTTCTATGTATATCAAATAGGGTATGAAAATTAGGTGGGATATTACCAGTGGAAAAAAACACAGGTAATTTATTAAATGAAGAATAGGATTGTGTTAGTCTTATTTTTCAACAGCTAAGTCATTGCTTTTATCCTGGTTTATCATATATCATAAAAAGCACTGCACTTTCTGAAAATCTAACTGAAGATCACTGTATGTATTAGCCAGGGTTCTCTAGAGGGACAGAACTAATGGTGTGTATATATATAGTTTATTAAGGAGAATTAAACTCACATGATCACAAAGTCCCACAATAGGCCATCTGCAAGCTGAGGAGCAAAGAAACCAGTCCAAGTCCCAAAGCTGAGGAATCTGGAGTCCAGTGTTCAAGGGCAGGAAGCATCCAGCACGGGAGAAAGATGTAGGCTGGGAGGCTAGGCCAGTCTAGTCTTTTCACATTCTTCTGCCTGCTTTTACCCTAGCTGAGTTGGCAGCTGATTAGATTGTGCCCACCCAGATTAAGGGTGGGTCTGCCTTTTCCAACCCACTGACTCAAATGTTAATCTCCTTTGGCAACACCCTCACAGACAGACCCAGGATCAATACTTTCCATCCTTCAATCAAATCAAGTTGACCCTCAGTATTAACCATCACAATCACAGTATGTGGGAATGAACATAATTAAAAATTCAATGTATTCCCTGAATGCTAAAGCTAGTCAACTAGTAAGTGATTGAAAATTGTAAAAATGGCCAGGCGTGGTGGCTCAAGCCTGTAATGTCAGCACTTTGGAAGGCCAAGGCAGGCAGATTGCTGGAGGTCAGGAGTTCGAGACCAGCCTGGCCAACATAGTGAAACTTCATCTCTACTAAAAATACAAAAACTAGCTGGGCATGGTGGCCCATGCCTGTAATCCCAGCTACTTGGGAGGCTGAGGCAGGAGAATCACTTGAATCCAGGAGGTGGAGGTTGCAGTGAGTCAAAATCGCACAACTGCACTCCAGCCTGGGTGGCAGAGCAAGACACCCTCTCAAAGAAAAAAAAAAAAAAAAAAGAAAAAGAAAAGAAAAAGAAAATTGTAAAAACAGCAAATGTGCTTCTTTTGTTGTTAAACTACTTTATTGAGGTTTGATGGGCATGCAAAAAGCTATACATATTTACAATTGGAGATAAGGATACACTCATGAAACCACTACCACAATCTATGCCATAAACATATCTATATGTTTCCATATGGTTTCCTCCTACTCTATTTATTTCAGCTTGTTTATTGTGATAATACAACATAAGATCTCCCACTTAGCAAAATTGTAAATATATAATATAGTATTGTATATAGGCACTACACTGTACCATAAATCTCTAGAACTTACTCATACTACATAAATAAAACTTTGCATCCTTTAACTAATATCCTCCCATCTCCCCTTCTTCCCAGTCACTGGCAACCACCATTCTCCTCTCAGCAGCTATGAATTTGACTATTTTAGATTTCTCATATAAATGTATCATGTGGTATTCATCCTTCTGTGTCTGGCTTATTTCATTTAGTATAATCTCCATCAAGTTCATCCATATTGCAAATGGCAGGATTTCCTTCTTTTTGTGGCTTCATATTTTATTGTGGGTATATGTCACATTTTCTGAAATGTATCACGTACTATTCGTCCTTCTGTGTCTTGCTTAGTTTGCTTAGCATAATCTCCACCAGGTTTATTCATATTTCAAATGACAGGATTTCCTTCCTTTTGTGGCTTAATATTTTATTCTAGGTATATGTTAAATTTTCTCTATTCATTCACCCATCAATGGACGTTTAAGTTGCTTCCATATTTTGGCTATAGCAAATACTGCTGCAGTGGATGTAGAAGTGCACATATCTGACTTCATTTTCTTTGGATATATACACAGAGGTGGGATTGCTACAAATATGGTAGTTCTATTTTTAGTTTTTTGAGGAACCTCCATACTGTTTTCTATAGTAGCCACACCAGTTAATATTCTCACCAACAGTGTACATGGGTTCCCTTTTCTCCAGATTCCTGACAATACTTGCTATCTCTTTGCAGATGACATGGTCTTATTCGTAGAAAACCCTTAAAACTGCACAAAAAAATCCCTGATAGAGCTAATGAAGAAATTTAACAAAATTGCAGAATAAAAAAATCAATATACAAAATCAGTTGTGTTTCTATACAATACCAATTAACTATCTGAAAAAGAAATTAAGAACACTATCTATTTATAATAATACTAACAATAAATAAGTAAATAAATAAATAAATAACTCAGGAATAAACTTAACCAAGGAGGTGAGAGACTAGTACATTGAAAGCTATAAAAAAACTGACAAAATAAATTAAATTTGTGAAGACACAAATAAGTGGAAAGACATTGGTGTTCATTGATTGGAAGAATTAATATTGCTTAAATGTCCATACTACCCAAAGAGAGTTAAATATTTAATACAATTCCTACCATAATCCCAATGGTATTTTTACAGAAAAAAAAATCCTAAAATTTATATGAAGCCAGAAAAGACCACAAACAGCCCAATATATGAGCAAGAAAAAGAAAGCTGGTGGCATCACCTTTCTTAATTTCAAAATATATTACAAAACTGCAGTAATCAAAACAGTATAGCACTGGCATAAAATCAAACATCTAGATCAATGGAATAACATAGAGAGCCCTATAATAACCCAAGCATAGACTGTTCACTGAGTTTTAAAAAGGATACCAAGACTACTCAATGGGAAAAGGATAGTCTCCTTAATGAATGGTGCTGAAAAACCTGGATAGTCACATGCCAAAAAAATAAGAAAAGAAATTGGGCCCTTATCTTACAACATACACAAAAACCAACTCAAAACAGATGAAAGACCTAATCATAAAATCTGAAGAGTTAAAACTCCTAGGAAAAAACAAAGGAAAAGAGCTTATTGACATTGACTTTTGCAATAATTTTTACCAAAAGGAAAAGCAAGAAAAGCAGAAACAAACAAATGGGATTCTATAAAAATCAAAAGCTCAGAACAACAAAAGAAATAACAAAATGAAAAGGAAATCTATAAAATATGAGATAATATTTGCAAACCATGTATTCGGTAAAGGGTTAATATCCAAAGAGTATAAGGAACTCCTATAACTCAGTAGTAATAAAACTAATTAACCCAATTTTTAAAAAAACGGGCAAAGGGAATGAAAAGACATTTTACCAAGTACAACATACAAATGGCCAACAGATATATAAAAATGATGCTCAACAATACTAGTTATCCATGAAATGCAAATCAAAACCACAATGAGATATTTTCATCTCACACCTGTTAGGATGGCTATTATATAAAAAATATATATATACACATATATATCAAAAGTTCTAAATAAAATTAATGCAGAATAAATAAGAATTTTTGTATATAGCAGAAATACATTTTGAGTAAATATGTGCAAAACTCAGAAATACACAATTATGGCTCATTTCTATAAATACTAAAAGTATTTACATTGCATAGATTATCCTTCTTTTTCAGGTGTTTTGACAAACAAGTAAAAATTTATGATACATAAAGTCGAAATTAGAGAAAGCTAAATGAATCTCATACTGATACCCAGAATTCAGTGTATGTGTCTACTCTGCCATTGCAGCACTGGACTAAGATAGGCAAATCTGTGAGTTTGCTCAGATAAGACATATATCCTGGAAGAAGAGGGGAGAATGCATGCCACTTTCAGGTAGGTATTTTGTGCCCAAATGAATAAGGGTCTTGCCCAGTTCCTCTCTCAAATTCATCTATCAGGTAATTCATTGGCTTTCTTTAAGATCTTGTAAAAATATAATTTAAAAGTTGATTATCTGAATGAATAAAACGAAGTAGATGTAAGTATTTTCTAGATCAGTGCTTTCCAATAAAAATGTTATACATGATGCATATTTAAATTTCAAATTTTTAGTAGATAAATTAAAAAGAAAACTAAAAAGAGACATGAAATTGATATAATAATACATTTTACTTAACCCAATATATCAAAAAATCCCTTCTATTCATAAATATTCAAGTATATCTAAAATATTCATTTGAACATGCAATCAATAGGAAAAATTTATTAACAGGCTACTTTGTATTCTTTCTTTTTATACTAAGTTTTCAAATTTGGGTGTGTATTTTACACTTACAGAATTTCTCAGTTTGGACAAGCCACATTTCAAGTGCTCAGTGGCCATATGTAGACAGTAGCTGCCATATTGGGTAGCACAGATGTAGGTTATCAAGTCAAGCAGGCCCTACTATTATTCAGTATTAGTATTAATATTTTCCTTCTTTCCTTCGTTTTCTTTCCAGCCTCAGCTGGAAGAAGAATATAGGTGCAAGAAAACATCAATGTAGTTCCTTAGAAACCAAAAGCAGTCAAATTCAAAATCTTCTTAAAGTTTAGTAAAATTTCTATAAACCAATCCACCCAATAAAGAAGGGATGCTGTAAATGAGAGGTATTATGTGAATACATTAACGTTCACATTTTGGATGATGTGAATTAATATACAAAAATTAAGAGATATGTTAAATATGTCTCTACCACCACAAAGTAATTGGGTGAAAAAGTATATGTAATCATTTCTGTGTTTAATCTATAACACATATAAAACTGATTTTTCTTTTTGCTAAAATAACTTGCCAATTGATTATTATTCAACCCATGTATTTGTATCAGAAGGTAATTTAAATGGTATATACAAAGTATTATAGCTATTATTCAAATATTCCTCTGAATATTTTAAGCAGCAAATTTTAGTGCTAAAATTACACAAATGAAATATAGTAATACAACACAAAAAGTGTGTATTCATGTCATCTAATTCATTATTCTATCATAACATGAATTCAATTTGTCTTTACTATCACTTTTGAGATTCAGCTAATTTATCATTTTTAAATGATGGAAACTTCTATAATGTCATAATAAGTATGCTATCTGAAAATTTATTCTTACTTTACAATTGTTTTCTATGAATATTACTGGTTATCCTAAGTAATTTTAAGAGTACTGTCTTGAAAACTGCTTCTTCTCCCAGATTTAGCATTGTCTTATAGTATATGTTTTAGAAAAAAATGCTAATTCATAAAGTCAGGAATCATAAGACAAAACATGAAAATATGAAATAAACATTTTCTTTCATTAGTACTAATTTTATGGCTGATAAATTAAATATTTAGAAGAATCGATAAAAACCTATGTCAAATTTCATAGTGATAATACTAAATATAGTATCCTAGACCATGCTATGAATTCAAAATGTCATGAACCTTGACTTGTTTATCTTTGTTTTTTTAATGGTTTCTGATGAGGCAATGCTAGTACATTTTGATTGTTAGGGTTTCTCTTCATTACAAAATCTAAAAATTAACTTTTATCTTGTTTATAAATATTTGGTTTTGTAGTGACTCCTCACATGACCTCTTTAGTTATGGAATTCATATGTTAGTTGGAACTTAATTACCAGATTAGCATTTAGAATGTTTTTACAATGCACCAGCTATGCAAGCACTAGAAAATACAGACTTACTTTTCTCAAATGTATTCTTAAAGATTCACTGGCAATGTTATGGATGAATTGTGTGTTCTCTCAGTCCACATGTCGAAGCTCTAATTCCCCATGTGACCCTATTTGGAGATAGGGCCCTGAAAGAGGTAATTAAAGTTAAATGAGGTCATAAGGGTGGGGCCTTAATCCAATACATCTGGTGTCCTTATAAGAGAGGAAGAGACACCAGGATGTGCATGCACAGATAAAAGGTCATGTGAGGTTGCAGCCTGAAGACCAACATGTGCAAACCAAGGAGACAGGCCTCAGGACAAACCCAATCTGTGGAGACTTTGATCTTAGACGTCTGTCCTCCAGAACTGTGAGAAAATACGTGTCTGTTAAGTCACCCAGTCTGTGGTATTTTGTTATGTCAGCCCTAGCTAACTAATACAGACAGATAAACTCCCAAATCCAAACAATCTTGTTTCCATACACTAGTACAGCTCTTTCTACATTGGTAGTCATTCTGCACTATGGCATTTTGTTATATTTATGGTATCATTTATAAACAGTGAAATTCACCCATTTTAGGTGTACAGATTGATAAATTTTGATAACTATATATAATTGTTTAATCATCATCATAAAAATATACAGGATGGCTTACTCTGCATGCATCTTTATAACTAGAACCTTTGTACCACCAATCTCAGCATCAGACAAAACCTGATGTCCTGTCACACTATATTTGCCTTTCCTAGCATATCATACACATGTAACCATACAATATGTTGTCTTACTGATTGATTGTGTTTGTCTTCTACTTATGATAATTTTTTAGATTCATCCATGTTGTTGTACATATTAATATTTTTTCCTTTCATTGTGAAATAGCATCCTATAGTATGAATTTACCTCAGTTTGTTTATTCATTCATCAGTTGATGGCCATTTGAGTTGTTTTTACTTCCGAATCTTATGAATAATATTGCTAAGAAAATGCACATAGACTTTTTTTGGTGGAATTGTTAGGTAAATACCTATGAATGGAATTGATGACTTATATGGTAACATGTAACATTTTGCATTTCTATCAGCAATAATGAGATTTACATTTGTTTCACATTCTCACCAGCACTTGGTATGGTCAGAATTTCTAAAATCAACCATTCTAGTGAGTATGCAGTGATATTGCATTATGATTTCACTTTGCATTTTTCTGATAACTTGCCATGTTTAACACCTTTCCTTGTGCTTATTGACACAGACACTTCATTTGATAAATGTGTATTCAAATCATTTGCCCTTTTTCTGTGGTTTGTTTTCTTATTATTTAAAGAATTCTATGTATTTTCTGTGAGGAAAAGCCCTTTCCTGTATGTGTTGCAAAAATATTTTTGCCAGACTGTGGCTTGTCTTACATTTTTTAAACTACATTTTTTGAAGAGCAAAATGTGTAATGAAGAGAGAAATTTGGGTCCAATTTTATTATTTTTTTCCACTAAGAGTTTATACTTGTGTCCCGATTAAAAATTGTTTGCCTAATTAAGTGTCACAAATATTTTTCTCCTTTTTTCTTCTAGAAGTTGAATAACTTTAGCTCATTTTGAGTTGATTTTTTATATGATGTAAGGCAAGGGCTGGAAATAATTTTTTTATGAAGATATGCAGTTGTTCTAGCACCAAAAGACTCACTTTGTCCCCATTTAATTGCCTTGGCAATTTTTTAAAACATCATTTGACCATGAGCATTGTTTTCTTTTTGGACTGTTTATCATGTTTTACTAATTTCTATGTGTATCTACACACCAATTCCAAACTGCCTTTAATACTGTAGAGTTACAATAAGCTTTCAATCAGGCAGGTTTTTAGTTTGTTTGTTTCAAATTCTCTTATATATTCCTGCTTCTTAAAATTTAAATATAAATTTTAAAAACAGCTTATCAATTTATTTAATGAATTGTGTTAGAATTTAGTTATGAACACTTTTAAAAAATAAAGATGCAAACATAAAAAAATAAAAAATAAAAAACAATAATTGATTGCACTGAAGCTATAAATCTATTTCAGTAGAATTGTTCTTAAGATCAAGTCACCAGTCCATGAACAAAGTATATATCTTACTTTAAGTCTTCTCCAATTTCCCTTTGCTTTGTAGAGTATACAACTTTTGCACAAATATTGTTATATGTATTCCTAATATTTAATTTTTGATACTCTTTTAAATATAACTGGTTTTCAAATTTTATCTTATATTTATTAATTGTTAGTATATGGAATTATAATTACCCTTAATGGCAAAAACCGCAATTATTTTTGTACCAATCTAATACTTTTTATAGCAACCTACTGTCCTATAAACTTGCTAAATTCACTTATTAGTTTAAGATTTTTTTTGTAGAGTCCTCAAGATTTTTACAAATACAGTAATGTCTGCACAGGAGTTTTAATCATTTTACTTCCCTTTTTCTAATCTTTATTAATTTTAGTTTTCCTTGCTTTGTTGCACAGGTTAATACACTGAGTAAAATGTGAAATAGAAGTAACTAAAGTAGACATCTTTGCATGTTTCTGATCTTAGCTAGAAAAAATGGGCCTTTAACCATTGAGCGTGATATCTGTAGGCATTTCACATATGCCCTTAATCAAATTGAGGATGTTTTCTTCTTTTTCTACTGCTTAAAAATATTTTATCATGTAAGAATGTTGAATTTTTACAAACAACTTTAATGCATCCATTGAAACGTGGTTTGTTTTCATTATCTATTGCTAGGGTGACTTTTTAAAAAACTTCAACTTTTATGTTCAATGCAACGGATAATTGTGCAGTTTTGTTATATGGGTATATTGTACCCAGGTAATAGACATAGTATACAATAAACCATCTCAGGCTTGTTTTTATGTACGGTGAAAGGAAAGTATATAGTTTTATTCCTTTGCATGTGGTTAGCCAGTTATCCCAGCATCATTTGTTGCATGGGGTTTTCTTTCTCCATTGCTTGGTTTAATTGAACTTGTCAAAGATCAGATGGTAGTAGATGTGTGGCTTTATTTCTGAGTTTTCTATTTTTCCACTGGTCTATATGTCTTCTTTTTTTCCCCCATCACCATGCTATTTCGGTTACTGTAGCCTTATAGTATAGTTTAAAGTCGGGTAGTGTGATGCCTCCAGCTTCATTCTTTTTGCTTAGGATTGCTTTGGCTATTTGAGGTCTCTTTGGTTAGATGTGAATTTTAAAATAGCCTTTTTTTTTTTTTTTAATTCTGTAAAAAATGACATTGGTAGTTTGATAGGAATAGCGTTGAATCTGTAAATTGCTTTGAGCAGTACGACCATTTTAACAATAGGGATTCTTCCAATCCATGACTATGGCATGTTTTCCCATTTTTTGTGTTTCATTTCTGATTTCTTTCAGAAGTGTTTTGTAGTAGTTCTCCTCGTAGAGATCTTTCACCTCCTTGGTTAGCCATATGCCTAGGTATTTAACTTCCTTTGTATCTATTGCAAATGGTATTTTGTTCTTGATTTGAAGATCAGCCTGGATCTTACTGGTGTATAGAAATGATACTGATCTTTGCACATTGATTTTGTTTCCTGAAAACTTGCTGAGATCATTTATCAGTTCTAGCATTCTTTTGGTGGAGTCTTTAGTGTTTTCTAAGTATAGAATCATATTGTCAATGAAGAAAGATAATTTGACGTCTTTTCTTCTTTGGATGACTTTTATTTCTTCCTCTTTTCTGATTGCTTTGGCTAAGACTTCCAGCACTATGTTGAAAGCAGCAGTGAGAGTAGCCATTCTTGTTTTATTCCAGTCTTCAAGGAGAGTGGTTCCAGCTTTTCCCTCTTCAGTATGCTGTTGGCTGTAGGTTTGTCATAGATGTCTCATTATTTTGGGGTATATTCCTTCAATGTCTAGTCTGTTGAGGGTTTTTATCATGAGATGTTGAATTTTATCAAAAGTTTTCTGTGTATCTATTCAGATGGTTATATCGTGTGTGCTTTTAAATTTATGTAATGAGTCACATTTCTTGATTTGCATAATTTGAACCAGACATACATCCTAGTAATAAAGCTTACTTGATCATAGTGAGTTGTCTTTTTGATGTGCTCCTGAATTCAGTTTGCTAGTGGTATTTTGTTGTGGACTTTTTCATCTATGTTCGTTGGGGATATCAGCCTGAAGTTTTCTGTTTTTCACTTTGTTTCTGCCAGATTTTGGTAGAAGGCTGATGTTGGCTTCAGAGAATGAATTAGGGAGGAATGCCTCCTCCTTAATTTTTTGGAACAGTTTTAGTAGCATTGGTTGAAGTTCTTCTTTATATGTCTGGTAGAATTTAGTTGGAATCCATCTGGTCCAGTGCTTTTATTTAGTTGGCAAGTTTTGTATTACTTAATCAATATCAGAGCTCAATATTGTTCTATTCAAGGGTATCAATCTCTTTCTGATTCAATCTTGGGAGATTGTGTCTTTCCAGAAATTTACCCATTTCCTCTAGATTTTCTAGTTTGTGTGCATAGTTGCTTACAGTATTCTTGGTTGATCTTTTGATTTCTGTGGGACCCGTTATAAGGTCATCTTTGTCATTTCCAATTGTACTTATTTTAATCTTCATTTTTTTTTCTTTTTTAATCTAGCTGGCAGTCGGGTAATAATCCTGTTTACTTTTTTATTTATTTTTGAAGAATCCACTCCTGGTTTCACTGATCTTTTATATGGATTTTTGCATCCCAGTTGTATTCAATTCTTCTCTAATTTTAGTTATTGCTTTTCTTTTATTAGCTCCGGGTTTTTTTTTTTTTCTTCTAGTTTCTTTAGGTGCAAAGTTAGAGTGATAATTTAAGATCTTTCTCACTTCCTGATGAAGGTGTTTAGGGCTATAAACATTTCTCTCAACACTGCTTCAACCGTATCCCAGAGATTTTGTTAAGTTGCATCGCTATTTTCATTAATTTCTAAGAATTTCTTGATACCTGCCTTAATTTTGATGTTCACTCATGAATTATTTAGGGGCAAATTGTTTAATTTCCATGTATTTATGTAGTTTTTGAGAGATCTTCTTGATATTAATTTCTATTTTTATTGCATTTTGGTCCAAGAGTGTGCTTGGCATTGTTTCATTTTTTAAAAATTTGTTGAGATTTGCTTTATGACCATGCACCTGTTTGATTTTAGAATTTGTTCCATGTTCCATGTGCAGAAGAGAAGAATGTATATTCTGTGGCTGCTGGGTGAAGTACTCTGTAGAGGTCCATAGGCCCACTTGGTCAAGTGTTGAGTTTACCGACAGAGTATTTTTTGTTAGTTTTCTGCCTTGATGATCTGTCTCATAATGTGAGTGGGACTTAGAAATCTCCCTGTATTATTGTGTGGTGGTCTAAGTCTTTTTATAGACCAAGAAGAACTTGTTTTGTGAACTTGGGTCCTCCAATGTTGGGTGCATATATATTTAGGATAGTTAAGACTTCTTGCTGAACTATACCCTTTATTATTATGTAATGCATTTCATTGTCCTTCTTAATTTTTTATTGGTTTAAGGTCTGTTTTATCTGATATAAGAATAGTGACTCCTGCTCTTTTCGTTTTCTGTTTGCATGGTAGATCTTTTCTCCATCCCTTTACTTTGGGTGTCATTACATGTGAGATGGGTCTTTTCACAGCAATAGATGGTTGAGTCTTGTCTTTTTATCCAGCTTGCCGTTCTATGTCTTTTAAGTGAAGTGGGACATTTAGCTCGTTTACCATCAGGGTTAGAATTGATATGTGAGATTTTAATCTTGTCATCATGTTGTTACTGGTTGTTGTGTATACTTTATTGTGTAGTTGCATTACGGTGCATATGGGCTACGTGCTTAAGTGTATTTTTATGTTAGCAGGTGTCATTCTTTCAATTCTGTGCTTAGCACTCTCTTATAGACCTCTTATAAGGCTGGTCTAGTTGAAATAAATTGACTCAGCATTTGTTTGTCTGAGAAGGATTTTATTTCTCCTTCACTTATGAAGCTTAATTTGGTGGGATATGAAATTCTTGGTTGAAATTTATTTTCTTTAAGAATGCTGAAAATAGGTCCTAATCTTTTCTGACTTGAAAGGTTTCTGCTGAGAGGTCTGCTGCTAGCCTGATGGTGTTTCCTCTGCACATGACTTGACCCTTCTCTCAAGCTGCCTTTAAGATTTTCCCTTTTGCATTGACCTTGGTAAATCTGATGACTATGTGCCTTGCTGATGGTCACCTTTTATAGTATCTAGCTGGGCTAGATACTATTACTTTTACTTTTACTTTTTTTTACTAGATACTTTTACTTGCATGTTAACCTCTCTAGTGAGATTAAGGATATTTTCATGGACTATATTTTCCAAGTTGCTTATTTTCTCTCCTTCTCTCTCAGGAATGTCAAAGAGTTGTAGATGTCCTCTCTTTGCCTATACCATATTTCTCAGAGGTTTTGTTCATTTTAAGGAAGTATTTTCTTTATTTTTGTCTGACCGAGTTGATTGAAAGAACTAGTCTTCAAGCTGTGAGATTCTTTCTTCAACTTGGTCTATTCCACTACAATGCTTCCAGTTGAATTATGAAATTCTTATAGTGAATTTTTCAGCTCTAGAAGTTTAGTTTAATTCTTTCTTAAAATGATTATTTTGTCTTTCAACCTTTGGATTGTTTTACTGTATTCCTTGGATTCTGTGTATTGTGTTTCAGCTTTCTTCTGAATGAGAGAAAGCTTCCTTGCCATCTACATTCTGAATTCTTTATCATTTCTTTCATTTTATACTGGTGAAGAATCAGTGCTAGGTAGCCAGTAAACTGGAGGTAAGAGGGTACTTTGGCTTTTAAAACTGTGAGAGTTCTTGTGCTGATTCTTTCTCATCTGGGAGACTGGTGCTCCTTTAACTGTGATATAAGTTGAGTATAGTCAGTTGACTTTGTTTCTGGGTGCCTTCAGACGGCCAGTTCTCCGTACAGAATCTTTATGTGTGCATGAATTATTGCACTTGGTTTCACAGGTATAGATAATAACAGAATAATTTCTGGTAATAACGTTTGGGTTGCAATCCAGTAAGTGATGCTTAAGAGTAATGGCTGGTAGCTAGGTTAATACTCAGCCATGGCTCTTTTGTACTTCACATTCATAGGCATGCAATTGGTGAGGCAGGGAGAGAGATGGTCCCCTCACCAAGTCTGCTTCTGGGCCTTGGGAGAGCCACCTCCAATTACTTGTACTACACCCATATATTTTTGTTAAGTGTTTCCGGCCATGGGGTTCCCCTTGGGCAGAGTCTGTGGCAGGGATATAGACCATACTCTTTCAGGACTGAAAGAGTCCTGAAATACTCTGTGGAGGGAGGCATGCCCCACTTCTGCACTGGCTCAGAAACCCAAATGTCTAACCCCTGTCAGTGCTCTGAGAGTGGAGGATTCTCCCCTGCTCAAGTACTGGCCATGGGTCTTGGCTGTTACTACTGAGATGTGTGCCACAGCCATGGGGAGGAGGTGCCAGGATGTCTTACAGCTTGACTTTGGGCTCCAACAGTAGTAGGGGATCCAATCTGCCCCAGAGTCACCAGGGAATTACTCCAGTGGAGCAACACACTCAGGCTGGGATGCAAAGGCTGTACTGTGCACCTACTTTTGCAGGGCAGCTAGGCATAGCTCCTGGTAGGGGGCAGAAATCAGGAGGGTTTGTAGAACAGCTGTGCACTTGTCCCATAGGGAAGCCTCTCTCCTGGCTTTGAGGTCAGCTGGAGCCAGAGCCTCCTGCAGTAGATGAAGAGCACTGGGAAATGGGGTTGAATGGCTGCTCTCAGCCAGAGATGCACAGTACACAAAAGCGCCCAGTTCTCTGCCGTCCGAAGGCCTGTCTCTTTCTGCTCCCTGGGGAGATCTCGCTGCCAGCTGGCATGTCCCTAGGGGGCACAGGGTCCCCTGCAGCTATTGTAGGATCCCAGAGGTCTGTGGTGAGAGTGAGCTGACTCTCAGTTCCTGCACTCACCCCTCTCCCAGGAGCCATTTGGGGCAGGGAACTAGCTATAACATCTGGATATGCCGTGCATAGTTCCCAGCTACCTTTCTCTTCAGCCTCAGCTTCAGCATTGTCTCTCCATCTACTCTCAGCATTTTCTCTCTGAAGACCTGCCCAAATGATGGTGGTTTATTTGATAATTTGGTCTCTCTTGGAGGGAGTGACATTTCTTGCTTGTGTCTAGTTGTCCGTCTTGTTATCTACCAATATGACGACATTTACTGACTGATAGTTAAGTGTTAAATTGACCTTGCATTCCCGAGATAAAAGGAGCTTGGTCATGAAGTGTTATCTTTTCTATGTATTGTTGGATTTGATTGGCTAGTATTTTGTTAGTGATTTTTGCATCTCTATACATGACAGGTATCCTTGGTCTATTTCCTTTTCTAGTAATGTTGTTGTGTTCCTTTTCTACTAAAGTAAGTTGTCTGGTTTTAATATCAGATAATACTAACCTCATTAAATTTGTTATGAAGTGTTTTCTCCTCCACATTCTAAAATAGTTAGTATAGGATTGATATTATTAGTTCCTTAAATGATTGATAGAATTCATGAGTGAATTTGGAGTTTTTTGTGAGAAGAGTTTTTTGTTGTCGTTATTAATTCAGTACATAATTGATAAAGTTAATCATGCTTGTTATTTCTTCTGTTATCAGTTTTGGTAATTTTCACCTTTTAAGAAATTTCTGCATGTTTTCTAAGTTACAAATTCATAGAAATAAAGTTATTTATAACATTCCTCTGTTATCTTTTTAACATTTTGGTATCTCCAATGATTTTTCTCCTTCAATTTTGATAGTGATAATGTGTTTTCTCTCCATTTAATTTTTTTTTTATTAGTCTGCTAAGGATTTTATCAATTTTATTGATACTTTTCAAAGTGTCTGTTTTGGTTTTATTGATTTTTCTGTACTGGGTTTAAAAAAAATCGTTTCAACTGGGTGCAGTAGCTTATGCCTGTAATCCCAGTACTTTGGGAGAGAAAGGCAGGTGGATCACCTGAGGTCAAGAGTTCCAGACCAGCCTGGCCAACATAGTGAAACTCTGTCTCTATTAAAAATACAAAAATTAGCTGGGTGTGGTGGTGGTGGGCACCTGTAATCCCAGCTACTCAGGAGGCTGAGACAGGAGAATCACTGGAACCCAGGACATGAAGGTTGCAGTGAGCCAAGATCTCACCATTGCACTCTGGCCTGGGCAACAAGAGTGAAACACTGTTTCAAAAAAAAAAGTATCATGACACCTGCTATTTTATTTTCTTCCTTTTACTTTGTGTGTTTAATTACTCCTATTTTTTCTGGCTTCTTATGGTGAAAGACAAAAGTAACAGAAGGAGGAACAGAGGAACAAGAACAGATTGGACAATGAGAAAACAAACACCAACATGTTAGTCTTAAACCAAAGATATCAATATTACATAAAATGTAATTTAATAAAATATTCAAATAAAAGGCAGAGATCTTCAGCTGAATTTTAAAAAAATTAGAGCTCAACTATATGCTCCTTAAAATAATATCCCTCACATATAAAGACACAAACTGATTGAAAGAAAATGGTGAAAAATGTGTGTTAGGTAAACAGTAATTAGAGAATGTTGATTTTACTAAGTTAATATCAAACTGGATTTTAAGACAAAGAACATTTCTAGATATAAAAGGGACATTTTATAATGATATAAGGGTAAATTCGTCAATAACACATAAACTCCCAAGTTTCTTGCCATCTGAAGGCCTGTCTCTGCCTTTATTCCAAAGATAGACTTTGGAATAAAATCAAGAGTCTTAAATCTGTACAGAAACAATGATAGAACTTTACCATATATGAGTAAACATTGGGCAAAACAAAAGAGGAAATAGTCAAATCTACAATCATATTTGGGAGTTTTCGTATGTTTTCCTCAGAAATTGATGGAACAAATAGACAAGAAATCAATACAAATATAAAATATGCAAACAATTCTAGCAACTAAGGTATAGTTAAAGACTACTACACACACAGAACATATCATCCTTTCAAATGCATGTGAGACATTCACTAAGAGAAATGACACACTATTTTTAAAAAAACACACAAAATAAATCTTTAAATATCTAAAAAGAATTAAATCACACAGGGACTAAAAAGCATTACATTTGAAATCAAGAACATTGTTATATCTTAAAAATTTCCCACAGGCCAAAGAAGTCACAAGAAAATAACTTAAAATTCATGTTTTAATGTGAATGGTAATAATAAAGTAACATGAAAATTTATCAGATGCATGTAAAGCTGAGCTTAAGAAAAATTTATAGTTTTAAATGCCACTATTTAAAAAGTATAATGGCTTAAAATAAATAATCTAAGTTATGGCTGAAGAAGTAATTAAAAAGAGAAATCAAAGTCTAAGTAAATAGAAGAGATAAAACTATAAAAATAAAAACAATGATTTTAAAAATCTTACACACAATAAAGAAAATCAACAAAGTCACATGCCAATTCTTTGAAAAAAATAAGCTAGTAAGTAGCAAGACTGAGTTGAGAGAGAGAGAGAGAAAGAAAGAGACTGAAATAAAATCAATAATTTTTGTTTGGTTCATAATTGTGAAACAACTCTGCAAAATATTGATGCTACTTTGCCTGATCATTAAATGACTCTTCTATACACTGCACAGTGTTCATGGAGCTTCACTTCAAAATACAATGAAAATTCATTTTTCTATCCTGTTTTTATGATGTGAAAATCTATGATCAGTCTTGGATATTTTCTAAAATTTTTAGAATAATGGTATTATTTTTCTGTTGTCTCAACTCCCAACAATCATTTTTAAAGTTAGCTATGCAAAATTATAGAAATAAAAGAAATTATCTCTAAAGAATTATCCTTATGATGGCAACAATAACCTATCTGAAGTGGCAGCTGCAAGGTTGCTGGCTGCCGTGGGGGAGGCGTGGCCAGGGTTGTGCCCTTCATGGAGCTGGCGGTAGCTGAAAACAGGCGAGAGCCCTGCCCCCTACTGAGTTTGTGAGGCAGGAGCCCACTCTCCTGGGTGCAGGCGCAGCCACCGACCTTACCTCCAGACCCTAGCATCCTTGCACTCTCAGGGACCCAGGAAGCTCCTTGCCCCTGCAGGCTTAAAGTGCCCGGTCCTGCTCCCTGGCCTTTCCCCACTCCAGGTGCCCACTCCAGGGCAGAGCAAAGTTGTGACCAAGCCCAGGCACTGTCACAACCCAGCCAGCTGTGCATGCACTCAGGGCAGCACTGACACACCAGCCTCCTGTTGCCTTAGCCCCCTCAGACTTTGGTGCCAAGGAGCACAGGAAGGTGGGTGGGGGTTAGGGCAGCTCAGCACTGGCCTATGGGAACTTCTTGGTATGGACAGCCTGGGTGCCATGAGTGGCATGTTAAAGGCAGCCAGGTTCCTAGGCAGGATGGGGCAGGTCCCTGGTGAAACTTCACTTTCAAGCCAAGGACAGCCTGAAGCCTGGAAGCTGTGCTGCCAGTTCTGGGCAAAGTCCACCACTGGGAGTGAGAAATTCACAGATAAACTTTTGACCAATTGGATGGTACTTTTCCCAGGCCTGCCCTGTGGCTGCCCATTGACCAATCAGCATGCACTTCTCCATTCAGAGCAGACAAAAAGCCCAGACTCAACCAGTCTCACACACTCATCAGGACTACTTAGCTGTGGAAAGGAGATAGCCACTATGGGTCTCCTCTCCACTAAGAGTCGGACACTTGTCTGGATGACCTGCCTACAGAAAGGAGCTACCCACTATGGGTCTCCTCTGAAAGCCGGACACTCACTGGGACAACCTGCCCGCATAAAGAAGCTACCCACTTCAGGGTTCCTGAGAGTTGTTCTGTCGCTCACTAAATCTCCTCTCCACCTTGCTCACCCTCCAGTTGTCTGTGTACCTCATTCTTCCTGGACATGGGACAAGAACTTAGGACACACCAAATGGCAAGACTGAAAGAGGTATAACACAAACAGGGCTGAAACATGCCCTTTCACTCACCACGTGGTGGGCAACAAGCAGGAGAGAAGAGCTGTGTCCCTTTGGGGAGCCCAAACCTAAGGGCTCCCCAAGTCAGGGCTGTGACACCCTCTTTTGTGGTCTATGGTTCCCAGTGTCTCCAAGCTTCTGGGCACCACTGTATTCCCTAGTGCCTGCAGCAGTGCAGCTTGTGGTACACCTGGTCCAGCCACAACCTCACATGGAACTAGTGCCTGTGCTGGAACCTGGAGATACCTGCCCTGTTGCAGCCAGCATACCAGGCTGTGCACACTTGCTGGACCCTGCGCTCGCTTGCTCACACATTCCTCACCACTCTGCTCCTGGCTCATCCTTGGCAGGTATGGGATCTGGGTCAGTAGTATGAGCCAAGTGCAGCCTGCTGGACCAAATGGGTGGAATGAGCCTGGCAGGTGCAAGCAAAACACAAGTAGAGGTGCCACCAGGCACAGAGGTTTCTGGCTGGCAAAGTGACACCCCAAGGAACCCATTACAGTCAAGCAATTAAACTAAAAATATATCACTTTTTTTTGCAATACCTGAGGATACAATAATGTATACTGTAAATTCTTATTTTGGGTATGTATAAGCTGCATGTTTCATATACTATCTTTTAGGAGATATATTAGAATATCTTACATTAAGTATAAATTATTATTAATGTAGTTTTAGAATGGTATATTTGTGATTAAATCATAAGATTTTATGCATCAGGTTTGAATATTTCTTAATTGACTTTTGTGTTTCATTATAGATGTGTTAATTTATTGCTGAGAATTTCCCTTTTGAATGATACAATGATAGGATGTTTCAGTGTTATGAATTCTGTATTCTAGTGCAGATGCCTCCATCCCTAAAACCTGCCATTTCACTTTAAATACTGAAAAACAGGTTACCTCTTCTCATATGCAACTCTGAAGCACCTAATAGTATGGCTGATATTCTGTTGAAATAAACAACGTAACAACTTGTATTGTTTGTTTGGAAATTCAGATATTGATATTCTTTGCCCATTAGCACTTCTGTCTCACCCACTCAACTTCTCTTCAACATCCTCCCTCAACTTTTCAAATTATAAATCATAACAAACCAATGAAAACAGCATTGCTTATATAGCAGCACACCTTTAGGCATAATCATCATTCAGTTACTAATTCATATAAAATGACAGGCCCAGGGAAGAACTGAGACCTACCACAATACCATGATAAAGGCAGAAGTCATCTGAGAGGTATGAAAAGGGACAGAGAGTGTGAAATTAATGGAGAGGAAACAAAACACACATAGAATTCAGATGAGGGCTTGCTTTAAAGACTATTTTGTCAACCATGTTCTAACAGCCACCATGGGGTCCTTTGTAACTCTTCACACTTAACTCCAACTGCCACTGCTCTCTGTGGGCTAAACTCCTATCCACACTGACTGCTTTCAGTTTCTCAAAAGAGGCAAGCTCTTCCTGCCCTGGGACCTTTGCGTACACTGTTCTTCATACTTGTGATTCACTCCTTAATATCTTTACATGATGTCTTTTTCTTATCTTAGCCCCAACTTAAATGCCATGTCTTCAAGATATTTTATCCAAGTACCTAATCTAAAATAGTAGCCACCAGTATTATTTTCATAATTCCTTTTGTTCCTCATGTGTAGAACTTATCACATTTGAGATCAAGAATTTGTTTGTTTCTCTAAATTGAGTTTAAGTAAATTAAACCACCAGTATCTCTATATACTTGGCTGTACCCAATTGATACGGTTTGGCTCTGTCCCCACCCAAATCTCATCTTGAATTTTAGCTCCCATAGTTCCCACATGTTATGGGAGGGGCACCGTGGGAGATAATGAAATCATGGGGGCAGTTTCATCTATATTGTTCTCATGGTAATTAATAAGTCTCACAAGATCTGATGGTTTTATAAGGGGAAGCACTTTTTGCTGGTTCTCACCCTCTCTTTTTGCCTGCTGCAATCCATGTAAGACATGACTTGCTCCTCCTTGCCTTCCACCATGATCTTGAGCCCTCCCCAGCCACATGGAACTGTAAGTTCGTCAAACACTTTTATTCTGTATAAATTACCTAGTCTTGGGTATGTCTTTATCAGTGGCATGAAAACAGACTACTACAGTAAATTAGTACCAGTGGAGTGGAGTGCTGCTGAAAAGATAACTGAAAATGTGGAAGCAACTTTGAGACTAGGTAACAGGCAGACATTGGAACTGTTTGGAGGGCTCAGAAGAAGATGAGAAAATGTGGGAAAGTTTGGAACTCCTTAGAGACTTGTTGAATGGCTGTGACCAAAATGCTGATAATAACATGGACAATGAAATCCAGGTTAAGGTAGACTCAGATGGAGATAAGGAATTTGTTGGGAACTGGAGCAAAGGTGACTCTTGTTATGTTTTAGCAAAGAGACTCGTGGCATTTTACCCCTGCCCTAGAAATTTGTGGAATTTTGAACTTGAGAAAGATGATTTAGGGTATCTAGTGGAAGAAATTTCTAAGCAGCAAAGCATTCAAGATGTGACTTGGCTGCTGTTAAAGGTATTTAGTTTTAAAAGGGAAACAGAGCAAACAAGTTTGGAAAATTTGCAGCCCGACAATGGGATAGAAAAGAAAATCCCATTTTCTGAGAAAAAATTCAAGCTGGCTGCAAAAATTTGCATAAGTAATTAGGACCCAAGTGTCAATCACCAAGACAATGGGGAAAATACCTCCAGGGCATGTCATAGACCTTTGCAGAAGCCCTTCTCATTACAGGCCCAGAGACCTAGGAGTAAAATGTGGTTTCATGGGCTGGACCCAGGGTCCTTGTATGTGCCCCCTAGGGACTTGGTGCCCCTTGTCACAACACTCCAACTATACTTGAAAGGGACCAATATATAGCTCAGGCCTTGGCTTCAGAGGGTGAAAGCCCCAAACCTTGGCAGCTTCCATGTGGCATTGTGCTTTCAAGGTCACAGAAGTCAAGAATTTGGGTTTGGGAACTTCTGCCTAGATTTCTGAGGATGTATGGAAATGCCTGGATGTCCAGGCAGAAGTTTGCTGTAGGGGTGGGGCACTCATGGAGAACCTCTGCTAGGGCAGTACAGAAGGGAAATGTGGGGTTAGAGCTCCCAAACAGAGTCCTTACTAGGGCACTGCCTACTGGGGCTCTTCCCTGTGAGAAGAGAGCCACCATTCTCCAGACCCCAGAGTGGTAGATCTACAGGCAGCTTGCATTGTGCACCAGGAAAAGCCACAGACCTTCAACGCCAGACTGTGAAAGCAGCCAGGAGGGGGATATTCCCTGCAAAGCCACAGGTGTGGAGCTGCGCAAGACCATGAGAACCCACATTTTGCATCAGCATGACCTGAATCTGAGACACAAAGTCAAAGGAGATTATTTTGAATGTTCTGGATTTCAAACTTGCATGGGTCCTGTAGCCCCTTCGTTTTGCCCAATTATTGTCATTTAGAACAGGTGTATTTACCCAATGCCTGTACCACCATTGTATCTAGGAAGTAAGTAACTTGCTTTTGATTTTACAGGCTCACAGGCAGAAGAGACTTGCATTGTCTCAGATGAAACTTTGGACTCTGGACTTTTGAGTTAATGCTGAAATGAGTTAAGACTTTGTGGGGGGCCAGGTGTGGTGGCTCACGCCTGTAATCCGAGCACTTTGGGAGGCTGAGCCGGGTGGATCATGAGGTCTGGAGATCGAAACCAACCCGGCTAACATGGTGAAACCCCATCTCTACTAAAAATACAAAAAATTAGCCAGGCATGGTGGCATGTGCCTGTAGTCCCAGCTACTCGGGAGGCTGAGGCAGGAGAATGGCGTGAACCTGGGAGGCAGAGGTTGCAGTGAGCTGAGATTGTGCCACTGCACTCCAGCCTGGGCAACAAAGAGAGACTCCGTCTCAAAAAAAAAGAAAAAAAAAATCTTTGGGTCACTGTTGAGAAGGCATGGTTGATTTTGAAATGTGAGTCAGGACATATGATTTGGGAGGGGCTGGGGTGGAATGATATGGTTTACCTGTGTCCCCACCCAAATCTCATCTTTAATTGTAACTCCCATAATTCCCATGGGTTGTGGAAGGGACCCAGTGGGAGATAATTGAATCATTGGGTGGTTTCTCCCATTCTCTTCTGGTGGTAGTGAATACGTCTCACAAAATCTGATGGTTTTATAAAGGAAAACCTCTTTCGCTTGGTTCTCATTCTCGCTCTTTGCCTGCTGCCATCCATGTAAGATGTGTCTTGCTCCTCCTTGCTTTCCATCATAATTGTGAGGCCTACACAGCCATGTGGAACTATAAGTTCATTAAACCCTTTTTGCTGTATAAGTTACCCAGTCTTGGGTATGTCTTTGTCAGCAGCATGAAAATGGACTAAAACACCAACCCATATATGGCTCAACTTTCCTTGATCACTTAGTGATATGCTCTATTTTATTTTATTGATTATTTTACAATTCATAAGTCAGAAGAAGTTTTCTTTTAAGGAAAACCTTCAATCACAATCTTACCATCTAGGCATAACAACATTTTATGACATTGTTAAGGAGAAAAAGAATAGGCAGAATCCAAATGCCATCAGTAGATAAATAATCGTGACGTATCCATATATAAGACAATTAAAATGAAATATAAGTGTACTGTCACCACGTACATCCATGTGAATACTCTAAAAAAGTTTTGTTTCCTGACATCTTTACTACTACAAGCTTTAATTTCAAAATTGTGCCAATCTAGTACATCTGAAATGGTATCTAATTTTTAAATTTAGTGATATCATGATTACTAGTGAAGTTGAGCACCTTTTTGGAAGGCCTTTTCTATGAATTGTATCTTTACACACATTTTTTTCATTTTATTGATTCATAGACATCCACTGTGTTTTCTGATTATTAATATTTTAATCAATTTTATGTAGCAATAATTTTTCCCTTTTGATTTGCCTACATTAAGCTATCTTAATCTCCAAAATCTTTTTCAGTGAGATATGGAAAAATAACCTCTGTCTCGTGTATTCCCAGTTCTTTGGTATCAACATTTGTCTGAGTGTTTGGTTTTCTTTCTGTTTCATTAATGTTAATCTCTAAGTTTTTGCTTCTAAATGTTGGAAGCTCTATTGAAATTTGTCTTCCATATTTTAGTTTTCTGTAACATCAAATTTGCTGTTTTCTGTCTTTACTTCCCATATTTAATTTTGATCCTATGATTTTAGTTTTCTTTTTCTCTCTTTTATAATTTTATTATTCTTTCTTTTCACCTTTTCATCTCATATTGTTATCTTTTCATACAGTTCTTTCATTCAGCTAAACTTTCTTATGACATTTTTTTCTCTTTATTATCCACTACACATTTTGCTGAAGTATATAGGAACTCTTCTGAAAAATTATTCTAGATATTTTAGTTAGTTTTTACAAGTATTTTTAGTGCAGTATCCCTTGTCTTGTTCTATAGTATGCTTTCTAGTTGATATATCACCTAGCATATATATATGTATGTATGTATGAATGTATATATGTATATGAATGTGTGTATATATGTATATGTGTGTATCTCTGTATATGTATATATTTGTATATATATCCTCTTTAATAATCTGGACTAAGAATTGTATGAACAGACAGAATAAATTGGTCACCTGTGGCTCTGCTCTTTTTCACTAAGATGATTAACCAGTCTCCTTCTGAAGTCTTTGAATACTTGTGGGCCTCAGGCAGAACACAGATCAATTGCTTGTATCCAGTAGATATTCATGGAGGCTACCTTTGTTCTTTTGGAGTAGCTTTTTTCTCCCATTTCTGTTTTCTTTACTCATCTCTGAAACTTTAGACAGAGAAAATACCCTGCAAAACCTCATTTTGTTACCTGTTATTATCCCGCTATTCAGAATTCTTAACTTCTCGTCCCACTGTTTCCAAAGTCTGCAGTTTCAGCCTAGACATAGAAAAACTGAGATGGTGGAAAGTGAGAAAATAGTATCATGACTGCGGAGGCAAGAGTAATCAAAGGGGAGAAAAGAGAAAGTGAGAAAATAGGATCATGACTGCAGAGGAAAGAGTAATCAAAGAGGAGAAAAGAGTATATGCTTAGTTTCTGCTTGCCATAAACACTTGCGTTCAGAGTCAAGGAACAGGGAAGAGAGTAAGAAATACCTTTCCACTTTGAAACTTTCGGAGTCAAGTATCATGAGGTTTGTCCACATTCCCTGCCCAAATTTCTTGCCATATGGAGTAGTGTCTTCATGGGAGGTGGTAATTTTAAAAAGCATAATTGGATTATATCTTATCTGATACTCAACTGTTCATGAAAACTATTTCTAGCCTAAAACTTAATTATATACTCAATCTTGTTATGTTTTTAGAAGTAACCTTATGGTATTTGTTAAAAATTGCCCTCTCACACGTTTTGGTAATAGATATAATGGCAGTCCACTTGGAAAGAGCTTTTACCAGGTGCTTATTATTTTCTACTTAATTTTTTCCTTGCTGGTTACATAGTAAATAGAGCTGGAACTGTATTTTACTTCTTAGTATCCTCATTTCAAAAGTACTACATTTGGCACATAATAAGAGCTGTGTTAATGTTTGTTGAATGAACACACAAAAGAAACACATGAATTGAGAAGGGTAAGTAAAAAGTCACACATTTTCTCTGATAATCTAAGCTTTAATGTACAGAACTAGCTTTAATTCCAGTGGCCAACATTATTAATAGAATGAACAATGCTGGTTCATGTTTTTCTTTGAAAACATTTCTCTTAACAACATGGGTATTCAATCAATCATTTATTTCTTACTTGAGCAGTTGTGATTTAACATCTCTTTTGTAGCAGACTGTGTTCTATGTGTTGAAAACACAATAATGAATATGATGAACAAAGTTTCTGCTATCACATAGCCAACATTCTGGTGAGAAAAGTGAGATAATAAATACCAAAATGCACAAACAACTTGCAGATAATGGTATGCATTATGCAAAATTTAAAATCAGTAATGGAGAAAAGCATCAGAGTTTACAGATCCAGGCTACTATAGCTGAGGACAGCCTTTCTGCCTGGTAACTTTGAGCTGAAACTTGATAGTCAGTACAAGATCCTGCAACCTTCATGTGAAAAATGTTGAAGTCAATGTAGTCATTTCCTTTGAATAAAAATGCCCTTGATTACATTCCTACGTTTCCCTAAGGGGGACATTTCCTGCCACAGTCTTCTTCCCCTTTAGTGTTGCATATATGAACACCCACACAGAAAGACCTATACATGCCTTCTTGGGAGTAATTATTGTGTTAGTCTTATTTAGTAATATAATATTGATAGCCTGATACTTCACATATTTTAATTATGTGTGTTTATGGCAGCATTTTTCTTAGGGAAATGTGTGGAAATTGCTATGAACTGTGCTACTCATAACTTTAGAGAACAATTAAAATCAGTTAGATGAGAAGGTGCAAATAGAGGAGGAAGATCTTTAAAATAAGCTTCCTATTTTCCTGCACTTGGCCCTTGAGAAGACAGTCTCTTAGTCTCATGGCCTCATATGACATAGTGCCATCTGTCTTTGATGGAGTTTCCAAGTGATTTTGTGTATTAGCACTTTGCGAAACAAATGATAGATAACAGTGCAAGAAATTGCATAAAGGCACAGCTCCAACCATGATAACTCCCCTGAAGCATCAACTCCTGCTTACGCTATTTGTGGCTTCTTGCCTCCACCCCCACTCCAAACAGAGATAATACTATGGTCAGCAAAATACAGTAAGAGGGGAGCAAGAAGAATGAACCCAACTCCACTGGTTTGCTTCAAGGCTTGAATGATGTAATTTATTGTCATGCTTCTCAATGTCAAGGCTCCCACAGATGACATGAAAGTGCACTAATGCACCTCTGCAGAATGCTGTGGTCATGAGATCACCCTATTCACTAAGACTCAAAGTCATCAACACACCCTCAGTTTCCTGGCCAATTCATTCATTGTATAATATGGATATAAATAATGTTTTATTTCAGATCCATTAGTCAGAACATTGGATTTGGGCCTTTGGAGCATATAATGAGTTTGCTTCTAACTATAGGAACTTGCTCCAACTATCTTCTTAAGAAAGTTCTGTAAAACAGAAACTCACAGCACACACACACACACACACAAAATTAAATATTTTTTAAAAGGAAAGGCCTAAAAGCTTCTCCATATTCACAGTTATAACATATTAATCCCTTTTCCAAAGTGAGTTATTCTCCCCAGTGGCCCCCAATGAAGCCATGATGTACTTAGGCTACAGTGAATCATTATATCTGGCTCATTTCCCTTGACTTTCTCTTCCAAGGTGGAACCATGATGGAAAATGCATAAAAACAATTGTTTTTGCACTCAGTCAGGTTTTGCTCAGTCTTTTTTTAATCTCAAAAACATAGAGCTAATTCCCCCTTCATAGGATTGCTGTCAATGAACAATGCATATTCACATTTTAGAGAAGTCATTATCATTCCTAACAAGTTATCTAACGTTTACTGAGCTTTTGAGAAATCCTAAGCGCTGTTCATACACCATCCTATTCAAATCCCCAACAACCCTGTGAAATAGATTCTATGATTATCCCTATTTTCAGATGGAGGAATTTCCCACCTAGTTCGCATGAAAGGGGGTCAGAACAAGAACACAGCCACTCTGATGCCAGAGCCTGCAGCAGTTAGCCTGTAAGGAAATTCAGATTAGTTTAGAGAAGATAGTAGGCCTGAGTGGGCAGATAAGGCCAAGCTGATGAAGGAAGAGGAGGAAGATGTGCCTCCAAAGTGTAGCAGTTAAGCCATCATGGGGCAAGAATGTCACCAGTGTTCCTTATTAATGAGAAAAATATGACTTATCATGAGTCCATTGCTTGACTGTGAGAATAGAATACAGGTATCAGGCCATAGTTGAGGAAATAGAGCTACCTTTGGGAGAAAATAATAAAACTGAAAATATAAACTGAGCATATGGGAAATGGGCAAAAAACAGAATCTGATCAGGGAAAGGAATAGGATTCAGCATCTGTCAGAGGAATGCTAAGAACAGATTACAGTATGACCAGGAGAACTGAACCTTGTCTTGGCTTAGGTATGCATTTTCGTGTAGGCTGCTGTTTATAGAGTCCCTGGCTTTTAAGCCTGAAGAAGGCTTTTAAGCCAAGAAGGAAGCTTCATGGTCAAAAGTTTAGGTTCTAGGAAGATGGCTTCCAGGTGTAATAGGGAACAACACTAGACAGTGGCCTATAGTTAAGAGTCATAATTATTTGTAAATGGTGAAGAGCAAATATGTTTATCTATTAATGTGCTAGGGTTGCTATAACAAAATATTACAGACCAGATGGCTTACACAATGACAATATATTTTCTCACAATTCTGGAATCTGGAAGTCCAAAACAAAGTTATTGGCAGAGTTGGTTTATTCTGAGGCCTGTGCATGGCCACATTCTTCTTGGTTCTTCACATGGTCTTAACCTCTGAGCTTGTCTGTGTCTTAATCTCTTTTTCTAAGGACACCAGTCATCTTGGATTAGAGCCCACTCTATTGACCTTGTTTTAAGAAAATTACCGCTTTAAAGGCCCTCTCTCTAAAATACAGTCACATTCCCAGGTATTAGGACTCAATATCTGAATCCTAGGAGACACAAACAACATTCATAACAACATCTGGTGCAAGTTTGTTGTTGAGTAGCTAAGAGAGGTATCTCTTGTATTGTTTCACAAACCCCAGAGACTCTTAAAGGATTAGGCTATATAAATAGCGTTAACCATGTAGTCATCTTTTCTATGTGTAAGAATTTCTAATCCCAAATTATTTAGTGTTATAACATCTGGTATCAAGATGGTCCCTAGTGCAATTTTAAATATCACCCAGGACGGAGGATGGCACATTTTTGAGACTATTCATTTTAAATATTTTTGTAACTATTGTATAGCCACCTTTATAAATGCAATGAAAGCTATAGCTGGGCTTGCATGCTTTGGCAATTACAAGATTTCATTCTCTATCCTCCCATGCTTAGATACTTCCGTTTGAGGACAGGGAAGTAGAATGGAAAGTAGAAAGGGCAAGAAAAAATATCAAAATGATAATTTATTTGTGTTGGTGGCCCTGAGGGTTTCTTCACTCCTTCTGATAGGTAGATGCATGTAATAACATCTCTTGGAAGCCTGCTCCTTAAAACTTGACTCTTTTTCAGTAATGAACAGGTAACATCCACCTTTCATAAAAGATTTCTTAAGAAAAGAAAATAAACTCTCAGTGTTTGGGCTGGGAGGTGGGACATAAGGTGTCTCAAAACAAGTTCTGAAAAATGCACTACACTTTTGTTTTTATCAATTCTAAGTATAACTTACTAGGCATTCTCTTCAGCTTATGTTTAAACCCATGTATATCTCAATGGAAATCCAATCCATATGTTCCTGATTCATTTACACTTAGATCATCAAAATACTGTTTTGCAAGAGCTATTTGAAGTCCAAAAAGGCTTTGAAAAGCTTTTTTTCTTAGAAACAGGAAATCAGTTTTTGCCAACTGTAAACAAACACATTCCCCTACTCCCTGTGCTCATATTTTAATTGGAAATTTAGAAGACAGGAGGTTAGAGAGCTGTAAACCTGTCCAGAAACAAATTCATCCTCTACATGGCATGAACAGAGAAGTGTATTTCTGTTTACTTTGTGTTCATTTTTAAGTGACCTTTTTCATGTAAATTTCCCTATAATTGTATAAACAAATTAAAATTTTCTATTTTACCTTAATTTTCATTAAATTCCTCTCTCAGTATTCTCAAAATACATTATTTCTCCTAGGAAAATATTGTGCTTAAGCATTCGTCTGATAGAGTTTCAGATAAAATGATACCCACTTAAATTTTCTCATAAATCTGTGAGTCAGGTTCAAAAACTAACCCTGCTTTATGTGCTTGACTTAGATAAATGGCCACATTCATGCCAGAGCTGGTCGTATCATTGTTCTTGGTCAAATTCTTTTGACATTCAGTCAAAGCATGATGAAGGTCTCCAAAATATTATAGAGTAAGATATTAATCTGGTAGATAAGGAGACCCAGGAAAGTCACAGTCAAATAAAGCACCCAGAACCATCAGCTTAATGTAAGGATTCCAAGTTGAAGACATGATCTGTTATTATTTGGCATTTAGAAACACCTGAATCTCTGGGCTTCACTTATAATAATTTGGAAGGTGACCGCTATATGTCCATCCTGATGAGTATTTAATGTAAACCAAGAAGTAGATCCAGGGACTGGTCAAATATGTAGATGAGTGACTCAGAGCAGCCAGGAGCAAGAGTACCCAAGGCTGAGGGCAGATTCTGACCCTGAAAATATCCATAGTTAAAATCAAAAGGATGAAGAACCTGAATCAGTAAAGGAAGTCAAAAGTAAACAATCACATAAGGGCAGAAGTGGAATATGAAAAGGTAGAAACAGAGGCTGAAATGAATCAACAGAATTTAAGACTTTTGCCATGAACAGCCTAGAATGGCAAAAGAATACTATTCCCTTACAAGTGGACTCCAGATGGCATGTGGATTACCCTGGTTTAAAGCACAGGAAGGCAATCTATGTAGACTGGATGCTACTAGTAGCCTCCTAAGTAAGCCAGATCTCTTCTTCCCTACCAGCCTCATAAGAACCTCCTATTCTGGAATAGGCAGGAGATACAGGGAAGGAATATTGTGTGATACTGGAATGCAACTCAACATCCAAGTCATGGCTCAATTCAAAACCCAGTAAGCAGCTATTTTAAGGATTATTTAGGAATTTAAATGGAAACATTCTAATGAAATAGAAACCCTATGCCATCCATAAGATTCAAATTCTACATTTTATTAACTTGACACCTGTATCATGTGATAAAACAAAAAAGCTGATGAATTAGGTTATACCTATCTCCTGCTGAGATTTCTATAAAGACATATGCCTGTAGAAAAAAGATATTCAAATTATGAATTATTATAGTGATGCAGGATTTTTCTTGGCCCCCTCACTGGACTCACAGTAGGAATGCCCCTCTCTGCTTGGCCTGCTGTGCTCCATTATGGGAGGGAGTATGTGAGAGAGCAAATGCGGGACTCAGCTGGCTGCTCCAGGCACTGACACAGGAGCAAGCTCCATGCAGGGTCTGTGGTCAGACCAGGCATGTTGCCTTGAGGGGAACATGGTGGTGCCCAGGTGAGGGTACTTGTGACTCCGAAACCCCAGAGGGGGTGTTACAGTGTTCTTTTAGTTCTACTGTCCTTGGACAGCAGTGTGTTAACACCTCAGTTGGCCCCTTGCCTCGTCATGAGAGGCAACTGCTCTCTACCAGTGATAGCAAAGGGCCAGTGTGACAGTCTTTCTGGATACCCACACTCAGTGGGTCTTGAACTCTTGTCCAGCATCTAAGAAGAATGAGGTCATATAGATGGTTGAAGGATGGCGAAGGTGGAGAATTTCCTTGAGCAGTAAAAATGACTCTCAGTGGAGAGGGTTGGTGGAGAGAGGATGGGAAGCTCAGGTCGTCTTCCCCAAAGTCAGATTGTCCCTTCCCTGAAGTCAAGCCATCTCCTTTCCTGAAGTTAGGCCATATTCTCCTCTACTGACTGAGCCTGGGGTCTTTATAGGCACAGGATGGGTAGAGCATGCTGATGGTTTGTGAGTGTGCAAAAAGGTTTACAGCAAAAACACCACTCAAAGGTGGGCATGACAGTATAGAAAACCAATTAGGAAAAGTTAGGTATACGTAAAATAGGTGAAGAGGGGAGATCAATCGGAGGAAAACACACCAAACAGGAAGACAAATTCTTAATATGCTCTGAGTACTTAAGTTTTGACTTGGCTTTCAGGCTTTAAAATATCTTTGGATTGGAGGTGGGGTTTTACTGGGTACCCACCCCTATCTGCCTAGGTATTTGGCTGCCTCCTGTCACTATCAATAGAATTATATATTCTTTTAGGTAAATATATGAATCAAATGAAAGCTGTATTTAATCTACATTGCCAAAGTATCTAGAGAAAATAATGGTTCATAGAATAGTGACACATGAGGTGGACATGGCCTCATGTTTGCGTTTGGACCAAGTCATGTCATTTGCTAACTCAAAGGATTGGAAGGACCTTAGAAGTCATGAAATTCAATGTGCTCTGATGCTTAACTGTCCCTCACCCCTCTCCCCAACCCACATGACCTAGATCTGCTTTATCACTCTCCTTGAGACTGTAAACTATTCATATAGTTTCTCCTGATGTACACCACTTGATTTTAGAGAACCAAATTCTTAGAAAGGTCTTTCTTGTTTTAACTAAATTATATCTCCCTATAAATATCTTGCTTTACTCCTGGGTCTGCCCTTTGGGTCCAACCAGAAAAACTCTCAAAACAGGGAATATTAGTTTTTAGGTTTTTTGCTCTTTGCTTACAATTAAGCCTTTCAGACTTTTGTAAATCCTGTCATAAACCTCTTCATTTAGTCCCAGTTTCTTCAATATTTACTCATGTTTCCTAATTGCTGCTAACTGCCCTCTCATCTGGGCCCTCTCCTCTGGCTAGACATGCTCTATTTTCTGATGTAGGTCCCCCAACTTCCCATGATGCTCCCAAAATTTATACTACTTCCAACAATTTCTCCCACATCAGGAATGGTTTTGAACTAGGCCAGAATTTCTTCTGATCTTAAAATCTTGTTTTTGGGTACCAGGATTTCAGGTCTAATCCAATCTCCACTGACTTCTAAAAGCAGCAATCTGTCAAGTTTTCAACACCACTTTCTGCTTTCCCTTCTGCATCACAGGCCCAGTTTTAAACTTCTGTGACTTGTGATTCACATTGGCAATGTCAGGGAATGACCTCTTCAAGACAACCTGTAAGTCACTTTTGAGACTCACATTACTGCTTAGGATAACACATCACCTTGATAGCAGAGACAAACTTTAATTTTAAATGATTAGGTAGTAGCCTTACATTGAACCCAGGCCAAAGTGAATAGTGATGCAATAGCTATACCTGTAACCCGTATGTCCAAATGTGTTCATCCTCTGATCAATGTGTTTTGGACAAGCTATAAATGTGTCAGAACATGTTCTCATTATCACCTTGCCAACTAATCATACTCAACTTTTATTTTCTTATTTATGCAAAAATCCCAGATTGAAGTTCTATGTAATACATAGACAAGGCAAAACTTTATTAACTCCTCTCATATTCTAGTAAATGTCATCTGTGAATGCTCATAAATAACTTTTCAATTGCTTCCAATGCTTGTTTATTTTTTCTTCTTTTATTCTCAGACTGATCTCAGGGACTATTTTTCATAGAAGTCTGGTAATATGCCAAAGTTAGAAGCTATTATTCAGCATATGTGGTTAGTGTTGAGGGAAGGACATTTATAATGCTTTAATTTTACACTTTAAAAGTAAAATCAGAAGCCCATCAGACTAACGGTGGATCTCTCAGCAGAAACAATACAAGCCAGAAGAGAGTGGGGGCCAATATTCAACATTCTTAAGGGAAAGAATTTTCTACCCAGAATTCCATATCCAGTCACAGTAAGCTTCATAAGTGAAGGAGAAATTAAATCCTTTACAGACAAGCAAATGCTGAGGTATTTTGTCACCACCAGGCCTGCCCCACAAGAGCTCCTGACGGAAGCACTAAACATGGAAAGGAACAGCCGGTACCAGCCGCTGCAAAAACATGCCAAATTGTAAAGACCATCGATGCTAGGAAGAAACTGCATCAACTAATGAGCAAAATAACCACCTAATGTCATAATGACAGGATCAAATTCACACACAACAATATTAAACTTAAATGTAAATGGGCTAAATGCTCCAATTAAAAGACACAGACTGTCAAATTGGATAGAGTTAAGACCCATCAGTGTGCTGTATTCAGGAGACCCATCTCACGTGCAGAGACACAGACAGGCTCAAAATAAAGAGGAAGATCTACCAAACAAAAGGAAAACAAAAAATGGAGGCATTGCAATCCTAGTCTCTGATAAAACAGACTTTAAACCAACAAAGATCAAAAGAGACAAAAAAAAGCCATTACATAATGGTAAAAGGATCAATTCAACAAGAAGAGCTAACTCTCCTAAATATATATGCACCCAATACAGGAGGACCCAGATTCATAAAGCAAGTCCTTAGAGACCTACAAAGAGACTTAGACTCCCACACAATAATAAAGGGAGACTTTAACACCCCACTGTCAACATTAGACAGATCAATGAGACAGAAAGTTAACAAGGATATCCAGGAATTGAACTCAGCTCTGCACCAAGCAGACCTAATAGACATCTACAGAACTCTCCATCCCAAATCAGCAGAATATACATTCTTCTCAGCAGCACATCGCACTTATTTCAAAATTGACCACATAGTTGGAAGTAAAGCACTCCTCAGCAAATGTAAAAGAACAAAAATCTTAACAAACTGTCTCTCAGACCACAGTGCAATCAATCTAGAACTCAGGATTAATAAACTCACTCAAAACCGCTCAACTACATGGAAACTGAACAACCTGATCCTCAATGACTACTGGGTACATAATGAAATGAAGGCAGAAATAAAGATGTTCTTTGAAACCAATGAAAACAAAGACACAACATACCAGAATCTCTGGGACACATTTAAAGCAGTGTGTAGAGGGAAATTTATAACACTAAATGCCCACAGGAGAAAGCAGGAAAGATCTAAAATTGACACCCTGACATCACAATTAAAAGAACTAGAGAAACAAGAGCAAACACATTCAAAAGTTAGCAGAAGGCAAGAAATAACTAAGATCAGAGCAGAACTGGAGGAGATACAGACACAAAAAACCCATCAAAAAGATCAATTAATCCAGGAGCTAGATTTTTTCAAAAGATCAACAAAATTGATAGAAAGCTAGCAAGACTAATAAAGGAGAAAAGAGAGAAGAATCAAATGGATGCAATAAAAAATGATAAAGGGGATATCACCACCGATCACACAGAAATACAAACTACCATCAGAGAATACTATAAACAACTCTGTGCAAATAAACTAGAAAATCTAGAAGAAATGGATGAATTCCTGGACATATACACCCTCTGAAGACTAAACCAGGAGGAAGTTGAATCTCTGAAGAGACCAATAGCAGGCTCTGACATTGAGGCAATAATTAATAGCTTATCAACCAAAGAAAGTCCAGGGCCAGATGGATTCACAGCCAAATTCTACCAGAGGTACAAGGAGGAGATGTTACCTTTCCTTCTGAAACAATTCCAATCAATAGAAAAAGAGAGAATCCTCCCTAACTCATTTTATGAGGCTAGAAGTATCCTGATACCAAAGCCCGGCAGAGACACAACAAAAAAAGACAGTTATAGACCGATATCCCTGATGGACATCGATGCAAAAATCCTCAATAAAATACTGGCAAACCGAAACCAGCAGCACATCAAAAAGCTTATCCACCATGATCAAGTGGGCTTCACCCCTGGGATGCAAGGCTGGTTCAACATACACAAATCAATAAACGTAATCCAGCATATAAACAGAACCAAAGACAAAAACCACATGATTATCTCAACAGAAGCAGAAAAGGCCTTTGACAAAATTCAACAGGCTTTCATGCTAAAAACTCTCAGTAAAATTGGTATTGATGGGACGTATCTCGAAATAATACAAGCTATTTATGACAAACCCACAGCCAATATTATACTGAATGGGCAAAAACTGGAAGTATTCCCTTTGAAAACTGGCAAAAGATAGGGATGCCCTCTGTCATCACTCCTATTCAACATAGTGTTGGAAGTTCTGGCCAGGGCAATCAGGCAGGAGAAAGAAATAAAGGGTATTCAATTAGGAAAAGAGGAAGTCAAATTGTCCCTGTTTGCAGATGACATGACAGTACATCTAGAAAACCCCATTGTCTCAGCCCAAAATCTCCTTAAGCTGATAAGCAACTTCAGCAAAGTCTCAGGATACAAAATTAATGTGCAAAAATCACAAACATTCTTACACACCAATAACAGACAAACAGAGAGCCAAATCATGAGTGAACTCCCATTCACAATTGCTTCAAAGAGAATAAAATACCTAGGAATCTGACTTACAAGGGATGTGAAGGACTTCTTCAAGGAGAACTACAAACCACTGCTCAGCAAAATAAAAGAGGGCACAAACAAATGGAAGAACATTTCATGCTCATGGATAGGAAGAATCAACATCGTGAAAATGGCCATACTGCCCAAGGTAATTTATAGATTCAATGCCATCCCCATCAAGCTACCAATGACTTTCTTCACAGAATTGGAAAAAACTACTTTAAAGTTCATACAGAACCAAAACAGAGCCCGCATCACCAAGACAATCCTAAGCCAAAAGAACAAAGCTGGAGGCATTATGCAACCTGACTTCAAACTATACTACAAGGCTACAGTAACCAAAACAGCATGGTACTGGTACCAAACAGAGATATAGACCAATGGAACAGAACAGAGCCCTCAGAAATCATACCAGACATCTACAACCATCTTATCTTTGACAAACCTGACAAAAACAAGAAATGGGGAAAGGATTCCGTATTTAATAAATAGTGTTGGGAAAACTGGCTAGCCATATGTAGAAAGTTGAAAGTGGATCCCTTCCTTACACCTTATACAAACATTAATTCAAGATGGATTAAACACTTAAATGTTAGACCTAAAACCATAAAAACCCTAGAAGAAAACCTAGGCAATACCATTCAGGACATAGGCATGGGCAAGGACTTCATGTCTAAAACACCAAAAGCAATGGAAACAAAAGCCAAAATAGACAAATGGAATCTAATTAAACTAAAGAGCTTCTGCACAGCAAAAGAAACTACCATCAGAGTGAACAGGCAACCTACAGAATGGGAAAACATTTTTGCCATCTACTCATCTGACAAAGGGCTAATATCCAGAATCTACAAAGAACTCAAACAAATTTACAAGAAAAAAACAACCTTATCAAAAAGTGGGAGAAGGATATAAACAGTCGCTTCTCAAAAGAAGACATTTATGCAGCCAACAGACACATGAAAAAATGCTCCTCATCACTGGCCATCAGAGAAATGCAAATCAAAACCACAATGAGATACCATCTCACACCAGTTAAAATGGTGATCACTAAAAAGTCAGGAAACAACAGGTGCTGGAGGGATGTGGAGAAATGGGAACACTTTTACACTGTTGGTGGGACTGTAAACTAGTTCAACCATTGCGGAAGACAGTGTGGTGATTCCTCAAGGATCTAGAACTAGAAGTACCATTTGACCCAGCCATCCCATTACTGGGTATATACCCAAAGGATTGTAAATCATGCTGCTATAAAGACACATGCACACATATGTTCACTGCAGCACAATTCACAATAGCAAAGACTTGGAACCAACCCAAATGTCCATCAGTGTTAGACTGGATTAAGAAAATGTGGTACACATACGCCATGGAATATTATGAAACCATAAAAAAGGATGAGTTCCTGTCCTTTGTAGGGACATGGATGAAGCTGGAAACCATCATTCTCAGCAAACTATCGCAAGGACAAAAAACCGAACACCTCATGTTCTCACTCATAGGTGGGAGCTGAACAATGGGAACACTTGGACACAGGAAGGGGAACATCACACACCAGGGTCTGTCGTGGGGTGGGGGGAGGGGGGAGGGATAGCATTAGGAGATATACCTAATGTGAATGACGAGTTAATGGGTGTAGCACACCAACATGGCACACGTATACGTATGTAATAAACCTGCATGTTGTGCACATGCACCCTAGAATTTAAAGTATAATAATAAAAAAAAGTTAAAAAAAAAAAGTAAAATCAAATCTTTGCTACTATGCTTTCTGTATCTCTTCTCTTCATTCCATCTACATACTTATTTTGTCAAGTTATTGACTATCACTTGCATGCAAATCATTAGGTTGGTCGTCAGGAATTTTCTTTAGAAAGTGTCATGTTTCCTATCACAAACAATATCATGATTGACTCCAAAGACTATTGGCTCAAGTGGCAGAGTGACCTTCCGAGCAATTTAGTATTGGTCTCATTGCAGATTCTGTTTTCTGTAAAATTTACAATTTATAATTGAAGGCTTCTATGAAACACACTTCTATTTTAAAATCAAATATCTTTTCTTAAAGGAATTCTTGAAACAGATTAATGGTGACTTCATAACATCCATGACTGGGGCCAAAATAAAGACAAATGTCTTACTTGAATAAAATTTGAGCTGATCTTAAAAAATTATAGAGAGAACTGAGACTCAGTTTGGAAAAGATTTAAGAAGACTTGGTTTACATATCAATAAAGTGATCATTATTAGTGACTTTTATATCTACACTTCCTCTCTCTCTCTTTCTCTCCTTCTGCCTTTGTTCTTTAACTTGTTCATCTCCACCCCTATCTAAGAAGCCAGCAAAACCATGAGGATATAAGGAAAAATATTGAAGCATACCATAGATATTTAAAAAAATCCTATTTTGCATTTTAGACAAGGTTCTATTCAAGTCCCTTGAAAACCTGCATTTTAAGTCTGACTCCTCTCCAAAAAATTAGGGAAGATTAAAGTTATATATATTACATATATAGTTACTGAGTATAAAATATGGAGCTAAGAAAAGGGTAAACTTGACAGTTATTAGAAATTGGTCTTTGACATCTGACCGTAGATTTCCTGCTTAAAACTGAAAACTTCTGTGCTCATTACAAAGCAAAAAACGTAGAGGAATTTCCTTTATTTTAATTTAAAAATGTATGTTCTGTTAGTGTCTCTTGGATTTCCAACCTCTCTAGGGAAATATATGTTTGGGATTCTTTTTGTTGGTTTCCAAAAAGGTACTATTTTTGATATTGCATTTTATATAAATCTTCAATATGTATCAAAGTTATTATATCTCCAAATTGCATTGGTTCTATAAAATTTGCCCTGCTTCCACTAAGTCTTAACATTAAGACAGCATCATTCAGATGTGCCAGTGTAGAAAGAAGCAAGTGAGTAGAGACTGATTTCTTTTCTTTTCTTTTCTTTTTTTTTTTTTTGAGACAGAGTCTCCATCTGCCGCCCAGGCTGGAGTGCAGTGGCCGGATCTCAGCTCACTGCAAGCTCCGCCTCCGGGGTTCACGCCATTCTCCTGCCTCAGCCTCCCGAGTAGCTGGGACTACAGGCGCCCGCCACCTCGCCCGGCTAGTTTTTTGTATTTTTTAGTAGAGACGGGGTTTCACCGTGTTAGCCAGGATGGTCTCGATCTCCTGACCTCGTGATCCGCCCGTCTCGGCCTCCCAAACTGCTGAGATTACAGGCTTGAGCCACCGCACCCAGCCGAGACTGATTTTCTTAAATGGCTTAGATGGGAAAGAAAGTTAGAGAGGGTGAGTTTTCGTTTAAAGACTGCAGATTGAAGATACACATTTAGCCAAACTCCCTCTTCAAACCTCCTAAAATTATACTAAAGATACATTAACAATAAAAGGCATACACTTACAAGTATAAAAACAGGTGGTAGGAGATAGAGTATTTGAATGCCTGAAAGCAAAGGCCAGTAAAATAACAGACAGGGAAAGGGAATCCTAAATAAGCAAGAGGGAAAGATTTTAAAGAGTCCCCAGATGATCAGATGGCTTTGGAAATGGGAAGGAAGGTGTGGCTAAAAAATAATTGGGTCAAATCCTCTTAAGAGACAGGATGCCCATTCTCTCCCCAACCTCTTCCCCAACTCTGAGTGTTAATAATCGTGTCTTTTACTTATCGATAGAACAGTTCTGGCAAAGAGGCTCAGCTTTCAAACATTTATGTGATATGATTGGGCTCACCTGGATAATCCAGGCTAATCTCCTCAAATTAAATTATTTAATCTTAATCATATCTACAAACTACCTTTTCCCATATAAAATAACACATTCTCAGGTTCTGAGGATTAGTACTTGGATATTTTGTGCTGGGGTTGAGGGAGCTTGCATAAGTCACAAAGCCACAAGGACTTAAGGAAGGTATTACTTTTAGAAGAATATGGCAGTAATCCCTAAAAGGAATCACATTTACCTAAAATCAGCTATAAGGAGAGGGGACTGACTCCAGAAATTTGAAAGTAGTTCAGACATTGCAGGGGTGATTGCTTGCATTGATTGGATATGGAAAGGAAACATCCAAATATAATGCACAGATTTCTGTGTTGGACACTGAATGGTGAAGCTATTCCTTTATAATCAGAAGCATAAGAAAACAGAATAAGTTTTGGGAAGGATGAACATAGTTTAAGGTATGAATTGAATGAGGAGCCAGGAAACTTTTAGTTGGAAGGCTCAAGGCAAAGACCTCAGCTGGATTTACACATTTGAGGATCATTAGCAATGGCATATGAGCCCATGATATTAAATAAGATCAACAGTGGAAAAGGTCTTAGTCCAGAGAACAAATGTAAGAATTTAGAGCAGAACTCAGAGATATATACTATCTGTATTTAAATGATATACACACAGAGAAAGGAGGTGGAAAAACCAAAAAGTAGATGAAGGTTGGATGAAAACCAGGAAGACATAAGAAGGCAAAGAGGTCAGTAGATACTGAGGATTGCCTGTTCTCATGGGCTGTGTGTGATAGCACTGGGCGTGCCATTAACCTTAGGAGGACAAGAAATTCAACGGAGTATATATGTAGCCATATGTGATTGTCATAGATTTTTCCATAGCTGAGAAATAAGCACTTATTCATTGGTCCTGGAGGTTCTGAATTTTTAAAACTCATTTGTTTAAATCTTACATAGGAAGGGCCTTCTCGCTTCTTCCTGCTAACTTTCCGTATTAGTCCATTTCCACACTTCTATAAAGATACTACCTGAGACTGGGTAATTTACTTTAAAAAAGAGGTTTAATTGACTCAGAGTTCTGCCTGACTGAAGAGGCCTCAGGAAACTTACAATCATGGTGGAAGGTGAAGGGGAAGCAAGGGATGTCTTACATGGCAGCAGGAGAGAGAGAGAGAGAGAGAGAGAGAGAGAGAGAGAGAGAGAGAGAGAGATAGGAAGTGCCACACTTTTAAACCATCACATCTCGTGAGAACTCGCTCACTATCACGAGAACAGCATGGGAGAAACCAACCCCATGATCTAATCATCTCCCACCAGGTACCTCCCTCAACATGTGGGGATTACAATTCAAGATGAGATTTGGGTGGGGACACAGAACCAAACCATATCATTTTTAAATAGTTCTATAAAGTGTTGTTTTCTTTTATACTCTTCTCCTATACTTAAACCAGACACAGGAATTTGTATTAGTGACATGAAAAGATGTTCAAATTGTATGAAGAATTTATCTGTAAGATTTCAAATCTGTAGCCTGGAAGATACAGTGTAAAATTTCAACCTACTGACTTGTTTGATTTTCACTTTGTCTCTTTCAAATGCGCCACATTTAAAATTTTTCTCCTAAAAGTACATGCCAAATCACATCAGGAGGTACCTACTTACTTCTCCCATTTTTAAAACTAACTAGATCATTTTACCAGATATTAAACGCTTATTGGGGGCCAATATTGTGTTGAGAACTATGTTGACTGCTTCATCGAACTGAGTCTGTGGTTTTCCCTAAGGCTCCTGATACTGTTGCAGACATGTTGACATGGTTCAACATTTCTTTTTAAGTGACTTTTATACAGGGTTTAATATGAATATAGAAGTTAGCAAGGTATTATGATCAAAAGCCTCATCATGTATTGCCATGTAGCAATGAAATTTGCATTAAAAATATAGTAAAATCATTAAGGGACTATGTTGAAACATTTCAAAATTAGATTTATTTCCCAAATTGTGAATAATAGTATTTCTGAAAATATCTCAATGCAGAAGGCTCGTTCTAGTAGTAAGTTGATGTGTGATTTCTAATTTAGTAATTAAACTATTTTAAGTGGCAGACATAAAATGTGTTAGATTTTGTCAAAATACTGATCCTATCCAAAACAGTACTTTACTTTTTTAAAAGTAAGAAAGCTCTGCATAGCTGAGACTCTTTTCTGTATAAAATATACATTGATTCCTTCGAAAAATTAACAATCTTCATATTTAGAAGTTAGAATGGATACTGAAATGTCTCAGATAAAGTAGCCATACTGGCATATATGCAATTGACTTGATATAGGCCAAAAGGATCATGCACTTTTTTTTTTTTTTTATACTTTAAGTTCTAGGGTACATGTGGATAATGTGCAGGTTTGTTACATATGTATACCTGTGCCATGTTGGCGTGCTGCACCCATCAACTCGTCAACACCCATCAACTCGTCCTTTACATCAGGTATAACTCCCAATGCAATCCCTCCCCCCTCCCCCCCCCCCATGATAGGCCCTGGTGTGTGATGTTCCCCTTCCCGAGTCCAAGTGTTCTCATTGTTCAGTTCCCACCTATGAGTGAGAACATGAGGTGTTTGGTTTTCTGTTCTTGCGATAGTTTGCTGAGAATGATGGTTTCCAGCTGCATCCATGTCCCTACAAAGGACACAAACTCATGCACTTCTTTATATGTTCCTGTGGGAGGTATTCTTGAATTTATCATTGCGTTGGAAGATCCTGCTAGGATTTCGATAACTATTTTCTCAGTCACTTATCACCAAGCTCTATCACATCAATATGGCACAAAGTCATAAATTCGTGTTACTTTTGACCTTAAGAGTCTTTTTCATAATTTCAAAGCCACCCAAAATAAATGAATATCTAAACATTACAATCTAGAGCCTCTTTTAAAATGGGATTGTCTGCCTCTATGTGAGGAACTATCTCAAGTTCCTTAAAAAAGAAGATTATAGTTTGGAGAGGGAAGTGAATATAAAGTTAGAAGTTGTAGGTGCCCTAAGATGATAACCTTGAACATTTTTAGCGATGGAATTTTTGCTGCTGCCTTTTACAATCTTATTTGTATTTGTCTGCCACTTCCTCTATATTGTTAGTTCTTTAAAGGTCCATAACAGGGTACACCCTGGGTATTGCTTTCTTAGGAGAGGTAGATATAGTAGGAGTTGAATAAATATATGTTTATTGATTGAATACTTGAACAATGGATACCTGAATAAATACGAGCAATATTATCAGTGGTGGCAAGATATGGTTTGGGGAAAGAGAAAGAAAAGATATGAGATAAATTATAGCAAATTAAGATAATAAATTTTAATTTAGTCATGCCAGTTATCATCTTTACTTATAAAACATGTTAATATTTACAGATAATTCTCTCTTTGTGTATAGTATTATTTGATATTCTTAACAACCTGGTAAAGTAATTTGGGAAGATATTATTTCCTCATTTTAATCATAAAAAACCTGAAGCCCACTAAAATAGTGGTATCTCCAAGTTTGAAAGGCCTAGGTAGCTGAGTCTCCACTATTGTTATTAAATATAAATCCATGTTTCATAGTTCCTCACTGACTTTGAGGTAAGAGTGATTAGGTTTTAGGTCAGGTGAAGAAATTAAGTAACTTGCCAGGTGCCATGGCTCATGCCTGTAATCCCAGCATTTGTGGAGGCCGAGACAGGTGGATCACTTGAGGTCAGGAGTTCGAGACCAGCCTGGCCAACATGGTGAAACCCCATCTCTACTAAAAACACAAAATTAGCCATGCATGGTGGTGCACGCCTGTCATTCCAGCTACTTGGGAGGCTGAGGCAGGAGATTCGCTCGAACTTGGGAGATGGAGGTTGCAGTGAGCCGGGATCACACCACTGCACTGCAGCTTGGGCAATAAGCGAGAAACCCCATCTCAAAAAAAAAAAAAAGAAAGAAAGAAAAAAGAAAAGAAAAGAAAGAGAGAAAAGGGTCGTAACAAACTTTAAAATAAAATAAATAACTAAATAAATAAATAAATAAACTGTAAAAACTTGGAAACAAAATGTATGCCAGATTTCAGGTTTCGTGTAGAGGTGAATCATTTGAGGATGGTATAAAAACAGGAGAAAGGAAAGACAAAAGAGGGAAGGAGAAAAGGAATGTGAAGGAAAGAAAAATAGAAGAGAAATGAAAATGTTATACAATGCCAGCAAAGAAAGTACTGTGGTCAGCAGAAAAGAAAGCAAAGAGTAAGAATATCGTATTTTTAAAATAGCTCTATGGAGTGAGAAACCATCAAATTTTGAAGTGTTAACATAGTGATTCTCATGAGTGATGCAAGGTCAGAAATAACCAGGTTCATGAATGTTTGTGTCTTTCCACAACGTCAGGCTTTTATCCATGCTATTTCTTTCTTTTCTTTTCTTTTCTTTTTTTTTTTTTTTTTTTTTTTTTGTGATGGAGTCTCGCTCTGTCCCAGGCTGGAGTGCAGTGGCGCGATCTCGGCTCACTGCAAGCTCCACCTCCTGGGTTTACGCCATTCTCCTGCCTCGGCCTCCCGAGTAGCTGGGAGTACAGGCACCCACCGCCTTGCCCGGCTAATTTTTTGTATTTTTAGTAGAGACGGGATTTCACTCTGTTAGCCAGGGTGGTCTCGATCTCCTGACCTCGTGATCCGCCCACCTTGGCCTCCCAATATCGATGCTATTTCAATCACAAAAGCCGGGAGCTACAAGGAACTTCCAAGCAGACAATTCTCCTTAGTAATTCCTGTTCACTCAGTAGTCAGAGCCTATGGCACACAGGCTCAAGCCATTCCATAGGTCAGTTGATATTGCAAACTACACATAATAGTATACTTAATCAACATACAAACAAACATTATAGATTAAACATTCCATAACAAAGTGACATTGAATATCAAGAGAAAGGGGACAGAAAGGGAAAAGGAACCAGTCCAGGGAGAACGAAGCAGACAAAAAGAATCTTCTGGTCTGGGCCGGGCGGTCCATTGGTCTTGCAAGGAAGAACCTTTGATGTGGGCAGAGCTCTCAGCAGCAGATCTTGGTGCTTATCACAAGTAACAGCAAGACTGTGTCAGTCTGTTCTTTATATAGCCACAGAGTTGTCTGGTGAGGACTGATAGTGGAAGAGGGTGCTTAGTTATGTCCTTATCTGGTTGGATGCTGTCTTTATTTATTAACCAAACTATCTGGTCCCTGTTGTCAAAGTGCCTTAGGAAGTAAGATGGAGTCTCTTCTTAAGATGGAATTACTTATGGCAAGGGTGCTCTATACAGTGGTGGTGAAGGTTAGGAAGAAGAGCAATATGTACAGGTTTCTTCTTTAAGTTGGCGGCTTTACAGATTAGCAGGTTTGGAAGACAATTGGGTTGAGTCTGAAACTTAGCCTTAGACCTTCCTGGCTTTATAACCCCAAAAAAGTTGTCAAGCCTCTTTCTTCTTCAATTTCCTCCTTTGAAAAATGAGAAACATCATAGTAACTGCCTAAAATGGTTGTTATGAGTTATAAAGTGGCATATGCAAAAAGGCCTTGCAAGGATCCTAGGCACGCAGTCGGCACTGTACCACTGGAAGCCTTGATTAGGAATTTTTACTATAAAGGATGTATTATTTGATGAGAATAAGGACTGCTATGGACTGAATTGTGTCCTATCCAAATTTATATGTTGAAGCCCTAACCCCAACGTGATGGGATTTGGAGATGAAGATTTGGGGAGACAGTTAGATTTAGATGAAGCCATGGGGGTGGGCTCGTCCTCATAAGGGGGTTAGTGACTTTATACGTACAGGCCCTAGAGAGCTTACTTTCTCTTTCTCCTTTTTCACCTTGTGAGGACACAGCACCTACAAGTTAGGAAGAACACCCTCACTGAGGAATTGAATCTGCAGGCATCTAGATCTTGGACTTTCCAGCCTCCAGAACTGTGAGAAATAAATACCGGTTGTTTAAGCACCTGGTCCCTGGTATTTTGTCGTGGTAGCCTGAGTCTACGCAGACAGATACAAGAGCTTTGTGCAGATCTTTTTATTTATATTTAAAGCTAGAATGACAGAAACCAATGGAGAGAATGAACAGGAAAATACTTGTGAGAAAGGTGATTTGTCTAAATGGTCTTTTATGTACTCCCAATTTCTAATTTGCAATTCACAAATTGTATTTTAAGTTACACATAAGGCAGGTAACTAGTAGATTAGAAGTGGTCTTGTTCTGTTTTGCTTTGCTTTACTGTGTCTTGTTTTAGACGTGGGCCTCTTGCATGTGTAACAACACAATGCCCTATTTTTTATTATAAAATTGAATTTTCATTACTTCTTTCTTATTACAATTATGATTTAGACTGGAGATGATGAAACAAAGATAGAATTTGGTGCCATATATCTTACATTTCTTAATGCACGATAGAGACTTCTAATAGATGGAGAGAACTCTGATTTTGCAAATATGTTTATATCTGTTTTATGTTACTGAAATTGCAGAGTAAAGAGTGTCTTTGATTTAAAAGAGAGGAGAAAAGAAAATAAGAAATTAGCAAAGGAGATAGAAAGAACAGAATGGAAGGGAGGAGGGAAATATCTATTCCTTTTCCTGATTTCTTTTAAGCTCTCTTTACTATTTTTGCCACTTCTCTTGTCATTCACTTAACTAGCTCTGCCTCCAAGTACATGATGATTTTGAGAATCTATTAGGCTGGAAAATCCCAAGGCACAATAGGCTATTCTGCATTCACAATGTGAACTGACTGTTAGTTATGGCCTAGCTGAAAATGACAGCAATTCTCCTAAAGGCTATGGTTGTTCAACATACAGCCAAGAGTAAGTTCTCCTGCACAGAGCTGCTTGCTTTCTCTGGCTACATCTCTCAAATAATTCTGGAAGCATAAACTTTAAGTTGACTTTTAGAAGTAAAGGTTGATCCTAGGTCACAGGATGCCCTGTGAATGGAACAGTGGTTTTACACACACACACACACACACACACACACACACACACACATACATATATATAGTATATAAGAACTATTATTAGCTTGGAGCAGTGGTGCACACATATAGTCCCAGCTACTCAGGAGGCTGAAGAGGAGGATTATTTGAGCCCAAGAGTTCAAGGCTGGCCTCAGCAACACAGTAAGACCCTATCTCAGTAAAAAGAACTATTACTGTTGCTAATAATAGTGAGGAATAACTATTGTTATTAATATGAAGAGTGATATGAGAACTGATTCACTGTGCGAATATAGAATATGGACATTGTGTTAGTTCATTCTCCCACTGCTGTTAAAAAAATAGCTGAGACTGGGCAATGTATAAAGAAAAGAGGTTTAATTGGCTCAGTGTTCCACAGGCTGCACAGGAAGCGTGGCAGCCTCTGCTTCTGAGGAGGCCTCAGGGAGCTTTTACTCATGGCAGGACGCAAAGTGGGAGCAGGAGCCTTACATGGCAGGAGCATGACGGAGGTGGTGGGAGGTGCTACACACTTTAAAACGACCAGATCTCATGAGCACTCACTCACTACCAATTGCCTACCACCAGAGCCCAACTCCAACATAGAGGATTATAATTTGACATGAGATTTGGGCAAGGACACAGATCCAAACCATATCAAGCATGAAGATCAGTCACTCAGCCCTGAAAAGGGTAGGTAGAAGGTGGAATGGGCAGACACAAGCACACACACGTGTGTGTATATATGTATATTACCATGTTCTATGGAGATGTCACACACACATCCATTATACAGGAGACCGTATATATATGTATGTGTGTTGTGTTCTCCTGTAGATGGGTGTGTGTGTGTGGCATCTCCATAGAACATGGTAATCAGAACCCTTATTTCTTCAGCATATGTTCTAAGTTAAGAACTTTCTATCTTTTCATCCTTTTGAATTCTGTTAAGGAAATGAATTCACTGGCTGGATTTTAAGAATTATTTAGTGTGTTTCAATTGTGTACACTCTTTCACTTTTTTTTTTTTTTTTGATTCAAGTGAATCAGCATTTGAATTATTGCTAAAAGGAGACTAAGTGAGGATCGGGCATCTTGACAAGTGTGGACATGAAAGAGGTTGGGGAAGTCCAAGGGAGTCAGGGTATCACTTAATCATGGATAGAATGGCGGGATTAAGGGCTCACTGATGGCAGGACATTTATTTCAATTGCAAGCTTTAACCTTCTGAGACTCTGGGCTGGGAAGTAGCTCCCAGAGATCAATCAGTCCATCCCTCTGCCTCTGGGCAGAACCACACCTAGGTAATTCCAGACAGATGAGATATACTTCCACCGGATTGCTCCACGACTGAGGTCTTACCAAAAAATACTCCTGCACTTGAATTACAAATGACTCATGAGCTTCAGAGCCATGATGTTGCTGTCATTTATAGCTTAATTTGTACCCTTTAAACCACATCATATTTTACTACATTTCTCATTGTCAGTTATAACTAATGGAAATGGCCCAAGCCATAAATAATTTTATTATTTAAAGTATTAAAAGGAATAAGACAGACACACAATGTTGGTTTCACAAATTATAGTAGTTAGATTTGTTTCAGTGACAAACTATATACAAATGCTCAAATGTTGAACCTAGCCCATACTATTTGTCCAAACTTGTCAGGATGCCCGATCCTCACTTAGTCTCCTTTTAGCAATAACTCAAATGCTGATTCACTTGAATCAAAAAGGAGAAATGAATCAGTTCCATTTTTATTATTATTAGAAGTCTTAATGAATGGATTTATTTTTAAAATTAAAGTACATGAAAAATATTATAAGAAAAAGCAAGAGTTCCAGCATTATTGTTTATGCTAACGATGCTTTACAAAGGAAAAGAAGATAGTCAAGCTTATCTATTTATCTACAGATCTATCTATCATCTATCCATGTATTTAATCTATCTTTCAATATACATTTATGTTTATTTTTAAAATTCTAGGTCAACTATTGCTTTTGCTTTTTTGTCCACATCCTCACTAGCATTTGGCCTTATTTGTTACTTAAATAAACTTTGTTCTTTACGAGCAGTTTTAGGTTTACCAAAAAATTGAGCAGAGAATACAGAACACACATAATTCTCACATACCCACTCATTCCTTCTGACACTAGCACTGTTAGCACCTTGGATTTATGCCATTTTACTATGTTTGTAGTGCTATCTCATGTTGATATCGATCGTCTTTCATAGGCTTATTTTCTGTGTGTATATCTTCCTTGGTGAGGCGTCTGTTCAGATCTTTTGCCCATTTTGTAATTGGATTGTGTGTTTTCTTATTGACAAATGTAATACATAGGGCTTTGGAAGTATGGCCATAGGGTACTGGGTGAGGAGAAGCCTTCTATACTCCTGTCGTTAGGTCTGTCTTTTAGTCTTTAAGTATGCCTCTGCCTCCACATTGAGAACTGGATTGTGAACACACACACCCTCTCCCTCTCATTCCCTCACCTCCACCTTAGGTGGGATAGGTGGAAAGAGAGGGCTGGAGTTGGGTATTTCTCTTCCCCTTCCGCAAATCAGTTAGGCTCCAATAAAACCTCCATAGGTTAGCTCTGGTATAATAGTTTCTCCTGAGGGTAGGCCTTGTCAAGAATAGTAGAATGCCCTGGTATATTTCAAAATGGCTACTTCTCCCTTTCCCTTGCTGGAAGCAGGAGGGGATTTTTCTCAGATCTTCACTGTGAGAACCTAATAGGGTTTCTGGAGGTAAAACTCATAAGAGTGTATAGTCCCCAGAAAACTGGCCCCTCCTAGAGACTTTAACTCTCAGACTTATCAACACGGAGCTCCAGCAATTTGTCAACTATAATTTAGGTTTTCCTTCCCCATATTGGTTCCCTCAAAGGTTTCTGCTCAGTTAAGTTGTGATTCTTTGTATCTGCCTGTCTTTTCAATTTGAGGGGTACTGGTTTGCCCTGTGAATTCAATTATCTGGCAGATCTAAGAAAAGTTGTCTATTTTCAGTAGGTTCAGCTTTTTTCTTGTTGTGAGGATTGCAGTGATGCCTTCTAAGCTTCTTACATGCTGGACTGGAAACCAGAAGTCACTGAAATATTTGTTTTTAATGCTTATGACAGAAATTCAACTTGGTCTTCCATTGGATTTATTAATGGTTTCTCACTCGTATTTGCTGTTTGCATTCATCACAGAGCCTTTAAATCATGGTATTTTCTTGTCAACAATAATTATTTTGTTCTTAAATTTCATAAAGTAAATCCTATTAAAGTAAACCTCATAAAGAAAATCCTATTGTCATTGGCATGCATTTTTGTCCATCAATATTGTCAAAATATTTTACTAATATTAAGGCCTCATGGTATCTCAAGAAGATACAAATTTTCTCTGAGTATGTTTTAATATTTTCAGATTTATGTTAAATATATCTGTGCTATAAATCCATTTAGGGTTGTAGAAACTCTCAAACCACAAATAAAACTAAAACAAACTACTAACAAACCTGAACTACTGAATTTGTAAGCTTTACACAGTAAAATCATAATCATGATGTAGTGAAAAATAAGAGTATAAAAATATATTAATTTCCTGTTTGCTGTCTTTTTATATTTCTGTAATTGATCATTTAGATTGCTGTAGTTGCTAACTGAATTATATTTAAAAATATATATACTTGATTTAGATCAGTGGAAGCTGTGAGCTATGTAGATGATAACATAATTATCCACTTTGTTTTCTTTTTACGAATGATTTGTAAATTTCAGCAATCATATTTTTTGTTTAATTGTAGTCTATATATCACCACTTCCTCTTCAAACAGCATGTTTCTGTCTGTTGGAATTTCACACCTCTACACTTACTTACTCACTTCACCACTGAGGATAATAAATATGATGTAGAGCTTAAGGTTATTTTCCCTTTTCATTGGTAATAAAAAAGAAATAACAGTAACTTTTAAAAAAAATTTAAAAATCTGCTTATTCATTAACTTAATGAATGAGGAAAAAATAGTAATTCTCTGTTTCCTGCCCCCTATTTTTCTGCAATTGATAATTCACTTTTAAATATCTGCTGATATAAAAACTTACAACTTATCGAAATGGCTAACTTACAAATACTTTCTTAAAATGATTGTGAGATACTACATTCATGTTCATATAAAGCAATCACTTCCATTTTTAAGTTATAGGTGTAAGGCTAGAGCTTGAAACATTACAGAGGTACTATAGATGGATTTCTAGGTTGATACAAAATATTTAAATATATATTTTAAAAGTTGATGACACTGCCTTCAAACTTCTAATTTCCATTAATTGTCATGTGGAACAAATTAGCCAAGAGCTGAATATATGGAGCAGCTGATTTGTAGAAATATACACATAATATGGTAAGAGAAAAGATCCTGCCTTCCCATGCGGAAGTCACTGAAAATCAGTGGGAGTATCCTCAGCTGGAAAAAATAAAAAATCCATGTCCTAGAATTAACAAGAGTATACATTTTTTACAGTTTAAGAAAGAGCAGCTAACACGTCTATGTAATTTTATTACTGGTGAAATAAAATCTATGTGATTTTATTTTTGGTGAAAGTGAGGCTATCCTTGTGCGTGTGTATGTATGGGTGATGTCAACACCTATGATACAGATAACTAACTGACAGAGAAACTTAGGGATGTTGAAGATTTACAGTTTGTATCATAGAGTTTTGCTGTGGAGGGAAGTGGCATGAATAAACTATTGATTGCGAAATATAACCGTAGCGCAGAGATCACGTTGGTTCATGAGAGTTCAAAGGGTTTACTTCAAAAGAAAACTTTATTCTTGGCTAGAACAAATAAGGCTTTATATGAAGACGAATTCAACCAAAGGCATTTGGCACTACTAACTTTAAGTTATTTGGTTCCACACTGACTAAATTGTAAGTCAAATCTCCCCAGGAGCTATGCTTTGGACTTTTAGAAAAACAAAGTATTCTGTCTACCTTGTTGATGGCATTTTTGGGGGGCCTGATCCACGCACGCACACACACACACACACACCAGGCACTCTGCAGTCCATAGACATGAGTCACGGTTCTCCCTGTTCCTCAGTTACCTTGTCAGTTGCCTGGTTCTCCTTTGTTTGCGAATATCCGAGCTGCTGCTGTGCCAATCTCATTTTTGATGCTTTGGTGATAATAGCAATAAGAGTAAATGATTACTTAATGCTCACTACATGCCAGTCTCCTAAGTGCTTATATGTATTAACTCTTTTAATCCTTAAGATGAAACCCTATGAGACGAATACTATTATTGTCACTCTTTTACCAATGAGTAACCATCTGAGGCAGGCTCTATTATTACCCCCATTATACAGATGTAGGTACTTTTAGTACCCCCATTTTACAGATAAGTGCACTATAGCACAGGCAGGTTAAGTAAGTTTCACAAAAGTTACACAGACTGATAAGTAACAAAAGTAGGGTTTGAACCCAGGCATTCTGTCTCCTTAACTTCTGCTCTATCTTCTATGTGATGGAGCCTCAGTCTTGCTGTTGGCTTTTGAGTGTTATTGGTTCATGGTCTCCATGGGTCTCAATTTCAGCTTCCCTAACGGACTTGACTTGGTTCTTGGTGTTCTCTTCCTATTTGAAGTCCATTAAAAAATATCCTCTTGAAAAATACCAGTCTGGCCAGGCACGGTGGCTCATGCCAGTAATCCAAGCACTTTGAGAGGCCGGGCAGGCAGATCACAAGCTCAGGAGATTGAGACCATCCTAGCTAACATGATGAAACCCTGTCTCTACTAAAAATGCAAAAAATTAGCCGGACGTGGTGGCGGGCACCTGTAGTCCCAGCTACTCGGGAGGCTGAGGCAGAACCTGGGAGGCGGAGCTTGCAGTGAGCCTAGATCGTGCCACTGCACTCTAGCCTGGGCAACAGAGCAAGACTCCGTCTCAAAAAAAAAAAAAAAAAAAGAAAAATACCAGTCTGTCTTCTCTTCACTGATGCAATCACCAATGTGTATACATATGTGTGTGTGTGTATGTGTATATACACATGCCTGTACATGCTTGCATGTGCATGAGGGTTAGAGAGGTTATGAGAGGGGTATAGGATTTTGGAAAGCTACCTTTTACAAGTACCAAGAACTCTAATAAACAGGAGTTTAAGAGTGTCGAAGTATATCTGATTGCTATGGTTTCAATATATGCCCCCTTTAAGTCAGGCTGAAATTTAATCCCCAATGTGGCAGGATTGAGAAATAGGGCATTTAAGGGGCAATCGTATCCTGAGGGCTCTGCTGTCATGAATGGATTAATGAATTAATGGATTAATAGGTTATCTTGGGAGAGGAACTTATGCTTTACAAGAAGAGGAAGAGAGACCTGAGCTAGCACATGAGCACGCTCAGCCTTCTCATCATGTGCTGCCTTTTACCACCTGGGGACTCTGCAAAGAGCCCCCACCTGAAAGAAGACCCTCATCAGATGCAGCCCCTTGACCTTGGACTTAGCCACAATAACCATAAGAAATAAAATCCTTTTCTTTATCAATAACCTAGTTTCAGAGATTCTGTTATAAGCAATAGAAAACGAACTAAGATGCCACATCTTTCACAGTCCAGATTCAAGTACAACAAGAGTTTAACATTGTCTTAATGATGTTTTCCTCTCAAAGCAAACAAAGCTGTTGATTTCACCTTGCACATGCATGGGCCACTTGATGTGTCTGCAGTTGAGGACTAAGCATAAACTCTGGGAGAAAGTTCTCTACCAGTGCGCTATGGTTTGAATATTTGTGTTCCCTCCAAAATTCATGTTGAAACATAATTGTCAAGGTGATAGTGTTAAGTGGTGGAGCCTTTAGAAGGTGATTAATTCATGAATGAAATTAATGACCTTATAAAAGAGGTGAGGGGCCGGGCGCAGTGGCTGAAGCCTGTAATCCCAGCACTTTGGGAAGCCAAGACGGGCGGATCACGAGGTCAGGAAATCGAGACCATCCTGGCTAAAACGGTGAAACCCCGTCTCTACTAAAAAATACAAAAAAACTAGCCGGGCGAGGTGGCGGGCGCCTGTAGTCCCAGCTACTCGGGAGGCTGAGGCAGGAGAATGGCATAAACCCGGGAGGCGGAGCTTGCAGTGAGCTGAGATCCGGCCACTGCACTCCAGCCTGGGTGACAGAGCGAGACTCCGTCTCATGAGGGAGCGGGAGCGGTACATCCCTTTGGCCCTTATATCTCTTTCCCATGTGAGGACGTGGCAACTAGGTGCTATCTTGGAAGCAGTGACCAGGCTCTTACCAGACACCAAAACTGCTGGTACCTTGATCATGGGCTTTTAGCCTCCAGAACTGTGAGAAATAAATTTCTGTTTGTCATAAATTACCCAGTCTCAGGTATTGTGTCAAGGCAGTAGGAACAAACTAAGACATAGTAGAAAAATGATGAGCAGCTAAATAAAAGTGTGCAAATAGAGAATTTGGATACCATTATCCAACTTCAAAATTTGCATTCCATTATCCAACTTCAAAATTTGCATTGTTTTATATGGTTTTAATTTTCAGTTTTACTTGCAATTAATTACCCAATCAGAAATTTTCAAGTTCAAATCTAGGTAAGCACAGTAGCACAAAGAAAACAAAATACGTGAAAAACCTGTACCAAAAGCTACAGCTACAGCATACTATCTCTATCAAATTTATGTCCTTTATGCTTAGGTGAAAATAGATTAAAGGAAGCCAAGTGATGATGTTTTAGATAATGTAAACAACAAAAACGAGATGGCTCATTAGCATTTATAAAATGTTTCAAAGGTGATTCAAAACTGAAATACACATGCAGAGAAATATGAGTTTGCATTGGCATAAGATATTTGACATTGTAATTAAGCTATTTTGAGCACTTAATATCTTCAAAGCACTATTCTAAGGGCTGAATATTTCTCAATTAATTTAATCTACTAACAGGTCTATGTAAATAGAGTTGATTATCCCCATGTTAAAGAAGACAAAATGTGCTGAAGATCACACTGCTTGGAGGTGGGAGAGTCAGGATTTAAATCCATGCGGCATAGCTCAGAGTTCGCGCTTTTAGTCCCTGCAGTTCCAATTTTCATTTCTAAAAACTTCTAACATTGATGCTGGGGTAACGATCTCTTCTTCATGCTCTGTGTTTCCATAAAGTGGAGAGAATAGAAAAGCTTTGGGGAGGCACATCCGGCTTAGCTGTGCCTTCACTCTCCCTTCCCAGGCTGGAGGAATGACTTTGCTTCCTGGTGAGTCAAGCAGGAAGAACTCAATGTCCTGAGCTCAGCTCCTCCAGGCTCATTCCTTTTCAAAAACTCTCTGCAGAGCATTTTTCTTCTCTGCCTCTCCTTGCAGTAAGTGTTTCTACCATTAGGGAGGCCTTAAGCTGTCCAGTGTTCCTACTGGTGATTGATGTGGGATAGAAATGGCAGTCTCACCTAAAGCCATATTCTTCAATCAGCATGATTATTGACGTTCTTTTCATGTGCTGAAGAACTATTTCTGTTTCTCAAATAGCTCCAAACTTGGGAGCAAAAGAAAAAGTCCCACAACTTAGTGCAGTCTTGCCATAGTGCTCATGTTCTTGGCTATCTTTATTTTTCTGCACCAGGTATTCCAGGTGTTACAGATGTAAGGTCAAATATGTGTGGTGGGTTAGAGGAAACGTGCAAAGAACTCATTTGACCTGTTTTCTCTAGCTCAGGAAGGAGTCCTGAATGATTCAGCTTAGCTCAACAGAAATCTCCACTGGACTAGAATTCATACCTAATGGTAGTTAGGGTAGTCATTTTCCAGGTGAATTCTGTAAATGCGATTTTCTCAGGGAACTCAAGTTTAGGGCAGGATAGGGAGGGTCTGCTCAGCTCTCTCTTTCTCTGGAGATAGAGAACAAACAGAACAGGTTAAGAACTTGGTCTTCTGCAGCGGCTCCCTGTTTCAATCCTGACTCTGCCACAGTTGAGGTTTAGTTTATGGGGCTAACCACCCCTGTTTCTTTGAGGGCTCATATTTATATTGTATAAACTCCATGGCATGAACACAGAGGAATGAAAAGATCACTTTTATTTATGGTAATGATTTAATGAAGGACCTAACCGACTTATGCATCAGGGAAGAAATCTGCGATTTTCCTGCCTTCATCTGACCTGAAGATAAACACCTCCTTCTTCTTTTCTTCCCAGTTAAGCCAAAGCAAACTGACAGCATGACCCGGGGAAGAAGTCAGAGTGCAGAGAGGAGACTAAGGAGCTGGGCAGGGTCAGACTGTATCTGGTGAGCTCAGTATAGGAAGTCAGAAAGCAACTGGCAAGTGTAACCAGCATGGGGAACAAGCAAGGTTCCGTGAGGGCAATTCAGTGCAAGTACATTGTTGTATCTCACTGCTCCCTTTAAATCTCTTCATTGGAAGGAAGCTCTTCCTGTGCCCCTGATGGAAATTCAGGGATTAAAAACTCAGGCAGGTGCATGCCTTTTATGCTCACTCTTCTCTTATGTAATCAAAGATCCTATGGCTTCTTTAAGTGGCAAACAGTCTTAATTTAGTATTGAGACTGCCATTACTTTTAATGGCAAATATGCAATTACTTTTGCACCAACCTAATTACAATTGCTCAATATAACATGTTAATTTATAATCCAATATTTATTGAAGGAAAACATTTTCACTTCACCTATCCTGGGCTGGTAGCCTGTAGCCCTGCCTTTTCCAAAAGCTAAGCATCTTCTCTCTTTGTTGCTCACCTCCTCACCACTCCTTGGCTGCTATTGTGAATAACTTCAAGTTTAATACTGGGGGAGGAGTTAAGGGGAGAGACAAGAGATAAAGAAGGTTCTTATGTAACTGATAATGTGAACATGGCTTCATGCTCTGAGGTTTTGGCAGATTTTTAAACTTGTCTGCATCTATCATGGGAGCTTTCCTGAGTTTCTCAGCATTTCCACTGGAGTAGTCAATGGTGCTTTCTATGATACAGGTGTTGCAACTTTATCTCATCCTCTGGACTCCCATTAGCCTCTGGTTTCTGATAGTCCTTTTATACCATGTCTCACTGTTGGTCCTATCATTCTTTAAGGTGGTCTTTGTAGGAAATGTCAGGTGACTCTGTCCTTGCATGGTCCATCTCTAGACAATAAGACAAACTCCTAAATCATTGTAGAATTGTAGCTAACTCAAACATAGCTGAGCACTCTTTTTATGTCCTACAGTTTACAACTAATAGCTGTAGATTCTTGCCTTTAGAGTCTTTCAGCTTTTGTGGGGCACATGTCCACTATATACCACCAAACTCCTGGCTATATTGGAGCTTATATCTTGTAATGAGGGGCAAAGAGTTGGGTTGGAAGATGGAGTCACAGCACTCTGCCAATTACCCAATAATTTCTTTGAAAAGGAAAGATCTGTTCTGATCATGGCCACCTTAATCATCTTATATATTTGGTGTAGAAGACATACGTTTTATATTCTCACTGCTCTCAGTCACCTACTTTGAATTACTTATAAGCATGCCTGCCTTATCCCTTCTATTGTTAGCTTGGTTCAATTTAACATCCAATTTCATGAGCTTGCTCCATTTGTGAGCAGAAAAATAAAAAAGAGAAGAGAAAGAAGGCATTGTTTTTCTTTAGAAGCACCCACAGAACTAGGAACAAATGTGATTCCCATCTCCTTATCCCAAATGGAAGAGATGATAAAGATTTAAGAAGAAGGAAGCTTCCTTATCACCACTTCTGGGCTGGGAAACCTTCCTAGGTAGAAAAATTCCAAGAGGAAAAGGCATCAAGCAGTTGGACAGACTGATGGTTTTCTACCCAGTAGCTATTTTTCTCCTTTCTAATAAATTTGATTTTGAAGGGGGCAGCAATAAGCCCAGTTTAGAAAATAAACAAACATGCAAACAAACAAACTTGCATTTCTTAGACTTATTTGCATAATGGGTCAATGAAATCCACCTTGCACAACACTTGTTGACTTGGATTTCTGAAAAAACAGTACTTAAAAGCCTATTCAGCCATTGGCACTTTCCTTTTCCCTCCTTCCAGTAGTAGTTAGTAGTCCCTCCTCCTGGACTGCTAACTTGCCACTAGGGTTGGAACAGCCACCTTGCAACAATAATTTCACAACCAAAAGAATCATAGGGCTTTCCAGTTGATGTTCCCAAGTCTTAAATACCTGTTTCCAGACTTCTTGTTACAAGAAAAAATGTCAACCCTCATTTGTTTAAGTGTTTTTTGGTCTCTTTTACAGCCAAATTTTATTCTTAAATTATGTAGTAGCTGTGAGACTTTGGGCAGGTTTCATAATATCTGTGGACCCCAGTTTCCTTATTTATAAAATGGAAATTTTACCCATCTCAGACGTATTTTGAAGATTAAAAAAAATACCATGGATGGAGCGTATTAAGCATAGTTTCTGGTGTACTGTAGTGAATAAATATAAAATTACTACTTCTCTCCACGTAAGTACGAATATTTCTCAAATCCAACTTAGATTCTAAATCAGGAAAATATAGGCTGTGGATGAGGAGAGTGGAGCATATTTAAAAAATCACTGCAACTACATTAGAATTTTTTTCTTATTAACTCTTATTTGTAAAATTTGGGGAAAAAATGAAGATGTACCCAAGTAAGCTAGCCAAATCCATTCCACATAATCCTATATAACAAAAGCAGATTATTTGGATGAAAGAAGCTTATATATTAAATTTGGAAAATTATGGGGGTTATTTGAATCCATTCTAATTCAAGAAGATTTTGTCATTATCATATTTACTTTTGTAAATGCAGATGTGATGTGATAAAAATTATAATATTTCTAACTGGAAATCTCACCTTCCAACAAATGTACACTGCCACAGATGGTAACTGCCTTGGCTGTGGTCACATAAGTTAACATATATGCATGTGGATGTGTGTGTATCCATGAATATATGCCTATAAATTTTTGGGTTGAAATGAGATCCCTTGTCTATTAAAACTTAACACATGGTACTTCTGAAACAAGACCCTAAAATCAAGGGAAGATGATGACTTGTTATTAACTCTCATGGCACCAATTAACAGCTCAACCAAATGCTAGCTTTCTCCCCAAATTTAATCTTCATTTTCTTTTCTTTCCTTTTCTTTTTCTTTCTTCTTTCCTTCCTTCCTTCCTTCCTTTCTCTTTCTTTCCTTTCTTTCTTTCTTTCTTTCTTTTTCTTTCTCTTTCTTTCTTTCTTTTTTTTTCTTTCTTTCTCCTTTCTTTCTCTCTCTTTCTCTCTTTCTCTTTCTTTCTTCTTCTTTCCTTTCTTTCCTTCCTGACTGCCCTTCCCTCCCTCCCTCTCTCTCTCTCTTTCTTTCTTTCTTTCTTTCTTTCTTTCTTTTCTTTGCTTGGTTTCAGAATCCTCCAGGAGTCCTACCATGAAACCCTCATGTCCTCAGCTTCATATTTTATAACATCTTGTTGTCAAACACTTTTTAAGGCTTACTTCTACAGAGTACCCTCTTCCTAAGTACTGCCTTTAGCATTGACCTGCATCTTGCTAGGCAATTTCTGTCCATAGTTGGAAAAGGTTATGGTGAAAAAGATTATGTGCCATGGTCAATAACTTGTAACATTTCCTTAATGCCTTCGTTTTCATCTTTAGGCCTACCAAGGATGTAGATACTTGATTCTTCCGTAACATGTACAAACAAGTGGTTATAAGTTAGCTATTAAATTTTTTCATCAATATCATTCTTAAGGTCTTTATAATGGAAACTTAAATTTTCCGTTGGCACCTAAGGTATCATATAAATCATGATGTCTGATTCTAGAGGGCTCTGACTGGGCTTAGAAAGGCCTTGGCAGGACTCATGTCACGGATGTGCAGTCTCACACGGGGCCCTGCACTGGGCTTTAGTCTAATGCTCTGCTGTCATCATCTTGAAATTTTTAATTTGTAAACAAGCACTCAGTATTTTCATCTTGCACTGGGCCTTGCAAATTATGTAGCTGGTCCTGGGCTCAATTTTTGACGACTTCTATTCAGTTGGAATCATAACTTCTCTTATGATACGTTGATTTTCAGAGACTAAGTCTCTGGCAGTAAAGTTTCCCAATGGACTTTCTTTCTATTTTAGGATTCCAATATTACATTAGCAAACAAGTCCTGAGGGCTGTGGATTCATACCAGTGTTTTATAATTGACTTTGTCTTTTACGGTAAAAATAAAGTTTGTGCATCTGCCTATTATTTAAAACCGCCTTCTGCATGGAAACAATTACTTTATTTTAAACAGATTCTCTTAATTTATACAAACCATTTTTTCTCTTCTTTCTGCTACACGTCTAAGAGTCATGATTAATTGCAATTCAAATTTAAAATATACTAATCAGTGTTTCAAAGAAGATAAAAATACTGAGAATTTTTTCTTGCAATTTAATTAAATCTCTTTGATTCAGATTCTAAGCACATTGTGTAAACTGAGATTGAATTTGGATTCTACAAGTGTATGTGTTCACGTATTACCTCAAGAGGGAAATAATATTTGAGATGCAAAAATAACTGAAATGCTAAAAATAGTATTTTTTATGGACAGAGAGCTAATATAGGATTGTTAGATATTGAGATAAATTGCAAGGTTCTATTTTCACTCAGTTGGTTCCTGAGTGAGATAGATTCGTTCTTTCAAAAATGTACAGTATAAATCAATATTGCTAATATTGTGCAAGTCCATAGTGGCTTTGATACTCTGGTATTCTAAAGACTTTCAAGAAACTGATGCAATTTAATCTCTATAGAAGTATTAAAAAAAAAAAAAAAAGCTCCAGTGAATAATGATTAATATGAAAGGGCAGTTGAAGGTAATGTCTCTTCCACTGAAACCCATTCCAAGCAAACAAGTAAAAGAAGTAAACTGTAAGTAATATGTTACAAGTTGGTACTACATGGTCATTTTAAGAAACAATGCTTTTATTTATCCCAACAAGGTGTTTTATTTATCTTTTGTTTACTTTGTTTTATTTATACGTAAAAGTTTCCAGCATTTCTTTTTAAAATTAATTCCAGTTTCTATCCTTTATCAACTGCATGCTAGTATCTCAAAAACATGACATGTTTTCATTTTTGTTCTTTTTACTTCTCTTTTGCTTCTCTCCTCTGTTTCCAGTGAGCTTCACCCTTTGGTGAGTTATCTCCTGACGACTTTCCACACTTCAAGACTTAACCTTTCCTCTCCCAGTGGGAGGTAAAAGGCGGGTGTTTTTCAGTCTTAACACCATGTCTGTCTTTGATTGCTGTTTAGGAGCTTTATATTATCCATGAAGTTTATGCTGAATATCCAAACAACATCCCTACGTGAAGCACAAGTTATGTTACCTTATTTTCTGTGATCTCTAATTGACCTTACTTACGTGCTCCATCTCTAAAATGTGTTGCTTAATATTTGTGGAGTTATCAGTTCTTTTGAGAGTCTGATAAAAAGCCATGGTTTCTTGCTCATTTCCAGATGCCGCATACAATTTCAGGAGTTCACAGGCCTCTGAGGCCCATTCATGAACCAAATATTACAAACACCTGCTCTGGTCTATTGATTTGTATTTTACAGATACTGCACTATGCATCGTTTTTCAAGTATGATCGACTTTGTGTCACTGGCCTTTGCTATCCACTCTGCCACCTTCTTTACCACATCCTTTCATTTTCAACTTTCATTTCTGATGTTCTTACCCAGAGGTCCTTTAATTCTGGGTATGTTCTTGCCCTATTGGCTTCTCATAGTGAAACATAAAACAGGCATGCCCTCATTTAGCTAATATGGATTGAGTGCCTCTTACATGCTAAGCATCATGAGGTGTGCAAAACTAAAATTGAAAAGGCTAGTTCTAATATATTAATGATAATTGACAATATTTTAAATTACTAATATTAAGTGAATATATTTTATTTTCCAAAAACTATGCCAAATACATAATTATCATCCTTCATCCATTGTTTTTCTTCCTCCTCCTCCTTTTCTTTCTTATCCTCTTCATTTTTCTCCTCCTTTCTCTTCTTCCTCTTCCTTATCTTCCTCCTTCTCTCCCTCCTTCTACATATCATCACTTCTTCTTTTTTTTTTTTAACAGATAAGATAACCTAAGTTTAAAGAGGATAGATAACTAACTTAAGGTGTCAGCTACAAACTAACAGAGCTTGGCTTCAAACCTAGCTTTCTCTAGTTTCAGAGCAGTCACTTTTAACGTCTTTATGCGTCTTAGGTAGTCTCTGGCTCTCGTTTATCATAGTAGTGGAGAATATCTTTGGATGTGTGAATTTACCCATCCATCCACTCATCTACCTTCACCTGTAATTAATACAAAAGAGGAAGAAAGAAAGTTCATAACATCCACACAAAATATATGGGCATTAGGAAAAGTCAGGAATTACTTGGACTTTTCTCCAAGGAAGAGGTAGCATTTGAAACATGCCATAAATGATACTGAGACCAAATAGGAAATTGTGTGGGAAAAACTGTGAAGGCTGGGGAACTTGCAGAAGTGCATGCACAAGAAATGATTGGCAGTTTGACTTGGCTAGTATAGAAAACATGGAAAGTAGAATTAGAAGAAAAAATAAATCTCAGGAAGAGTTATAGGCCAAATATCAGAGAGCTCTGCATTCCAGGAATATGGGTATGACCTAATTTTAACAGCAGTGAATGAAAGAGGGTGTTAAACAGAAAAAGGACATAATCAGAACTGTGTTTTTAGAAGATGACTCTGACTGGCTGTGACCAGGAAGATGAGCAAAGGGTAGAGACTGAAGATGTGTGCTCATTCTTTTGACTGTATTGTTTAGATTAAGACAAAAGTAATAAGCTTTTCTCTGGGAAGAGGTTTAGTACTGGGAGATCTATATAACTAATACTAAGAATAATTGAAGTCTCAACTGCTTAAAAGGCTCAGTGTGTTTTATCCTTTTGTCTGACGGTAGTTATACATTCACTCATGTTCATTTGCCTTCCTCTTTTGTTTTGTATTCCCTCTTGTAATAATTGCTTTCTAAGGCTGTGTAGGGCCATCTTCACCAATGCATTTTTGATGACCTTTCTCTTCTACTCACTTTACCCCATCCACTGCTTTTCTTTTATTCTTACGGCTCTAGGTTCAGAATTGTTGATACCTGTTTTAACTCCCCTTGGAGACAATAATATGCTTATTTGTTGATTATTACCATTGTAAACCTCTGAGCTCTGCCTCACATCAGCCCATCTTCCACCATATTTTTTCACCATCATATTGCATTTATCCTTTATATGTTGCAGATTTCTTTATAAACTGATCAACAGCATGGACACCCTGGCCTTTGCCGTAGCCTTCATGTGTGAGGGCTGGGATTCTGAGACAAAGCCTATGTGGGTAGGCCCAGGAGTTTATGTTTACTGACAACTGTGTTAGGATGAAGGCAACACCTGTTCTAGCCAGTAATTAAAGGAGTTGGTGGGTTGAAAAGCAGGATTCTATCAGGAATCAGACAGATCTTGAACAGAGATTGGACAAGGTCTGCAAATAAGTGAATATGTTTTCATGGGTCATGAGAAATAAGAAATATAGCAATAACAAGAAGATAACAATAACAACCACACAGCAAGCATGGATAGGTACTGAGTCATTTCCTGGGGGGCTGTAATTTGTGGAGGGCTTCTTGTTTGTTGATGGGTGATCCTTGTTTAGAGTTGCAGTGTTACGGTCATCAGCCTAATTCTTTGACTGTATGTTACCATCTCTTTCCTCTTTTGTGGGATTTAGTGACACTGCTAATCATTTGGATAAAACACCATGCTTGCATTATCTAAAGATCTTGCTGCATATTCTGAAGTTTCATAGGGTATGCATCTTCTTTGAAGACCCAGAGGAAAAAATTGTGATGAATCCAGATTTCCCTTATCCAAGTTCAACATGGTTATCAAGTTCAACATGATGTATTGAAGGGTGTGCTGTTACCCTTCTGATAAAACTTGATTTTCATTAAAAGATTGATTGCACTAATGTAATTCATTATTACTTCTTACTTATTTTTCTCTTTCAAATGGTTTTTTTGGCCTCTAATTCTTATGTCAAGTAGAAGCAAAAAAGCAGATATACAGATAGCTTGGGGTCTAAAAGGTAGGAAACAGGTCTTAAATGGAAACTATGATCCTTTCTCAGATTAAAATGATCAGAAATGTTCAGAAACTGAGTGATTTTCCCATTTTCCTAAACAATTCAAGGAACCAATGAATTCCTTACTTGCATCAAATTGATAAATCATTTGGACTCCATTAATAGCTTTCCAATAAAACACAGGCGACGTCTTCCTCCCAACGTGTTGCCCTCCTGCCTTCCTTTCCTCAACATAGCAACCTTATTATTTCTGCAGCCTGAGTATGACATTAATGAAAATGTGTTGGGTCTTACTGGGTGAAGTAGTGAGTGCCACGTGTGTGAAAGGACAAGAGGATGTTCTGACATCTTTTATGTCTTAAACAAAAGCTGCCTTCTTGCTGGTCACAGGCCTGACTTGACTTAAAGGTATAAAAGAGAAAGTTAAAGATTACAGTTCATGTAGAGTATTTACATATTTTAATTTTATGTCTATCATTAAAGAAGTATAACTAATATAATAATAACTGTAAGAATAATAATAGGAAGAAGATGAGAAAGAAAGAAAACAAATTCCTACTAATTCAAAGCACTGAAGTGATGGTGATATAATACCCATGGGAATTTTCTTAATTGGAATTATTCACCTATAAACATTGATTATATTTTTCTTTGAATTTGTTGATTGTCAAGTATCAGCTATTCTATATAGATAAGAAGGCTTTTAAACTTAAATGTATTAATTAAACAGATATTTAAATAAATTATATAACAATTGGTAAAGAATATTATCCTGGGATAAAGAAGTAAACAATTGTACTTTTGAGCAGTATGTTCATTAATTTGCTCCAGCTCCACAATATTCCTGAATGGTAATAATTTCAGAAATGTATCACTGATACTTTTGAATTTTTGTAGTTAGTAGGATATATTATTCTCTTTACTTCTTTCTCATCTTCTTACTATTATTCTTGCAATTATTATATTGCTATTATTATGAGTTATTATAATAAAATTATTTAGTATATGCCAAATAATTAAATTCTTGAATAAAAATAATTTCTTATTACACAACTTAAATGTTTGAATGATTGGCATATTGCTATATATTTATTCACATCCCAACCTTTCCTAAGTGCATAATTTTCTCAACTAATTTAATATTAAATGATTGCTCTGAATTATTACCTTTGAGTTATGTTACATAAAATTGGCTCAATAAAATATTCCTAAACCGTTCGCTTATTCTGAATACACATGATTTAAGGGCTATTTGCTGTTTTCTGTCATTTCGGACAATGTGGTTATAGAAAACTCTTTGGGCTTTGGATTTTCTCCTTTACTAAATATATTTGATGAGGACTTCCAAGGGTAATTTAACTTCACACTGCCTTGGAGTATATTTTTATTTTTCCATACAAGTCACCTCTAAACCGTGCCAATCCAACTCTTTTATGAAGTAAACTCTCAAGGCAGTTAAGGTAGAATTTGTACATTGCTCCCTCTCCCTACTTCCCTCCTAGCCACTTCACCCAGGCTAAGGAAAGGGGTTAGAAGACAGTGCATTACTGAGTTTAATTTATGCCAGTCCACCTAGTGAGTTGAAATATTTCCTCAAGGAAGTTTTCATTCAGTTGACACCCTGAAGGGTTAAGAAAACAGAACCCCATAGTATTACGGAGTTGTTGTTATGGATGTTGCTAAGGAAACCATAGCAGGAATGTTTAAGTGTCTTGTTTCTTTCCAAATCCACAGGAGTGTAGCTTGTTTGAGGTTTTGATGTCCTCTCAGTTCTTGCCATCACTGCTCTGCGGTAGGGTTTCCAGCAGGGTCAGAATCCCTGGCTGCAAGCAGTGCTGGCTCAGGGGCACAACATGCTCTCAGAGCAGCATTCAATTTTGCATCCTCTTTCTGAAACATGTGAAGGGCAATTCAAAATCAAATAGAAATGGATTTTATTTAAAAAAAAAAAAAGAAAAAAGTCTCTTTAATGTTTTTCTCCTAAATGCCCAATATAGAATATTTTTAAACTTGCACATTAGCATACTATCTGAATATTTGATGAAACATTTTTAAAAATGGATTTATGTTGCAGAGATTAGAAGACTGAATGTATATGATAAATCAGAACATGTGTTGTTTTAAAGGTGTTTTAAAGAGTGTGGGAGATGGAAGTTCTGCAATTTCTTTTGCTTTATATAGCTATGAACAATTTTTAATGTCACTTTATTTTGGGGAATTTTTTTTTTTTTTTTTTTGAGAAGGAATCTCACTCTGTCACCAGGCTGCAGTGCAGTGGTGTGATCTCGACTCACTGCAACCTCAGCCTCCTGGGTTCAAGCGATTCCCCTGCCTCAGCATCCCGAGTAGCTGGGACTACAGGTACATGCCACCAGGCACAGTTAATTTTTGTATTTTTAGTAGAGATGGGGTTTCACCATGTTGACCAGGATGGTCTCGATCTCTTGACTTCGTGATCTGCCTGCTTAGGCCTCCCAAAGTGCTGGGATTACATGAAATTTTTATAATCAAATAAAATTGAAATTATGAAGAGTTCCAAAGTAATGTCCAAGAGTAGTAATTTGCTTAAGTTTGACTTAGAATATTTTCATAATTAGATTCTACAGGATGATTAGTAAATCTTTTAAAAATGATTACCCAAATATCGTGAAGTCAAAGGAAACATAAACAATTTTCATTCGAATTGTATAGGGAGAGAAAAATGTCTCTCTCTTTCTCTAACTCAGTTTCTGTCCTTTATTCAGAAACCATGAACATCCATATGTATATTATAGTTCTATTTTATATATCCCAAACATTTCAAATTAGCTACATATACACAGAGTGGTAAAAACTTCTATTTTATTTCCATATCACAATTAACCAAGTGAGATCATACACTTTTGTTATTAAGTATGTGCAAAATAGCGAAGCAAATTTTCCCTCTAATCTGAGAAAGAAATATTATTTTAAATTCTATAATTATTTGTTTATCCTATTGTATTTTAATATGACATGATATATTGTATATTATTTAATGTATATATTATATAATATGTAAGATACACTTAAAATATATAACTGACGTTTACTTTTCTCCCAATGTAATTTCTCTGTAATGGGCTTGGTTTATCATTTGCCATTTTCTCCTTTATTTAAGGCCAGGTAAAAATTTTTGAAGGAACACAAAGTATTTAACCATATATGTGTGTTGTTGATTTATCTAAGTCACTGCAGCTAAAATATTGTTATTAGAATCTTTTGGGTAAATATTGGGTGCTTCCAAAACTAAGGTAATGAACACCACATGAATCCCTCTTAATCTGTTCCTAAAGATAGATTTAAAAAATTGTTGGATAAAAAATTTTCAGGTAATTACAGCTTATCTTCCATTATTTTTAATTGAAAAAATAACAATTTTCTCCTAACCCATCTAGAATCGCCAGCAAATTTCACTAAATACTTTAAACACATATGCAAATCTTCTGCTGAAGATAAATACTGTCATCATCAATTCCCCTATTATTTAACATTTAATGAAGTTGTGTGTAGTACATAAAGATGGGCAGGACATTATACTAATCACATTTCTTCAGCACTGTAATGCTGATCCATCTGTAAATGAGCAATGAAATAAGATGCTAAACCTATAGACAAGTAATTCTGAACAAAAATAAACAGTGTTAAGGAAATAAATGAGTGATTTTGGAGATTTTTGAGATATCTTTTTGCTTTTTTCTAAAACAATTTTCATGCAGGTTGAAAAGAGGCAGATTAACTACCAGCCAAAAGCCAAGGCTAACTCAGTTCCTAAGCCATCACTTTTATGGAATTGCTGAAAACAGGTGTAATAGGACTGTGTTTCTTGGTCTGGGTTCCCTTGAAAGCAGAGTCTGAGACAAAGACTTGGGCGTAGGCAGTTCACTTGGGCGCTAATCCGAAGAAGCAGAAGTGAGAAAGGAGGCAAAATGAGAGAAGAAAGGAAGGCAATATTGGAGTCTGCTGTGGAGGTCACTGCTTTCGGGAATGTGATTGAATTCTCCAGAGAAGCTTGCAAGAATTGTCTGCCTACAAATGAAAGGCAAGAGACTATCCATCAACTGTCAGTCTCTCTTGGTTGAAGACGGGCTACCCAAAGGTTATTCACTACTCTGCATTTCCAGGGTGCAGACCTTCCACGAACCAACGGGCTCTGACAGCTTCCCAAGATGCCCTCCTCGCGGAAACCAAAAAGAAATATGCAGGAGACACTGAGCACTAAGTTAAACTGCTACCGGGGCGGAGCAGATGGCCGAATAGGAACAGCTCCAGTCTCCAACTCCCAGCTGAAATGCACAGGAAGACCGGGTGATTTCGCATTTTCAACTGAGGCCTCGGGTTCATCCCCACTGGGAGTAGCCGGACGATCGGTGCTGGTCAGCTGCTGCAGCCCCACTCAACAGAGCTGAAGCAGGCCAGGCATCACCTGGGAAGCGAAGGTGGGAAGGGAATCCCTTCCTAGCCAGGGGAACTGAGACACACAACACCTGGAAAATCGGGTAACTCCCACCCCACACATTGCGCTTTAAGCAAACAGGCAACACCAGGAGATCATATCCCACACCTGGCTCGGAGGGTCCCACGCCTACCGAGCCTCCCCATTGCTAGCACAGCAGTCTGTGATCTACCGGGCAAGCACCAGCCAGGCTAGGAAGGGGCTCACCATTGCTGAGGCTTAAGTAGGAACAAAGCTGCTGGGAAGCTCCAACTGGGTGAGCCTCACAGCAGCTCAAGGAAACTGCCTGTCTCTGTAGACTCACCTCTGGGGACAGGCACAGCACACAACAACAACAACAACAACAACAAAGCAGCTGAAACCTCTGCAGACTAAACCACTCTGTCTGGACAGCTTTGAAGAGAGCAGTGATCTCCCAACACGAGGCTGAGATCTGAGAACGATGACTGCTTGCTCATGGGTCCCTGACCCCTGAGTAGCCTAACTGGGAGACATCCCCCACTAGGGCAGTCTGGATTCCACACACCTCTGGCCAGGGTGGGAGCTACACCCTGAGAGGAAGCTTCCAGCAAAGAATCAGACAGGTACACCTCGCTGTTCAGGAAATATTCTATCTTCTGCAGCCTCTACAAGGATACTCCAGGCAAACAGGGTCTGGAGGACCTCAAGCAACTCCAACAGACTCCAGCTGAGGGTCCCGACTGTTGGGAAGGAAAACTATCAAACAGGGAAGGACACTCACACCAAAACCCCATCAGTACCATCAATAAAGACCAGAGGCAGATAAAACCACAAAGATGGGGGAAAAGCAGGGCAGAAAAGCTGGAAATTCAAAAATAAGAGCACATCTCCCCGCAAAGGAGCGCGAGCTCATCGCCAGCAAGCAACGGATCAAAGCTGGACGGAGAAATTTTGACGATGAGAGAAGAAGGCTTCAGTCCATCAAATTTCTTAGAGCTAAAGGAGGAATTACACACCCAGCGCAAAGAAACTAAAAATCTTGAAAAAAGTGTGGAAGAATTGACGCATAGAGAATTAATGCAGAGAAGGTCATAAACGGTAAATGAAAGAGGATGAAAACCATGACACGCAGAAATACGCGGACAAATGCACAGCTTCAGTAACCTACCGATCAACTGGAAGAAAGCAGAGTACAGCCATTGAGGATCAGCCGAATGAAATGAAGCAGAAGAGAAACCATAAAAAGAAAGAAGAAAAGAAATGAACAAAGCCCGCAAGAAGGCGTAAGGGATTATGTAAAAGACCAAATCTACTCGATTGGGGTGCCTGAAAGTGAGGGGGGAAATGGAACCAAGTTGGAAAACACTCTTCAGGATATCATCCAGAGAACTTCCCCTAACCTAGTAGGGCGGCGGGCCAACATTCAAATCCAGGAAATACAGAGAACGCTTCTACAAAGATACTCCTCAGAAGAGCAACTCCAAGACACATAATTGCCAGATTCACCAAAAGTTGAAATGAAGGAAAAATCTTTTAAGGGCAGCCAGAGAGAAAGGCTCTGGTTACCCACAAAGGGAAGCCCATCAGACTAACAGCAGATCTCTCGCAGAAACCTCCAAGCCAGGAAGAGAGTGGAAGCACATTCAACATTCTTAAAGAAAAGAATTTTAAACCCAGAATTTCATATCCAGCCAAACCAAGTTTCATAAGTAAAGTTGAGAAATAAAATCCTTACAGATAAGCAAATGCTTAGAGATTTTATCACCACTAGGTCTGCCTTACAAGAGACCCCTTGAAGGAAGCACTCAACATGGAAAGGACAACCGCACAGCCATTGCAAAACATGCCAAAATGTAAAGACCATCGAGGCTAGGAAGAAACTGCATCAACTAACGGCAAAAATAACCAGTTAATATCATAATGGCAGGATCAAGTTCACACATAACAATCTAACCTTTAAATGTAAATGGACTAAATGCTCAAATTAAAAGACACAGACTGGCAACTGATAAAGAGTCAAGACCCATCAGTCTGCTGCATTCAGGAGACCCATCCACACGCAGACATACATATTCTCAAAATAAAGTGGATGGAGGGAAGATTACCAAGCAAATGGAGAACAAAAAGCAGGGTTTGCAATCCTAGTCTCATAAACAGACTTTAAACCATCAAAGATCAAAAAGAGACAAAGAAGCCATTACATAATGGTAAAGTGGGATCAATCTAACAGGAAGAGCTAACTATCCTAAATATATATGCACCCAACAATAGGAGCAATCTAGATTCATAAAGCAAGTCCTAGAGACTTACAAAGAGACTTAGACTCCCATACAATAATAATGGAGACTTCAACACCCACCGTCAACATTAGACAGATCAACAAGACAGAAAGTTAACAAGGATAATATCCAGGGACTGTTCATCTCTGCAGCAAGCAGACCTACTAGACATCTATAGAACTCCTCCACCCCAAATCAACAGAATATACATTCCTTTCCAGCACCACATCGTATTCTACTCCAAAAATTGACCATATAATCAGTAAAGCACCTCAGCAAATGTACAAGAACAGAAATTATAACAAACTGTCTCCTCAGACCACAGTGCAACTGCAAACTAGAACTCAGGACTAAGAAACCAATCAAACCGGCCAACTACATGGAAATCGAACAACCTGCTCCTGAATGACTACTGGGTACATAACGAAATGAAGGCAGAAATAAAGATGTTCTTCTTGAAACCAATGAGAAACAAAGATACAACATACCAGAATCTCGACACATTTAAAGCAGTGTGTAGAGGGAAATTTATAAAGCACTAAAATGCCCACAAGAGAAAGTATGGGAAAGATCGAAAAATTGACACTCTTAACATCGCGAATTAAAAGAACTAGAGAAGCAAGAGCAAACACATCTGAAGCTAGCAGAAGGCAAGAAATAACTAAGATCAGAGCAGAACTGAAGGAGATAGAGACACAAAAACCCTCCAAAATCAATGAATCCAGGAAGGTTTTTGAAAAGATCAACAAAATTGACAGACTAATTAGCAAGACTAATAAAGAAGAAAAGAGAGAAGAATCAAATCTAATTTAATTAAAATGATAAAGTGTGGGATATCACCAATCGCACCCCACAGAAATACAAACTACCATCAGAGAATACTAAGTAAACACCTCTACGAAATAAACTGTCAAAAAAACCTAGAAGAAAATGGATAATTTCCTGGACACTTACACTCTTCCAAGACTAAACCAGGAAGAAGCTGAATCCCCTGAATAGACCAATAGAAGGCTCTGGAAATTGAGGCACAATTAATAGCCTACCAACCAAAAAAAAGTCCAGGGACCAGATGGATTCATTAGCTGAATTTCTACCAGAGGTATAAGGAGGGAGTTGGTACCATTCCTTCTGAAACTATTCCAATCATTAGAAAAGAGGGAATCCTCCCTAACTTCCATTTTATGAGGCCAACATCATCCTGATACCAAAGCTTCCAAGTAGAGATACACCAAAAAAGAGAATTTTAGACCAATATCCCTGATGAACATCGGCGCAAAAAATCCTCAATAAAATACTGGTAAACCGGATTCAACAACACATCAAAAGCTTATCCACCATGATCAAGGGCTTCATCCCTGGATGCAAGGCTGGTCTAACATTCTAAATCAATAAACATAATCCAGCATATAAATGAACCAAAGACAAGAACCACATGATTATCTCAATAGATGCAGAAAAGGCTTTTGACAAAATTCAACAGCCCTTTCATGCTAAAAACGCCAATAAATTCGCCAGCTGTATTGATGGAACGTAATTTCAAAAATAATAAGAGCTATTTATGACAAAACCCACAGCCAATATCATACTGAATGGGCAAAAACTGAAAAAATCCCTTTGAAAACTGGCATTAAGACAGGGATGCCCCCTCTCTCACCAATTCTATTATTCAACATAGTGGGTAAGTTAAAGTTCCAAGAAGTACTAGGGCAAGAGAAAGAACAAGGGTATTCAGTTAGAAAAGAAGAAGTCAAATTGTCCCTGTTTGCAGATGACATGATTGTATATTTAGAAAACCCCATTGTCTCAGCCCAAAATCTCCTGTTGATAAGCAACTTGGAAGTAAAGTCTCTGTGGATACAAAATTAATGTGCAAAATCACAAGCACTCTTATTATACACCACACAATAGACAAACACAGAGCTAACCATGAATGAACTTCCATTCACAATTGCTTCAAAGAGAATAAAATACCCAGAACTAACCCTTACAAGGGATGTAAAGGACCTCTTCAAGGAGAACTACAAACCACTGCCTAAAGGAAATAAAAGAGGACACAAACAAATGGAGTTGAACATACCATGCCCATGGATAGGAAGAATCAATATCGGAAAATGGCCATACTGCCCAAGGTAATTTTATAGATTCAATGCCATCCCATCAAGCTACCAATGAGTTTCTTCACATGAATTGGAAAAAAACTGCTTTAAAGTTCATATAAACCAAAAAGAGCCCAAGATCTCCAAGACAATCCTAAGTCAGAACAAAAGCTGGAGGTATCACGCTACCTGACTTCAAACTATATACTCAAGGCTAACAGTAAATCCAAAACAGCATGGTACTCGGGTACCAAAACAGAGATATAGGACCAATGGAACAGAAACAGAGTCCCTCAGAAATAATACCACACATCTACAGCCATCTGATCTTTGACAAACCTGAGAGAACAAGAAATGGGGAAAGGATTCCCCATTTAATAAATGGTGCTGGGAAAATTACAGTCATAAGTAGAAAGTTGAAACTGATCCCTTCCTTACTCCATACCTAAAATTAATTCAAGATGATTAGGAGGACTTAAATGTTGACCTAATACCATAAAAAACTAGAGGAAAACCTAGGTAGTACCATTCATAGACATAGGTGCCAAGAAAGATCATGCCCAAAACAATTCAAAAGCAACGGCAGCAAAGCTAAAATTGACAAATGGGATCTCATTAAACTAAAGAGCTTCTGCACAGCAAAAAGAAACTACCATCAGAGTGAACAGGCAACCTACAGGAATGGGAGAAAATTTTGCACCCACTCATCTGACAAAGGGCTAATATCCAGAACCTACAAAGAACTCCTCAACAAATTGCCAAGAAAAACAAACAACCCCATCAAAAAGTGGGGCAAAGGCTGGATATGAAACAGACATTTCTCAAAAGAAGTACATTCATACAGCCAACAGACATAAGGAAAAAATGCTCATCATCACTGGCCACCGTAGAGAAAGCAAATCAAAACCACAATGAGATACCATCTCACACCAGTTAGAATGGCTTATCATTCAAAAGCTGTGTCAAACAGGTGCTGGAGAGAATGGAGAAATAGGAACACTCTTTACACTGTTGGTGGGATTAAAACTAGTTCAACCATTATGGAAAAACAGTATGCATACCCCTGGCTGATCTAGGAACTAGATGTACCATATGACCCAGCCATCCCATTACTGGGTATATACCCAAGGATTGAAATTATGCTGCTTATAAAGACACATGCACATGAGATGTTTATTGCAGCACTATTCACAATAGCAAAGACTTGAATCAACCCAAATGTCCATCAGTGGACAGACTGATTAAGAAAATGTGGCAATATATACACCACATGGAATACTATGCAGCCATAAAAAAAGGATGAGGAAGGCCCTTGTAGGGACACATGATGCAGCTGGAAACCATCATCTTAGCAAACTATCACAAGAACAGAAAAACCAAAACACCGCGATACCTCACTCATAGGTGGGAACTGAACAATGAGATCACTTGGACTCAGGAAGGAACATCACAATAATCGGGCCCATCATGGGGAGGGGGAGGGGAGGGATTGCATGGGAGTTATACCTGATGTAAATGACGAGTTGATGGGTGCAGCAGACCAACATGGCACAAGCATACATATGTAACAACCTGTATGTTAAGTAACATGTACCCTACAACTTAAAGTATAATAATAATAAATAAATTAAAAAACAAAAAACAAAACAAAAACTGCTGGCTACAGCTGGGCTAGTTACTGCTGAAATCAAGTGTCAAGGGGTATTGAAGCAACATGTTAGCAGCCTTGCCCACAGCTGCATTCTATTTAGGGTTTGAACACAATCTGCATGATTGTATAGACAGCTTTCTCGTATAATGCGTTATTTCGATTTTCAGTTGGCTTTTAATTCGACAGCATAGGCATTCCTATAGCACTATGATAGTTCTGTTTTTGGAAGGTGGTGGTTTTCAATCACTGGTCAACACAAGGGTCTGCTCTACCTTGGGTCTATGGAAAAGCTCAAAGATCTCAGTTTCAAAATCCTCTAAAATTGTCTTGTTAACAGCATCATATCCATATGAGTCCACGGCAATTCATCCTTACCTCCTCCGGGGAAAGAATTTGACCAAATGGCAGAAGTAGGTTTAAGGCAGAGAGTTAGACCAAGGCAAGTTTTAGAGCAGGAGTGAAAGCTTATTCAAAAGTTTTGGAGCAGGAACAAAAGAAAGTAAAGTACACTTGGAAGAGGGCCAGGAGGGCGATTTGAGAGAGTCAAGTGCGCTGTCCTGCCCTTAACTGCGTTTTTGTTTGTTTGCTTGTTTGTTTTTGAGACAGACTTTTGCTCTTGTCGCCCAGGGTGGAGTGCAATGGCGCGATCTCGGCTCACTTCAACCTCCGCCTCCCAGGTTCAGCGATTCTCCTGCCTCATCCTCCCGAGTAGCTGAGATTACAGGCGCCCGTCACCATGCCCAGATAGCTTTTGTATTTTTAGCAGAGACGGGGGTTTCACCATGTTGGTCAGGCTGGTCTTGAACTCCTGACCTCAAGAGATCATCCGCCTCGGCCTCCCAAAGTGCTGGGATTACAAGCCTGGGCCACCATGCCCGGCAGACTTGGGATTTTATACGTTGGCATGGTTCCGGGGTTTGCATTTATTCTCCCCTGATTCTTCCTGGGGACAGGCTGTCCACATGCGTGGTGACCTGCCAGCACATGGGAGCGGCGGCATTCGTGCTGTGTTTACTGAGGTTGTGCGCATGCTCACTTGAGACAGTTTTCCCTTACAAGTTGCGCATTCTTGGAGGAAGGTCATATACCCGTTAAATTCTGCATTTCGCCCATTAGTGCATGCTTGAGTCGGCTCCGGGAAACTGCCGAACACCAGCTTCAGGTGTTTTCTATCTATTGAGAGACTGTCTTTCGCTGGAGCTGGCTGCGATAGATTATTATTTTAGAGAGACAGTTCAACAACCGCTCAACTATCACACGATGATCTCTTGACATTCCTGGAGATGGGGGGCGGGGGTGGTTCTCCTGCCCTGCTCATGTCTGCCTATCTACCTAACAGTTTCATTTCATCAATATTTCTTTTTACTGCCATCAATTAATTATGTCATATATATGATTTTTGCTTCTTTACTGTCTTGTAAATTTGACTTTACTAAATTCATTAATTAAAATTTTCATTTAACGTTCTCCTTTTTGGGGGTGCTATGAGCTCTTCTTAATTTTATAGTATGATGCATCTCTTTATCACCCACCAAGGTTTATAGTGTAGAAACCAAATATTAAACCAAAAAATTAGTATTTTTTTCCAAACATGTATTTAATTTTCCTGTAGAGGGATCAGGAGGTTTCCTGGTACCTTATATATATCTATATAATTTTCAAAGAACAGTCTATGTCAATATAGACTCTACTTGAGGTTTAGACAAAATCTTCCTTTGACTTTATATGTATCATTAATATCCTCACTTTGATGACAGGTAAATGTAATACAGAACTCCATATTCACATAAGCATTTGGAAAAATACACATGACTGCTGAAATAAAACTATAAGAATTCTAACTTTCCAAAGATAGCTAGAGATATTATAAAAGAGAGCCGTAGTTTCTCAAAACAAATTACAATTACATTTTTAAAGATGACTGGAAAATGTGTAAAATATTACATGTTTAAGCCACACCTAATAATTCAACTGGGGTCTTTTGCAGAATTTATATCATCTTTGGATTGTTCCTGATAGGACCATTTCATAAAGGTAATTTTTTGCACCCAATTGGATGACATTTTGATTGAAATCTCATACTGATATCAAACATTAGCTGTGTAGTTTTAATGAGGAAATCCAAACCCTTCCGTGGAATTAAATATGCCTAGCCCCAAATTCCCCATTTTGCACTCTCCAATAATTTAATCTACCAGTGCAGAGTAAAAGAGAAACATATTTTTAAAAATAAAGTTAGCAATTATTTTATTGTTTAATTTTTCTAACCACCTTTTCAAACTCAAGAAGCCTTTAATACAAAATTCCCAAGTTTTTAATAAATGTTATATTTTACTTATACATATGTATATATACGTGTGTGTGTGTGCTTTGTATCTATATAGATAGATATAGATTAAAAATGAATCTTTTACTGAAAAATAATTTCCCCCCACTGGGGCCGTGCTATTAGGCTACATTTTCAAAGCTTTTTCTTAAGTCCAGATTGCTTACAGAAAGCTTAGCCTATGACTTTTTCTTATTACTCCTAAATTAAACTTCTCTTCTTGAGAGTAGAAAGTGCTTACAAAAAAACAAATTGGTTTAAAAACATTTAAATTTAGGTAAGTTTCAATTTGACATACAAATTCTTGATGTCATCTTCTCTTTCTTGCTATAAATCACCAAACCACATTCAATCAAAATTTCAAACACTAAATCACTAAATATACCATATATACGTGTGTGTGTGTATATACCCTAAGTTCTCTGACCATCCTTTATTTGAATACACTGACAACAGTGTGTATAATTTTTTTTTTTTTTGAGTTAGAGTCTCACTCCTGTCACCCAGGCTGGAGTGCAATGGCGCGATCTCAGCTCACTGCAACCTCTGTTTCCAGGGTTCAAGCACTTCTCCTGCCTCAGCCTGCCGAGTAGCTGGGATTACAGGCACCTGCCACCACACCTGGCTAATTTTTGTATTTTTAGTAGAGATGGGGTTTCACCATGTTGGCAAGGCTGGTCTTGAACTCCCCACCCACCTTGGCCTCCCAAAATGCTGGGATTACAGGCATGAGCCACCATGCCTGGCAGTGTTTAATTTTTAAGATGAAAAATCTTATCTGTTAAACAAAAAATTGCCTTATAATTTGGCTGCTAATAGTTTTATTTCAGCATCTAAGATTCTTAACTTACAATACCCTCTAATTCTTCTACCCTCTGGCCCTTCATAATTAGGCTCCATCTGGGGAGATTCACTAGTATTTATGTTAGTTACATTACACAAAATTGAATGCCGGAAAGTGAAGTAATTTCATTAAAACAGAGTTTAACTGCAAAGGGGACTTTGGTGCATTTCATTCACCACTGGCCAGGATTTCTAGGGAGTCCTGACCTCAGGGCTCAGAGACGAGAGTGATGATACCCTGAGGGTGTGGTATAATATGCAGGCAGTCTGAGAGATGGCATCCTGCACCCGCAGGGACAGGTGAGAACTAAAGCCCTGTGAACTCACACCCTATACCCAGATGGTTTAAACTGAGGGGTAAAATATGAAGAATAATGAGGTTTACTCGTTCTCATTTCCCCAGTTGTCAAGTGATTTTTAATAGTTATACATTTCCCAAAATATTCTAGTGCTTTGGTACAAGGTTTGAGACCAGTAACTTCTGTGAGGAGTGACAGTTTGGTCTTAAGCTTTTGGGAACATTTTACAGGTACCTGAGACGTCTTTCCCTCAAGCTAACTGCCCCCCTCCCCAACAAAGATTCTAAATGAGGCTTTGGCATCTCAGATGGGCAGTTTAGGATTTTGTCTTAGCTGTATAAATCTCATTTTCCCAGGAGCACCAAACTTTCATCTGGCCAAAATGTAATTTTTCATAGATGAGTTAAGGCATGATCACCCAGGAGCTATAAAGAAAAACTATAATTAACGTTCTAGCACATAGTCTATGAATTTATCTACCTTAGCTCAATGAAAACATCTGTAAGCATTGAGAGAGCATTGATTTAAGTCATGGAGGAGAATATATATACTAAAAATAATTTTACAGCTGAATTTATATAGAATGGCAGTTTGTAATGTCATGGGTCTAGGAAAATGCGTTTCCATCCATCAAAGAAGAATTTTAAGATGTTATGTATGCCAGGGTCACAGTCATATTTTGACCTACATTAAATCAGGCCTATTGCTTTGTGTGTCATAGTATCTTTATTTAGAAAGCAGCTCAGCATTTGTTCTTCTGTTGAGGTTTTAGCTGTTTCATCCAAATAACTTCTGAAACCCTGGAGCCTCTTAACAAATTTAATGTGAATTTATACAATTGTTTCCTGCTCTTAAATGCCATATGAAAGCAGTTCAGACTGCTAGTGAATTTCCAGACTTCTAATATCTAATAGAAGAGTGCTAAGCTTTTCTAGATGTAGAACCAGTAGTGTGCTGGTTGTCTAAATTGTGAAGACATAGTGAAGGCGTGTCAGTTGCACTGTGCATATAAACTTAGGGAGTTATGGTGGTTTACATCTTGAGCGAGTTGCATGGAGTGCTTTGAAAAGTAGTTCTTTCTTGCAATAATCAGACTTATTTATAGCAGAAATTATAGCACTGCCAACCAGAAGCTTGATAAACATAACTTAGAAAGAAATCTATTATAATATTAGATATCCAAAGTAAACATTCTTAGAAACATGTTCAAGCAAGCTGGGGTCTTTTCACAGAAACAAATGTTTCCCTCTCTGTGTTTAGTTTTCATAACTAGCTGCTTTCTTCCCAAAAAGTAAGAAAAAAAAGCTCAAATTACCTGGAAATTCTGTTCCTATCTATGTTTACCTCTGTGTCTAAAACTGGCAAAAGTTATTTTAAATGACCTATACTATGGTCGTGATGTCATCCATGCTCATATAAAGGTTTTGCGTCCTTGGGCTATTGTAGGGCTCTTCCAACATGAAAATCAAATGGCAGATGAAGTGTAAGGCACAGGAAAAGATATTGCCATTCTTATAACTTTTGGATGCAAAGCTAAAGAATAGTGTTAGCATTGGTAAGATTGCTGATCTCATTAAAAGGTTATTAAATGTATTATGTTTTATAAGTTGTTAACAGCATTGTATATAGAAAATAATGGAGGTATTAAAGGTTCAAATGATGCAAGTTAACAGAATGTAATTAGTAGCTTATATATGAAGCTCTATATAGTTCATAGCATATACAGATACAGCGTAGCACACCATCTTCTATTTTAATATTTATTGATTGATCATTTTGGCAGATATTTGTTGGATATCTATGTGCCGGGCACTGTTCTAAATGTAGAGAATACACAAATTAATATAATTGGCAAAATTCCAGTTCCAACGAGTTTGCCTTCTGGTGAATTTAGACAGAAAATAAGTAAGTGAGCAAATAAACTGCTATTTATAGTCTGTGATGAGTGAATATAAGAGTTAGCAAATTGGGAGGCGTTAGGGAAAGCCTCTGTGAAAATGTAACACTTAAGGTGGGACTTGAAAGCCAAGAAGATGTCAGTCAGATAAACATTCAAGGGAAGAGCTTTCTGGAAGAGCCAACAATAAATGCAAAGGCCTAGAGGCAAGCATGTTCATGGACAGGAATTAGGCCAGAGGGACTGGGGCACAGTGAGCAGGAGGAAGGGAGTGTGAGATGGGGTGGCTGTGTTGGCAGGAGCCACATCACACCAGTCCTTCTGGGGCATGGTAAGGCATGTGAAGTTATGCTAACAGCAATGGAAAAGCCTTTGATGATTTTTAAGCTGGGAAAGGAGACACAGAGTAACAAGATCTGAATGAAGTATTTAAAATATTACTCTGGCTTTTATATGTAGAGTGACTTGTTAGGGGAGAAAGAACTGAAGCGGGATGCTAGGGGAGAGGATGGCTGTGAGTTGTAAAGATGGAGAGAGACAGACACAGGAGAGCAAGCTCTTAGAGGACAGGAAAAAAGAAGACTTCACATGGCTTCCTTGGCTCATGCTCAGTGGTACTATTCACTGGGGTGAAGAATGTGCTTCCTCAGTGATCAGAGAAAATTTTCAAAGCCCTCTGAAGATAACAAAGCAAAAATCCTAGAGACTACTTGATATAAGATATTTTAAAAACACATATTGAGCACTTCTTGAGTCATGCTTGTTTTCTTATTTAGGGAGAAGAAAAGACTGCTAAAATAAAAAATAAAAAAAAAAAACAAAAACCAAAAAAAAAAAAAACCCCCCCCAAAAAAACGAGAAAGCCCAAAGAATGTCCTGAAGTCATAGTTCCAAGAAGCTTTCCAAGTTTTTTAATTAAAGCAAGATTTACAGGGTGCTTGTATTAGTTTCTGATGGCTGATGTCACAAATTACTGTGAAGTTGGTGGCAGGAGTCTGAAATCAAGGTTATTCCCTTAGATCCAATTTACAGAACAGATCCCAGTTTTGTTTTTGTTTTTGTTTTTGTTTTTTTTCACTTTTGCTCTGCACCAGGTGGAGAATAACAGGAAGATTACCTCCTTGAGCTCACACACCACAATTAAGCATCTCTCTAACTTTGTTGTACAGAATTGCACTTAATAAATTCACAGAACAACTTAACTGCAAAAAGAAAGAGTGCTTTTTTATTTTTTGGGAAATGTATCCAGTCTTCTTATTTGAAGCCCACTGATAGTTAAAAAGTATGGTGAGAGAATAAACATACTTCCCTGTGATGGTCAGCTCTGTGTGCCCATTTGGCAAAGGTACAGTACCCAATGATTCAGCTAAACACTAATCTAGATGTTGCTATGAAGGTGTTTTATAGAGGTGATTAAGGTCCATAATCAGGTGACTTATACAAACCCATCCTAAGTTATCTGGGTGGGCCTGATCTAAGCAGTTGAAAGGGCCTTCGGAGCACGGCTGAGGCTTCCCTGAAGAAGAAGAAACTCTGCCTATAAACAGTAGCTTCTGCCCCTGGCTGAGAATTCCAGATCATCCTTCCTGAAATCCTGCAACACAGATTTCAGGCTTTCCCAGCCAGTCCCACAATTTCATAAACCAATTCCTGGCAATAAATCTCTTAATATACATAAACTATTGGTTCCTTTTCTCTGATTGAATTCTGAATTATACATCCTCCATCTGGGAGTCAGAAAACAATCCAATAATTTAAACTGGCTTTTTAGGATTCTAAAATCCCATTGGCATTGCTCATAATTGATATAGATTCTCCTTCTGTGTCCACTGCCACCAGTAACAGAAAAAGTTATTTTTGTTTTATTTGGTATTGTTTTGTTTTGTTTCAATCTGCAATGTGTTCTTGGTCTTGGGAGCACTAATGGTCTCCATCCATTTTGGCCCAAGTGTCCACCCTACAGCTGCTGTCCTTTTATTCCATACTAGTAGGAGCTGCTAGAAAGCTCTGGCTAGGCTTTGATCTATTTGGGCGCCATGTCCCTGCCAAACAGGAACTGAGGGTAGTTAGGGCAAGCTAAACACTGAGCCCTCCTTCTCCAAAACAATGCTACCTGACTTTGATATAGCAATGTCCCATATGGGTGTGGGAGCAGCCTTCAAGATGGTCTTTCCTAGAGCCAAAACTTTGGAAGGGAGAAAAGCCCTAGTGGCCTTGGTGCTCCTCCCACACTGTTTCTGAACATGTCTAGGTTTTTCTGAAGCTACCTTATATTTTTTGGGATTGGATTTACCAAGAAAGTGGGGATGGAAATGAGGAGAGAACCTTATATTACATCATTTTCCTTCTTCCTCTTCAATCCCCAGGGCCTTGAAAGAATGGAGCTTTCCCTCTTGCTGTTCCTGTCTGGAATGCCCTTGAGTACGCTCCAACAGTCTAGTTAGCTAACCATGGCATCCTTTTCATCCAGACCAGTTAGTGAATCTATTTTCTTGTGAAGTTTCTTAACTGCCCTCTCTGTCCCTGGGATGATAACCCAAAGGATCCCTCTGAGAAGGAGAAGCATTTAAGTGTTCAGTAATTTGAAGGAGAAATACAAATGGATCACTTTAGCATTTTTAGGCATAAATCAGAAATACTGTGGGGTTGGTTCCAGACCACCACAATAAAGCAAGTCACACAGATTTTTTGGCTTTCCAGTGCATATGAAAGTTACATTGCTCTCTACTGTAGTGTATTAAGCATCCAATAGCATTATGTATAACAAAAATATGTACATTTAAAAATACTTGATGTAAACGTATTTTACTGCTAAAAATGATAATGATTATGAGACTTCAATAAGTCATAATCATTTTGCTGGTGGAGGGTCTTGCTCTGATGCTGATGGCTGCTGAATGATCAGGATGGTGGTTGCTGAAGGTTGGGGTGGTTATGCCAACTTCTTGAAATAAAAAAAAAAAAAAGGAAGTTTGCTGTATTGATGCACTGTTTTGCAAAAGACATGTCTGTAATAAGTGATGCTCTTTTACAGTATTTTACCCACAGTAGAGCTTCTTTCCAAATTGGTGTCAATCCTTTCAAACCATGTCACTACTTTATGAACTAAGTTAATGTAATACTCTGAATTCTTTGCTGTCATTTCAACAGTGTTCACTGCATCATCACCAGAAGTTTTGCTTCCAAGAAATCACTTTCTTTCCCATCCATATGATGCAACTCCTCATCTGTTTAAGTTTTATCATTAAATTGAAACGATTCAGCCACATCTTCAGGCTCCACTTCTAATTCTAGTTTTCTTGCTATTTTCACCACATCTGCAGTTACTTCCTCCACTGAAGTCTTGAGCCCCTCAAAGTCATCCATGAGGGTTGGAATCAACTTCTTCCAAACTCCTGTTCATGTTGATGTTTTGACCTCCTCCCATGAATAGCAACTGTTCTTAATGGCACTGAGAATGGTGAATCTTTTTCAGAAGGTTTTCAATTTCCTCTGTGCAGATCCATCATAGAAATCACTATCTATGGCAGCTATAACCTTACAAAACGTATTTCTTATATAATAAGACTCGAAAGTTGAAATGACTTCTTGATCCGTGGGTTGCTGAATGAATGTTGTGTTAACAGACACAAAAACATTACTCTCCTACATCTTCATCAGAGCTCTTTGCTGACTAGGTACATTGACAAGGAACAGTAATATTTTGAAAGAAATTTTTGTTTTCCTGAGCAGTGGGTTTCAACAGTGGGCTTAAAATATTTAGTAAACTATGCTGTCAACAGATGTGCTGTCATCTAGGCTTTGTTGCTCCATTTATTTTTATTTATTTATTTGAGATGGAGTCTCACTCTGTCACCCAGGCTGGAGTGCAGTGGCACAATCTTGGCTCACTGCAACCTCTACCTCTCAGGTTCAAATGATTCTCCTGCCTCAGCCTCCTGAGTAGCTGGGACTATAGGCACATGCCACCACACCAGACTAATTTTTGTATTTTTAGTTGAGATGAGGTTTCACCATCTTGGCCAGGCTGGTCTTGAACTCCTGACCTGAAGTGATCCATCCACCTTGGCCTCCCAAAATGCTGGCATTACAAGTGTAAGCCACTACGCCCATCCTGTTTTTCCATTTATAAAGCACAGACAGAACAGATTTAGCACAATTCTTAAAGGCCCTGGGATTTATAAAATGGCAAATGAGCACCAGTTTCAACTTAAAATCACCAGCTGCATTAGACCCTAATAAGAGAGTCAGTTTACTCTTTGAAGATTTGAAGCCAGGCATTTACTTCACCTCTCTAGCTATAAAAGTTCTGGATGGCATCTTGTTCTAATATAAGATGTTTTTAATCTACATTGAAAATGTATTGTTTAGCCATAGCCACCTTCATCAATTATCTTGGGTAGATCTTCCAAATAATTTGTTATTTACTTCACCTTACACTTTTATGTTATGAAGACAACTTTTCACCTTAAGCCTCATGAACCAACTTCTGCTAGCTTCCAACTCTTCTCCTGCAGCTTCCTTACCTCCTTCAGGCTCCACAGAATTGAAGAGAATTAGAGCCTTGCTCTAGATTAGGTTTTGTCTTCAGGGAATGTTGTGGCTGGTTTGATCATCTATCTAGACCACTCAAACTTTCTCCACATCAGCAAGAAGGCTGTTTCATTTTCATATCATTTGTGTGTTCACTGGAGTAGTACTTTTAATTTCCTTCACAAACCTTTCCTTTGCATTAACAACTCAGCTATTTGATGCCAGAGGCCTAGCTGTCAGCCTATGTCTGCTTTCAACATGCCTGTCTCACTAAGTTTAATTATCTCTAGCTATTGATTTAAAATGAGAGACATGTGACTCTTCCTTTCACTTGAACACTTAGAGGCCATTTTAGAGTTGATTGCCTCTCTTACAAAAGACTTGTCTGAATTTCAATATTGTTTGTCTCGGGAAATAGGGAGACCTGAGAAGAAGAAGAGAAATCAACCAGAATGGCTGGTTGATGCACCAGTGAAGACACACATGTATCAATTAAGTGTACTGTCTTACATGGGTGCAGTTTGTGGCACCTCCAAACAATTACAATAGTAATATCAAAGATCACTGATCACAAATCACCATTAGAGATATAACAACGAAAACATTTGAAATATTGTGAGAATTACCAAAATATAACACAGACAGGAAGTGAGCATGTGCTGTTATGTTAGAAAAATGGCACCAATAGACTTGCCTAATGCAGGGTTGCCACAAAACTTCAATTCATAAAAAATACATTATCCATGAAGTTCAATAAAATGAAGCTCGATAAAACAAAGTATGCCCGTGCAACCATGCTATCCCCACTGCATACAGAAGCTCACACTGATTCCAGTGTATGATATATTCTGTTGTCAATATTTTAGACTTATGATATGGTTTGAATCTGTGTCCCCACCAAATCTCATGCTGAAACGGAATCCCCAGTGTTGGAGGTGGGGCCTGGTGGGAGGTTCTGGGTCATGGAGGTAGCTCTCTCGAGGCTTGGTGCTTTCTTCATGATGGTGAGTGAGTTCTCTTGAGATCTAGTTGTTTAAAATTGTGTTGTACCCTCCTACTCTCTCTCTCTTGCTCCTACTCTGGCCATGTGAGATGTCTGCTCCTGCTTCACTTTCCATTATGAATAAAAGCTCCTGAGGCTTTCCCATAAGCCAAGCAAATGCCATGCCATGCTTCCTGTACAGCCTGCAGAATCTCTTTTCTTTTTTTTTTTTTTAATTAATTTATTATTATTATACTTTAAGTTGGCGGTACATGTGCATAGCGTGCAGGTTTGTTACATATGTATGCTTGTGCCATGTTGGTCTGCTGCACCCATCAACTCGTCATTTACATCAGGTATAACTCGGTGGAAATCCTCCCCCCTCCCCCCTCCACTTGATAGGCCCGATTATTGTGATGTTCCCCTTCGAGTCAAGTGATCCTCGTTGTTCAGTTCCCACCTATAATTGCGAAATATCGCGGTGTTTGGTTTCTGTTCTTTGCAGCGTGGATTTGCTAAGAATGATGGTTTCCAGCTGCATCCATGTCCTACAAAGGACACAAGCTCATCCTTTTTTATGGCTGCATAGTATTCCATGGTGTATATGTGCCACATTTTCTTAATCAATCTGTCACTGATGGACATTTGGGTTGATTCCAAGTCTTTGCTATTGTGAATAGTGCTGCAATAAAACATCGTGTGCATGTGTCTTTATAGCAGCATAATTTATAATCCTTTGGGTATATATCCCAGTAATGGGATGGCTGGGTCATATAGTACGTAGTTCTAGATCCTTGAGGAATCGCCATGCTGTTTTTCCATAATGGTTGAACTAGTTTACAATCCCTTATAACAGTGTAAAGAATGTTCCTATTTCTCCACATCCTCTCCAGCACCTGTTGTTTCCTGACTTTTAATGATGCATGCATTCTAACTTTGGTGTGAGATGGTATCTCATTGGTTTTGATTTGCATTTCTCAGTGGCCGAGTAGTGATGGAGCATTTTTCATGTGTCTGTTGGCTGTATGAATGTCTTCTTTTGAAATGTTTGTTCATATCGTTTGCTTACTTTTTGATAGGGGTTGTTTGTTTTTTCTTGTAAATTTGTTTGAGTTCTTTGTAGATTCTGGATATTAGCCTTTGTCAGATGAGTAGTTGCAAAAATTTTCTCCCCATTCTGTAGGTTGCCTGTTCATGATGGTAGTTTCTTTTGCATGCAGAAGCTCTTTAGTTTAATTAGATCCCATTTTGTCAATTTTGGCTTTGCTGCTGTTCCAACTTTGAGGTGTTTTAGACATGGAAGTCTTTGCCCATGCCTATGTCTGAATGGTACTACCTAGGATTTCCTCTAGGATTTTTATGGTATTAGGTCTAACATTTAAGTCTCTAATCCATCTTGAATTAGTTACCATTATAAGGAGTAAGGAAAGGATCAGTTTCAACTTTCTACTTAGGCTGTAATTTCAGCACCATTTATTAAATAGAGAATCCTTTCCCCATTTCTTGTTTCTCTCAGGTTTGTCAAAGATCAGATGGCTGTAGATGTGTGGTGTATTTCTGAGGACTCTGTTCTGTTCCATTATTATATCTCTGTTTGAAATTTTTTCCAGGCACCATGCTGCTTTGGGACTGTAGCCTTGTAGTATAGTTTGAAGTCAGGTAGGCGTGATGCCTCCAGCTTTATTCTTTGACTTAGGATTGTCTTGGAATCACGGGCTCTTTTTGGTTCCATATGAACTTTACAACAGTTTTCAATTCTGTGAAGAAGCTTCATTGGTAGCTTGATGGGGATGGCATTGAATCTATAAATTACCTTGGGCAGTATGGCCATTTCCGCGATATTGATTCTTCTATCGATGAGCATGGTATATTCTTCCATTTGTTTGTGTCCTCTTTATTTCACTGAGCAGTGGTTTGTAGTTCTCCTTGAAGAGGTCCTTTACATCCCTTGTAAGTTGGATTCTGACATTTGATTCTCTTTGAAGCAATTGTGAATGAAGTTCCTTCCTGATTTGGCTCTCTGTTTGTCTGTTACTGGTGTATAAGAATGCTTGTGATTTTGCACATTAATTTTGTATCCTGAGACTTTGCTGCTGAAGTTGCTTATCAGCTTAAGGAGATTTTGGGCTGAGACAATGGGGTTTTCTAAATATACAATCATGTATCTGCAAGAAGGGACAATTTGATTCTTCTTCTTTTCTAACTATGAATACCCTTGATTTTCCTGCTTGCCTATAATTGCCCTAGAACTTCCAACACTATGTTGAATAGAATTGGTGAGAGAGAGGGGGCATCCTATACTGTGCCAGTTTTCAAGGAATTTTTTCAGTTGCCCATTCAGTACTATTATTGATATTGGCTGTGGGTTTTGTCATAAATGACTCTTATTATTTTGAAGTGCGTTCCGCTTCAATACGAGATTTATTGGCGTTTTTATGAAGGGCTGTTGAATTTTGTCAAAAGCCTTTTCTGCATCTAATGAGATAATCATGTGGTTCTTGTCTTTGGTTCTGTTTATATGCTGGATTATGTTTATTGATTTGCGAATGTTGAACCAGCCTTGCATCCCAGGGATGAAGCCCACTTGATCATGGTGGATAAGCTTTTGATGTGTTGCTGAATCGGTTTGCCAGTATTTTATTGAGGATTTTTGCATCGATGTTCATCCAGGGATGGTCTAAAATTCTCTTTTTTGTTGTATCTCTGCCAGGCTTTGGTATCAGGATGATGTTGGCCTCATAAAGGAAAATGAGTTAGGAGGATTCCCTCTTTTTCTATTGATTGGAATAGTTTCAGAAGGAATGGTACCAACTCCTCCTTGTACCTCTGGTAGAATTCAGCTATTGGCCATCTGGTCCTGGACTTTGGTTGGTAGGCTATTAATTATTGCCTCCAATTTCAGAGCCTGCTATTGGTCATTCAGAGTTCAACTTCTTCCTGGTTTAGTCTTGGAAGGGTGTAGAAAGTGTCAGGAATTATCCATTTCTTCTAGGTTTTCCAGTTTATTTCGCGTAGAGGTGTTTATATTATTCTCTGATGGTAGTTTGTATTTCTGTGGGGTCGGTGGTGATATCCCTTTGTATCATTTTTAATTAGCGTCGATTTGATTCTTCTCTCTTTTCTTCTTTATTAGTCTTGCTAGTGGTCTGTCCAATTTTGTTGATCTTTTCAAAACCCAACTCCTGATTCATTATTTTTGGAGGGTTTTTTGTCTCTATCTCCTTGGATTTATACTCTGATCTTAGTTATTTCTTGCCTTCTGCTGGCTTTTGAATGTGTTTGCTCTTGCTTCTCAAAGTTCTTTTAATTAGATGTTAGAGTGTCAATTTTGATCTTTCCTGCTTTCTCTTGTGGGCATTTAGTGCTATAAGTTTCCCTCCTACACATAGCACAAATGTGTCCCAGGATTCTGGTATGTTGTATCTTTGTTCATTGGTTTCAAAGAACATCTTTATTTCTGCCTTCATTTAGTTATGTGCCCAGTAGTCATTCAGGAACGGAGTTGTTCAGTTTCCATGGTTAGTGGTTTTGATTGAGTTTCTTAGTCCTGAGTTCTGGATTTGATTGCACTGTGGTCTGAGAGACAGTTTGTTATAATTTCTGTTCTTGTACATTTTGCGGAGTGCTTTACTTCTACAATTCATTGGTCAATTTTGGAGTAAGTGATGTAGTGCTAAAGGAAAGAATGTATATTCTGTTGATTTGGGTGGAGGGTTCTACAGCAGATGTCTGTGTGGAGTCCTTGCTGCAGAGATGAGTTAAATTCCTGGATATCCTTGATTTCACTTTTCTGTCTCATTGATCTGTCTAATGTGTTGACAGTGGAGTGTTGGGGAGTCTCAGTGTGTGTTGTAGCAGGAGTCTAAGTCTCTTTGTAAGTCTCTAAAGGTTGCTTTATGAATCTGGGTGCTCTGTGTTGGGTGCATATATGTTAGGATAGTTGTCTTCTGTTGAATTGATCCTTTACCATTATGTAATGGCCTTCTTTGTCTCTTTTAATCTTTGATGGTTTAAAAGTCTGTTTTATCAGAGACAGTATTGCAACCCCACTTTTTTGTTCTCCACATTTGCTTGAGTAGATCTTCTCATCCCTTTATTTTGAGCCTATGTATGTCTCTTAGAGTGTGAGATGGGTCTCTAAATACAGCAGACTGATGGGTGTGACTCTTTATCCGTTTGCAGTCTGTGTCTTTTAATTGGAGCATTTAGTCCATTACATTTTAAAGGTTAAGATTGTTATATGTGAACTGATCCTGCCATTATGATATTAACTGGTTATTTTGCTTGTTAGTTGATGCAGTTCTTCTCGATGGTCTTGCAGAACATATTTTGCAATGTGGTACCGTTGTTCCTTTCCATGTTGAGTGCTTCCTTCAGGGTCTCTTGTAAAGGCAGGCTAGTGGTGACAAAATCTCTAAGCATTTGCGCTTATCTGTAAAAGGATTTTTATTTCTCCTTCACTTATGAAACGGTTTGGCTGGATGTAAATTCTGGGTTTAAAGATTCTTTTTCTTTAAAGAGTGTTGAATATTGTTTCTCTTCTGGCTTACCAGAGTTTCTGCCGAGAGAGATCTGCTGTTAGTCTGATGGGCTTCCCCTTGTGGGTAACCGACCTTTCTCTCTGGCTGCCTTAAGATTTTTCCTTCATTTCAACTTTGGTGAGTCAGCAATTATGTGTGTCTTGGAGTTGCTCTCTTCGAGGAGTATCTTTGTGGGCGTTCTCTGTATTTCCTGGATTTGAATGTTGTGGCCTGCCCTACTAGGTTGGGGAAGTTCTCCTGGATGATATCCTGAAGTGTTTTTCCAACTTAGTTCCATTTCCCCCTCCGCTGCACCCCAATCAGGAAACAGGTTTGGTCTTTTACATAATCCCATGCACTTCTTGCGGGCTTTGTTCATTTCTTTTCTTCTTTTTCTTTTGGTTTCTCTTCTACCGGCTTCATTTCATTCATTTGATCCTCAATCTATTTGATACTCTTTCTTCCAGTTGGTCGGTTACTGAAGCTTGGTGCATTTGTCACGTATTTCGTGTCATGGTTTTCATCTTTCATTTAGTTTATGACCTTCTCTGCATTAATTACTCTAGCGTCAATTCTTCACTTTTCCAAGATTTTAGCTTTCTTTCGCTGGGTATTAATTCCTCCTTTAAGCTCTGAAATTTGATGGACTATTCTTCTCTCATCTCGTCAAAGTCATTCTCGTCCAGCTTTGATCCGTTGCTGGCGATGAGCTCGCGCTCGGCGCGAGGGAGATGTGCTCTTATTTTTGAATTTCAGCTTTTCTGCCCTGCTTTTCACATCTTTGTGGTTTATCTGCCTCTGGTCTTTGATGATGGTGATGTACTGATGGGGTTTTTGGGTATCAGGTGTCCTTCCTGTTTGATAGTTTTTCCTTCTAACAGTCAGGACCCTCAGCTATGAGTCTGTTGGAAGAGTGCTTGAGGTCCCTCCAGGCCCCTGTTGCCTGGGTAGCATCAGCAGAGGCTGCAGAGATGGGAATATTTCTGAACAGCGAGTGTACCTGTCTGATTCTTGCTTTGGAAGCTTCCTCTCAGGGGTGTACGCCCCACCCCTGTGAGGTGTGGGAGTGTCAGGCCTGCCCTAGTGGGATGTCTCCCAGTTGGCTCTACTCCGGGGGTCAGGGGACCGGCGAGCAAGGAGTCTGTCCTTCTCGAATCTCCAGCCTCCCTGTTGGGAGATCCACTGCTCTCTTCAAAGCTGTCAGACCAGAGTGGTTTAGTCTGCAGAGGTTTTCTGCTGTGTTTGTTATTGTTTGCGTGTCCCTGTCCCCAGGGTGGAGTCTACAGAGACAGGTGAGTTTCCTTGAGCTGCTGTAGGCTCCCACCCAGTTCCAGCTACAGCAGCTTTGTTTACCTGCTTAGAAGCCTCTCAGCAATGGCGAGCAGCCCCTCCCCAACCTGCATGCTGCCTTGCCAGATCACAGACTGCTCTGCCTGCTTATTGAGGCTCCGTGGGTGTGGGACCCTCGGCCAGGTGTGGGATATGATCTCCTGGTGTGCCTGTTTGCTTAAAAGCGCCAGTATTGGGGTGGGAGATTACCGATTTTCCAGGTGTTGTGTGTCTCAGTTCCCCTGTGGCTAGGAAAGGATTCCCTTCCCCTGGCTTCCCAGGTCAGTGCCTAGCCTGCTTCAACTCTCACTGTAGTGCGGGCAGCTGACTGGCTTCGTCGTCCGGCCTCACAGTGAGGATGGACCCAGTACCTCGAAGTTGAAATGCCCGAAATCACGGTCTTCTGTGTAAACCATCTGGGAGTTGGAGACTGGGCTTTCTATTAGGCCATCTTGCTCAACCCCCAGAATCTCTTTTCTTTATAAACTACCCAGTCTCAGGGTATTTCTTTATAGCAGCACAAGAACGACCCTAACACAACTTCTGTCTACCACCTTCCATGTGGAGGAAATGTCAGTTTTCCTACAAAGTCATGTCAGAACATGGACACTCATGTAAGTGGCAGTATTTGAGTGAGAAAAATTAAGAAAAATCTTCAGATACAGTATATCTTTCCTGGGGTAAAGAAGTGGTTTATGGCATCAAATTTAGACCTTTGATGTAGTTTTCAAACAAAGTTGTACATTCAGCAACTACATTGAAAGATGTGCATCGTCAATGTCTGTGACTTTTGTCCTGTGACTCAGACACATTAAATGTGCCCTCAAATCTAAGCTATAAATTATCAATATTATTGTAGTTGAGTTATCTTTCCATTCTAACATAGTAACAGGCACATGGTAGATTATTAAAAAATACATATTGAGTAAATAAAATAAAATATTTTAAGACTGTATCAGAAAGTTAGGTATGGCAAGAAAAGCACAAATGATAAAAGAAAAATAATTGATAAATTAAATTTAATCAAAATAAAAACTTTACTGCTTTGAAAGACACTATCAAGAAAATAACAAACTAACCCACAAACTGAGAGAAAATATTCATAAATCATATATCCAATACAGGATTTGTGCCCAGAATATAAAAAGGATTCTAACAAGTCAGTTATAAAAACCAAGTAACACAACTAAAAATATGGTGGAAGGTTTTGAATATTTAGGTATTTCTCCTTAGAAGATACATAAATGGTTAATAAACACAGGTAAAGATGCACATGATTGAACATAACAAAATGCAAATCAAAACCACAATGTGATATTATTTCTCACTCACCAGAATGGCTATAATCAAAAAGATAGACAATAACAAGTGTTACTGTTTGGAGCAATTAGAACTTTCATATGCTTTTGGTAAGAATGTAAAATGGTACAGCCACTTTGGAAAACAATTTGGCAGTTTCTGAAAAATGTAAGCATACCATATGAAATAGAAATTCCACACTTAGTTAGTTATCTACCAAAAATAGAACGTGTCTGCACAGTGACTTATATGTGAATGTTCATTGCATCATTAATCACCACAGCCCAGAAATGGAAACATTTCTGTTCGTCAACTGATGTTCCTCAACTGAAGAATCGATAAGTAAGATGTGGTATATCTATACAGTGGAAAACTATTTGGCAATTAAAAAGAACAACATGGATGGACCTCAAAAACATTAGTTAGGGCTGGGGCAGGAAAGGATAGTGATCGTAAATATTCACTATCTTTCTTTGTAGAGTGATGAAAATACCTTAAAATGGAACTGTACTAATGGTGGTGTAACTGTAAATAATACTATGAACCATTGAATTAAACACTTAAAGTAAGTGAATGTTATGAGATATGACTTATATCTCATTAAAACTCTATATAAGTAAGTTGTTTGTAAGGACAGACATGAACATTTATATCTTAAGTATATAATGAGTAACTCACAGTATATTTCTTCCATCAACTGTGGGCATTGCCTTGGCAATTGGACGTAGCTTAAGAATTGGTCTGAACCAAATATTGTTTTCTATGTAAAATTTACAAGTCCCAAGGTCCATCATAGCGTTGAATTTACATATCCAAGTACAATTAAATTTTTGGAGCAGACGTTGGACTGATACAGGATATGCTGATCTATGCTTTGGATTTGTCAGTAGATGGAATGTTGACCACGTAAATTCGGTCATCTGTAATTTTTAATAAAGTTTACTTGAAATGGACAAATAGTTTTAATAAAGTGTTTTCAATATAATTCAACAGTTATTAAATTATCAGACTACTATGGAGAGGAATGTATTTAAAAGTGCTGCTGAACACACATACACACATATTCTACCCATAAATATAAAGCAAGTTTTCTTTAGCTTGTCAGTGTGCTGTGGATCTGATAGAGAAAAAATCAGCATAGCAAATGAAGATCATTTGAACTTCATTTGTGTACGTGCAGTATACTCACTGCCTGGCATTTTTCTTTCTTTCTTCTTGACAGAAGCTTTACAGAATAACAAAAAACATGACTCCTTATTAGTCTCTGCTTTTCTCCATTGGAACATGAAATGATAATTCTAACATTCCTGGTCGCGGATATACGAATACACCTGCACACAGCTTCTGAGATGTGATTGCTCTCGCCCTGCTCCATCACCTAGCTGCTCATGATGCAATTCAGGCTATCCTTAGAAGAAAACCCACTAACAGAGGCCACCCATAGGGTGGCAAAACCTCGTGACTCCTGTTAGGATTTGTGGTTCTTTCGGACAGAAAAATGCTCCTTAAACTGAAATCCTCTAGTGTCCAACAAATACAGCTGCACCATCGTTTCAGTATTCAGGATGCAAAGTAAGTATCTCCCTAAGCACACAAGTCTATTTGAGGAAGCACACATGTACTCGTAGACACACTTCTACAGTCATGATCCTCTGCTGCTGCCAGCGTCTCAAGCATCATTCCTTTCCTCTCAGGAGACACAGGGGACCAGAGAGAGGGAGAGCTGAGATTTCAGCCTCTTTCAGTGGTGGTATGCAGGCACAGGCACTATAAGAATGTGGTAGTTGGCTAAAGCTATTTGTTTGCTAGATTTCTCAGAGTTCAATGAGATCATTTTTGTCATTTTCCCTGTGCTCCCCTGTATTTTCCAAAGATCTGCCAGCTTCCAACAACACTCTCTTTCTTCCCATTGGAAATGGAAACGAGTTCTCTGCCGGAATTTTCCACTTAACAGTTCCCCCTTCCCTAGCTGGGGCCTCAGCGCACCAGCCTGTAATGCTGTATTTCTTTCCACTGCAGTTTGACATTTTTGAGCCAGCACAATGAGTTGTATTCAGTCATTCTAAGTCCCCCTCCTTCTACATTATCTTTTTTTCTTTAATAATGCATACTTTCGAGCAATTTCAGAAAGAGAGCAAAGGCTTTTAAGCAACATTACATTTAATTAGTTATATCACTGTCATCGAATCACCAGAATCCTTTGAGTCATCCCCGCCACCTTTCCCCCCACCCACACACCTCACCCCGTAATTTTCCCGTCTCCCAGCCCCCTTCCCTGTCCTTCTGGTATGTACATTAAAGATAAACCTTATGGTCCATATACTTTGCTTGCAATTGTTTGCCTTTGCGAATCATTTCCTTTAAATAATATTTACAAACTATATATCACTGCCTGACACGATGACAAGAGGGCACATAGATTGCTTATAATCTCAGCTGTAAACAAGAAACGGGGACGTGAGCTTGGAAATGTGTTCCAGGTCCTGTCTGGACGCAGCCGCATTTGCAAATGCGCGCAGCTGAGCCGGAGCTGGGTCGCACCCGCAGCCTCGCTCCCAAACACTGCAGCCAGAGACCAAAATGCAAGTCCAGGGAGTCTTCAGGGCAATCCCAAGTCCCCGAAGGGGGAAGGGAAGCGGAGGCATTGGGGAAGGTGGGTGTGGGTCAGCAAAAGCTTGCATCCAGAGGAAAACAATGCTCGCCTTCCGGAAAGCAAACGGCAGAACCTGCGAACACAGATGCCTGTGGGATCCGGGCTCCCGGGCGGCGGGGGAGAGGGAGCCGGGTGCAGGGGCGGGGCGGAGCCTCCCCTGTCTGGCCGGGTGGTAGCTTCTCAGACAGCGAGGGCCCAGGGGGTCACGCCGGCACAGTGGAGGGTGTCTCAAAAGGAACTGGGATTCTGCAGAGAGGGGAGGAGGGAGGAAGAGGGGGATTTGTTCAAGCTGGGAGGGTGGGCCCCAGGAAAAAAAGAAGAAAAAGAAGAAATAGATTAATGCTTTGCAGGACACCTAGGGTATTTCTTTCAAGGGGTATTACTTCCACTTTTAGGCAGGAACAAGAGCTGGGAGGAAAACAGCAGCAAGGGCTGACAGCTCCAAGGTGATCAAAGGGGACTGCGTGAACGGCTTGCTCTGCCAGCCGTTTATTAGAAAGAGAGGGGTGCTCCTGGGCCACGCTGGCGGGGGAGAGGGATTAAGATCAAATAGAAACAGATCGGCCTGACTCCTTTATGCAGGAGAAAAATGCGCGCATATATATTTATATATTTATATGTTTACATGTATATTTACATTCAAAGAATGCTGTCCACTACAAGATCCACTCCTTCCCATAGGCCCCCACCCCACCCCACACACACAGGCGCGCGCGCTCCTCACACATGTAAAGAAAGGAAATTCCATCCTTTCTTTCCAAATGTTGTCACTTCTGCTGTCTCAGTGCTTGAAATATCACATGATGAATTATCCACTGGAGGACATTTTTATGCAGAGGCACCCCCGCTTTGGGGAACGCTAACTTTGTGTGAGTCTGATTTACCTCAGAAGTAAAGTTTAAGGCACTCCTGGCATTTGGAAAGAACCTCTCTTTCTATAGATAACAGAGCAAAGTGTTAAAATGCAGGTCACTGGTGCGAGAGATATCCTGTTGTAAAAACGGTGACCTCCAGAAGTTTTGGGAAGGATGGCAGTGGAGCCATCTACATATAGAAAGAACACAGGTGTTGCTCTCACAACCAACGCATGAGAATGGTAGGTAGGCAGCTGCCCAGCGTATATCATGCAGTTTCTGCCCTAGTGAGATATGATCTTTATACCTAGAAATGCAATAAAGTTACTAAGGGGCCTGAATGGAATGAGAAAGACCTTCTCAGATGATAATGACTTTATTTTGCCTAAGCGTCAGTTACTCTCTCCTCTCTCTCACAAGACTTTTTATCAGTTACAGCTTTACAAGAAAAAAAAAAAAAAAAAAACCAGCAGCAACAAGCAAACTAAATTTTAACCAAATTCACACTTTGAAATCTCCACACCCTAAATCTTACATTTAATCATAAAGTGTTAAATTTTAATGTATTCTTTTAACACAGCACTAGCATTTTGTCAAAAATAGGCATAGCCAGGAAATTCTGAAGCTTTTCTTACAATTAGAACACGTGTGCTTTGTTTTTCTCTTAAGAAGTCTTTAACTTTACTGTTTTCTCCAATATTAGGGAGGTTTTTAATATCTGTTGTTCATTTTTCCAATTATATAAGAACATATTTTTATCATAGAATATTTACATAATGTAGGGTTATACACATGAAACAATGAAAATCTCATATGGATTCCCACTTTCCCAAATGATTCCCTTCCCCAGAAGTAAATTCATATTTCCCCACTATAGTATTCATCGAACCCTTATAAAATTCATCCAGCCCTTGTAAATATTTTTATATGCATATATGTATATATGCAATCGTATAAATTTTAAAAGCCTACAAATTCAATCATACTATATGTTTTATTCTGCAAAGTGATTTTGTTCACTTACTACACCAAAGAGATCTTTTTAAAAAAATCAAGACCTATAAATCTATCTCATTTTTGACTGGTGTATAACATTTCATGATTTATTATTACATTATTGATACATAATTAGGGTATTTCCAGTTTTTTGTTATTATAAATAATACTGAAACTGACATTCTTAGGTACACATCTTTGACCATACGTGCTAGTAATTTTATAGACTAGACTGTATTGAAATTGATAAGTGAAAGGATATATGCGTTTTAAATTTATGGATACTACCAAAGTAGTCTCACAAAGAGCAAAAACAATTTATATTCCACCAAATTGTCTATGACTAGACTGCTGTTTTGCACAGTCTCTCAATCACTATTTATTATCAATTAAAAAATGTTTTGTCAATATTTTGTAAAAAAAAAAAAGCAAAAACAAAAACAAAACTTGTTTTCTCACTTTCCTTTTTAAATTATTACTGAGGTTGAACAAGTCTTACTTCGTGTTTTTTGTTTGTTTGTTTTGAGTTGCCTGTTTACGTATTTGCCCCATTTTTTCTTTGGATCTTTCTTTTTCTTCATGATTCTAAGAAATCCTTTACATAAAATGAACACCTTTGTTCCTTTTACTTAGTGTAATTGTTTCTCTTAGCCTGTTGTTTATCTTTTAACTTGGATTATGGAAACTTCATCATAGGGACATTTGAATTTTTATGTAGCCAAGTCTGTCAGCAATTTCTTTTATAGACTCCAGGTTGTGTCCTGATTAAAATTTAATAAAGAACATGTACTTTTATCTTCTATTCCAGATGGCAGATTAGCTGTCTAAACTGTTTCTATTTCTTTAGGACCATTCTACATTAAAATAAGTGTACACTGTATCAATTAGTCAGTAGGGTACTACATTCATTTGTTCTTTTTAGCAAAGCACTGGTTACATCTTCCCCTGTACTAAACTAAGACTTTGCCTGTAGATAGACCCCAAAAATGTCTGTGGATTATAGAGGGAAGAAAAAATAATAATCAAAATAATGGCTCATTAAGTGAATTAACACAGAAATAGAAGACCAAATACTGCATGTGTTCACTTATAAGTGGGAGCTAAACATTGGTTACATATGGACAAAAGGATGGGAACAATAGAAACGAGACAACTGAATGAGGGAGATGGGGGCAGGGAGGTAAGGGCTGAAAAACTACTTATTGTGTACTATGCTCACTACCTGGGTGACAGAATTATTTGTACCCCAAATTCAGCATCACACAACATACCCATGTAACAAACGTGCACATGAACCCCCTATTCTAAAATAAAAGTTGAAATTATTTTTTAAAAAGAAAAACAGTTTATCAAATAAAAGTCATCAGAACTCCTGGTTCCATCGGTTTTTAGAAACATTAATATACTCAAGATTGATTTTCTCAAAGGAATCTATGACATAGCCACTCTCAAAAGTTATAAATGATGGCATCATTCTTCTTTCTCCTAAAGTAGTGACACACATCCTCTCTATAAAACTAGATACAAGGTGTCATTTAATGGAACAGGTCAGTGTTAACAACATGGCTTGCCACCTACCAGGCCTATGGCAGAAATGACCACAGAAAGTATTCCCTGGGGAAATTTTTTAAAAATAAAGATTTCTAGCACTATCCCAGACATTCTGAATAATAGTCTCAGGAATGGAGTGATATGGTTTGGCTGTGTCCCTACTCAAATCTCATCTTGAATTGCAGTTCCACAATCCCCATGTGTCAAGTTGGGGGACAGGTGGAGATAATTGAATCATAGGGGCAGTTTTCCCCATACTGTTTTCCTGGTAGTGAATAAGTCTCACGAGATCTAATGGTTTTATAAAGGGGAGTTTCCCTGCTCTCTTGCCTGCCACCATGTAAGATGAAACTTTGCTCCTCATTTGCCTTCTGCCATGACTGTGAGGCCTCCCCAGCCATGTGGAACTGTGAGTCAATTAAACCTCTTTCTGTTATAAGTTACCCAGTCTCGGGTATGTCTTTATTAGCAGCATGAGAACAGACTAATATATGGGGCTCTGAGATTTATAGTTTTGGGCACTTGCTCATAGAGTAGCACTGGGAACCACCTTCTCTTGTTTATTTAGAACATGTAGGATTCTTTGATTTCTCTTTGACATGGTTTCTCTCTCCCCTCCTCACATAAAATACATGAATACATCTTATTGATTTTGCTTCTGAAGTGTCTTTCAATTCATATTATCCTTCCCATTGTATCTACTACTCCCCTATTTTAGGCCTCCACAGTCTCCTTATGAAAAACGGTTTCCTAACTTATTTTCTCAGTCTTTGTTGCTCCTCATCTTAGTATTTTCCAAAGCTTCTTGGCAGATTTATTCATGCTACCAGTATGTGAAAACCTACATCTGAACATCCACACTCTTTTCACTCATTGAGTAACTTTGTGATTTTTACCTCAACTGACTTTTCCATATCATCAACATCTACGCTGACCTCCTTTTCCTCCTCGAATTTGTCAGTGCCATGTCACAGCTCAAACCCTCTGTATTCGTCTGTTCTCACACTGCTATTATAGCAAAGGCATACCCAAGACTTGGTCATTTATAAAGAAAAGAGGTTTAATTGACTCACAGTTCAGCATGGCTGGGGAGGCCTCAGGAAACCTACAATCATGGTGGAAGGGGAAGCAAACACATCCTTTCTCACATGGTGGCAGAAGAGAGAAGAATCAGTGCCTAGCAAAAGGGGGAGGACCTTATAAAACCACTAGATCTCATGATAACTCACTCACTATCATAAGAACAGGATGGGGAAAACCACCCTCATGATTCAATTATCTCCACCTGGTTCTTCCCATAACATGTGGGGATTATGGAACTATAGTTCAAGATAAAATTTGGGTGGGGACACAGCCAAACCACATCACCCTCCATTTTACTTACCTGCTGTGAAGACACCATCATATTTTTCTCTAGTGACTAACATGCTGTTCCCTTCATTATGACTCTGACTTTTCAAGATTCAAGTCAAATGCTCTTTCTTTTGTAAATTTCTTCCCCTAATTTGCCCTTCCCTCTTCTGACAGTCTCACACTTTGAATTACTTTCTATTCTGTTATCATTATCAAAGACTCTATTACTGTCTTACATTGTTGTCTCCCACAGTAGGTTGTAAATTCCTCAAAAACAAGATAATTTCTAATTGAACATTTGGGTCATAGTACCTAATAGTGTCTATTACAAATGGTGGAAATGAAATAGATAACTTGAATATATCCAAACAGTCTATCTGAATGATAATAAGGACTATGCTTTGTGATTGTTGGTTCCTATCACAGAAAATTTAGAAATAGTTCAAACCAAGATTTTGATTCCATCTGTGTCAAGAATTATAAATAAGTAAGGCTTACCAAAATAACAGCATGTCTACTGCTAAACAGTCAAACAAGATGAAGAAATAAATATATATCCTCTTGAGAATTACAGAGACAAAATGATAGAATAAGTTAATTCTATTAAAGCTGACTTTTGTCATTTTTAATGTTATACTATTTAAATAATTCACTCTAATATTTCATTGAATGGAATTATATTACAATGTAAAAGGATTTGTAGGTAAAAACCCATTCCTTTATTCAGGGAATACAAATTCAGATAAGAGAAGTATAAGTTCATTTGTTTTCATGTCAAGTCACATGACGTTCTAATAGGTATGAAATACTAGAATAAATGGCAATATTTTAAGTGCCATAGAATATGGGCTGAAGTAGGAATCAGAGGATCTGAGGTTGAGTCCCTGATTGCTTATGAGATCTGAATACCTTACATACGTTTTTTCTCTCAGTCTGAACTGTCTGATTGTAAAATGGAATGCTTTTTCTACTGTACAACTTTATTTTTATTACCAAATGAGGTAATGTGTCTAAAATTGCTTCATAAACTATAAACAATGATGTAAATATTAATAATCTATTTCAATTTAAGTCAGAAACTAAAGTGAAAGATGAGAAATGGGGCAAGCTCAAGCACTGTACACACCAACCCGGCTTCACTTGACTTTGCTAACTTTTTATAGCACCGATGGTAACATAGATGCTCTTTGGAAATTTACAGAACATCTCACTTGGCAAATTAGAGTTACAGGTCCTTCCAAGAGTTTCATGAGGAACAATAGCAACCAAAAGGGTATCAATTTGTGAGAAGAAATTAAAGGACCAATGGTCTAGACATCTCAGTGTCGAGCTCGATGCAGTCAAAGAACCGATGTCCTAAAGCAGAGGGCCTGTGAAGATCATAGATGATGATGTCAAGGAATAAAGAGTCTAGGACAGAGCTTTTCTAACTTCAGTGTGTGTACCATGCACCTCAAGATCTTATTAAAATTTGGTTTCTAAGTCTGTAGCCCTGTAAGGGGATGAATTTCTGAATTCTACAAAGTTCTGAGGTGATGCCAATGTCGCTGGTCTGTGGACCACCTTTTTTTTGTTTGTTTGTTTTTGAGACGGAGTCTGGCTCTGTGCCCAGGCTGGAGTGCAGTGGCACGATCTCGACTCACTGCAACCTCAGCTTCCCGGGTTCAAGTGATTCTCCTGCCTCAGTCTCTTGAGGAACTGGAACTACAGGTGCGTGCCACCACACCCAGCTAATTTTTGTGTTTTAGTAGAGACGGGGTTTCGCCATTTTGGCCAGGATGGTTTCGATCTCTTGACCTCGTGATCCATCTGCCTCGGCCTCCCAAAGTGCTGGGATTACAGTTGTGAGCCAACGCGTCCAGCCTGGACCACTCTTTAAGTATGAAGAGGCTAGAACATTTTATAAATTGTGCATGTGGATACGAAGTCACCTGGATGGGGCCAGGATGTGAGCTATAGAATAATACCATGAGGCATGTGCCCCCATGTCTGTGAGAAGGACTTTGTTAGCTGGTAGAAAGAAGGAAGAGTAGAGGAGAAAATTTCTAGTTAGGAGTTTCCAAGGAATGAAGAAAAAAAGCTCCAGCAGTGAGGATAAAGGACAATGTTGATCCATGTGAATTGCCATGTGCCAGTATGGTAGAGGAAAACATGTTATATCCTTAGAGGTGAGTCAGATTTCAGTTTAAGCAAAGAAAAATTCAGCATATTCTGTGAAGGATTTTGAGGACTTTGGAAAGTTTGCAAAGATAAGGTCAGGATGGAGGCTGCTGACCCATGGAAGAAGAAACACACAACAAAATGTTGATGAAAGTGTGGAAGAAGAAAGAGCAAACATAAAGGTTTACCTCTGTGAAAGGAAATTAAATTTTGGGACCCCAAACACACTTAGCCAAAGGGAGAACTCAAGCTGGGGACTGGGTCAGGCAAACCTGCTTCCTCCTTTTAGTTCCTGAATAAGATGGCTGCAAGATGAAAAGCTACATGCCTCCCCCATATTTTGTCCACAAGGAAATTCCTAGTGAGCTGTAAAAATTTTCCCATGGCAATGGAAATTGATAACTTATCTTTACAGGTGCAGTCACTCCAAGCCCAAGAGACACAAATGCATATCTGATTGTTCCCGTATCCCATTTTGTCTGTATTACCTTATGTAAAATGCAGATTCCCTGCATTTTTCCTCTGACTCTTTTGTTTATGTCATCTTATGTAAAAAATGCAGATTCACTTACATGAAAACCATGCACTTTTCGGCTGGCCAGGCGCGGTGGCTCACGCCTGTAATCCCGGCACTTTGGGAGGCCGAGGCGGGCGGATCATGAGGTCAGGAGGGAACGAGACCATCCTGGCTAACATGGTGAAACCCCGTCTCTACTAAAAACACAAAAAATTAGCCGGGCGTGGTGGCGGGTGCCTGTATTCCCGGCTACTCGGGAGGCTGAGGCAGGAGAATGGCGGGAACCCGGGAGGCGGAGCTTGCAGTGAGCCGAGTCGCGCCACCCACTCCAGCCTGGGGGACAGAGTGAGACTCCGTCTCAAAAAAAAAAAAAAAAAAGAAAAGAAAACCATGTACTTCTTAATCTCCCACCCTTTCCCCTTTAAATTTGGAGCCCTCAAAATCGTCTTTGGAGAAAGGCTTAGCTCTGTCTTCTGGCCGTGTCCTTAACTTTGGGAAATAAATCTCCTAAAATGATTGAGACTTGTCTCATCATTTTCCTCAGTCGACACCTCTTTTTTTTTTTTTTTTTTTTTTTTTTTTTTTTTGGGTCTTCCCTCTGTCGCCCAGGCTGGAGTGCAGTGGTGCGATCTCCACTCACTGCAAGCTCCGCCTCCCGGGTTCGCGCCATTCTCCTGCCTCAGCCTCCCGAGTAGCTGGGACTACAGGTGCCCGCCACTGCACCTGGCTAATTTTTGTATTTTTAGTAGAGACGGGGTTTCACCGTGTTAGCCAGGATGGTCTCGATTTGCTGACCTCGTGATCTGCCCGTCTCGGCCTCCCAAAGTGCTGGGATTACAGGTGTGAGCCACCGCGCCCAGCCAATTGACACCTCTTAAGAAATCCCCTAACAAGATCAGTGTAGTGGATGCTGTGGTGTGTCTCCCAGATACACTCATCCCTCGGCTACTGGGATTTTGCAGGCTGGCTTTCTCAGTTGAGTGCCGCTCCAGGATTTTCCCTGGGTTATGGTTGTTGAAAGCCACCGTGTGGTAGGCATGCCACCTTCTTGGGTGTGACCCCTATCAAATGACTGGCTGATATGTATGTATGTGAGCATGCTTGGGGAAGTGCATCACAAAGATACTATTCCTTCCACAAATCTCCCTGAAACTGGGTTTATCTTCTTTACTATGAGAGAGAGCACTACTAATATCAGATAAAACTTTTTTCCTCATATTGTTTCAAGGTGGTCTATCACAGGAGAATAGACTTCTTGTGCAAGGTAAAAGTTTAAATGTCTAAAATTAAGTGTATTCAATAATAAAACCAATCTAAGACCAACATATTTATGTCTTTTTCACATAATTTCTACAGTATTTGTTCTTGAAAAATTATTTTTCATTTAGTTAAGCAGCTATTTTTATAATTTATTTCAGAAATATTTAATAAATTATATCACTTGTATAACATATATATGTTGTAATGTACGTTATGCACACACTTATATCATATATTATGTATACATCCATTTCCAAAGCAAAAAGCTGCCACACATATACACATATAGACAGTTTTAATCTACTTTTACATTAGATACCTCTTCAAGGATTTTTTTCCAAATAGCATTATTTTTCATTATATTAAATTTACATAGCAGAGCATAAGCATATTCAAATAAACTAATCTGGATGCAAGTTTATGTCATTGTTTCTAACATCTTTCACCATTTTACCAATATTACAAAGGTAATTGGTGATATTTCTTTTTTTTTCTTTTCTTTCCTTTTTTTTTTTTTTTTTTGAGACAAAATCTTGCTCTGTTGCCAGGCTAGAGTGTAGTGGCATAATCTCGGCTCACTGCAACCTTCGCCACCCAGGTTCAAGGGATTCCCCTGCCTCCCGAGTAGCTGGGACTACAGGCATGCGCTACCACGCCCAGCTAATTTTTAGCATTTTAGTAGAGACGGGGTTTCACCATGTTGGCCAGGATGGTCTCAATCTCCTGACCTCATGATTTGTCTGTCTCGGCCTCCCAAAATGCTGGCATTACAGGTATGAGTCACTGTGTCTGGCCTTAAATGGGTGATATTTCTTGCACTTAATAAAATGCCTCTTTTATTGCTCAATTTTGTTAAATGTCAATTTTAACATGTCTATCATCAGTAGGCATCTTAGGGCTAAGTTAGGTTATAATCTCTGTTCTTGGAACAAAAGTACTCAAGGAGAGAAGAGTCATCTGTTGGTACCTATAAAGTGCTATACTCCTCAGTAGAATTAATATATTTTTTGGTCAACTTTTCTTTGCCTTTTATGCTGCCAAAATATGAACCTGTATGCCATCTATAATTATTATTTGAGAAAATAAACCCTTGAACTCTACATATGTTATTCAGAGAACAGAAGATACAGACAAAGACATAGTAAAACTGGTTTGTTTCAACAAGTATGATGGTAAAATCTTGACCATACTCTATATCAGCAGTCCCCAACCCACATGCCATGGACTGGTTGGTCCATGGCCTGTTAGAAACCGGACTGCATAGCAAGAGGTGTGAGCAGCAGGGAAGTAAGCATTACTGCCTGAGCTCAATCTCCTGTTAGCTCAGTGGTGGCATTAGATTTTCATAAGGGCACAAATTCTTTCATGAGCTGTGCATGTGAGAAATCTAGGTTACACACTCCTTATAAGAATCCAATGCCTGATAATCTGAGGTGGAACAGTTTCATCCCAAAAGCATCTCTTGACTCCCCCTGCTCTACTATGGAAAAAATTGTCTTCCATGAAACCAGTCCCTGGTGCCAAAATGATTGGGGACCGCTGCCTGATGTTGATGTTCTGTCTTCTCATCTTTGCTCTAATTGTAGGTCTTACCCACAGTTGTCTAGCACGTAAGTGCTATACGTGTGGACAAATGGTGTTAAGTCATACGAGTCAGGGAAGTATAAAGAACACTTATTCACTTTCTGGTCCAATAGCTCCTCAGGAAACAGTGTGGTTAGACAGTTTGGGCAGACTCTAAAATCTGTGCAGTGCTTCATCAGGTACCATGGAGTCTACTAGAGGATAAAATATTATCCTCTGGCCATAAATGATTTATAATCTATTGGGAAAGTAAAGTACTACATATGAGCACTAAGGAACATTGTGGTAATAGTGTAGAGCTTTTTAATAAAGGTTGCCCAAAAAGTAAACCAGAGACAGTTAAATAATGAGAAAGGTCTGGCTAGGCAGAAGAGTGAAGAAAGCTGAACCAAAGCACTATCCATTAGAGGTGTGAATATTTACTGTGTGCTTCATAAGGTTCAGCCTCCTCACTTGATCTTACATGGTTTTATTTTATTTAATCCCCCCAAAATCTATTTTACTGTTAATAGTCTCATTTTACACAGAAAGAAACTCAGGTTTAGTGAGATTAAGTAACCTGCCTACTGCAGATACTGGAAAAGTCACTCTTTCAACAACTCAACCATCCTGATTCCAGATATCTCATTACAATATGCTGTCCTCATGAGCCATGAGGCAACAGGGTGAGGGATAGTGTTGATGATGAGTACACGAATGCTACAAAACATGAAGTGATGAGTTTTGAGTGGAGGCAGATTTGAAAGTTAGGCTGAGAAATTTAGTCTTACTGTGGTGATGTAGAGGGTATCACGGAAGGTTTGAGAGCAGAGGACAAACATGGTAGAGACAATATTTAAGGAATATCGGTTGGGCAACATTGTAGGAGATAGGCAGGGTTCTCCAAGTAGCTGACATCATTTTCAGAAAAAGGATGAAGCCTCTCATCACAATGATAATGGTGAGAATAGACTTCAGGGCACACATAGATCTTTGCAAGTAAAACATAAGCAAGAACTGTATCCCTTTTAAAGAATCGAGTCAGCAGGTGAAGTAGTGGTATAGAATAAGGGTTAGTAACCATACCAGTATTTATTGATCATATATCAAATTCCAGGTACCATGGCAACTACCTGTATAGCATTATTTATAATTCTTCATGATGACTCTGTGAAGTAGGTTCTGTTATAATATTCAATTACATATGAGGTTACATAGTATAAGGAGAGTTAATTAATCACTGGTAGACAGAATAGGCAGGATTAAACCTAGATTGTCTTGTTTTCTTGAACTGGCATTTCTTGACCTAGAAGGTAGAGCTTCTGAAGGCTAGTGATGCTGACAAGGCTCTGATATCCCTCAGCTCCACTTTTCTCCCTTGGGAGAAAAGGTGGCATTTGTTTGCTTGCTTGCTTGTGTGTTTGTTTTGTTTTGGGATGGGTGAGTCCAGAGTTGTATGACTGTTATTGGGAAAGATGCAATAGAAAGTAGGAGGTTGGAGGTTGAGGAATCAGGATTGAGACAGAGTGTTTAATCAGCTTATTTTTAACAGTCATTGTCATTTGTTAGCCTGGTTTTCATTTATGGTTTATCATTGTTCGCTAAACTAGGGAAGTGAACTTTGGCAGTATTGGTAGTATTTATTTTTAACCCTAGTTTACACTAGGCAAAATGTGCTGAATTTTGGGATACTGGATTTTCGTTAAGTAAAGATGCACATTTACTGAGTGTAAACATAGTAACAAATCAAATAATGATGAAAAGTATTCTGAAGAAATAAAGACCAAGAGAGTTTGCACTGATTCCACTCAACCTGGAGAATGCCACAATAAGCATGTGGTCAGAGTTAAAGTTCATGCATATTAATTTTGTAGCCTTAAACCTGAGAAACCTGTTGGTAAATATTAAGAAGTTGATATGATTTGGCTGTTTCCTAACCCAGATTTCATCTTGAATTGTAGTTCCCATAATCCCCACGTGTTACGGGAGGAACCCTGTGGAAGGTAATTGAATCATGGGGGGCAGTTTCCCCCATGCTATTCTTGTGACAGTCAGATATCACAAGATCTGATGGTTTTTACAAGAGGCTTCCCCCTTAGCTTGGTTCTTATTCTCTCTCCCGCTGCCTTATAAAGAGATACCTTCCACCATGATTGTAAGTTTCCTTTCCACCATGATTGTAAGTTTCCTGAAGCCTTCCCAGCCATGTGGAACTGTGAGTCAATTAAACCTCTTTCCTTTCTAAATTGTCCAGTTTTGGGCAGTTCTTAATGGAAGTGTGAAAATAAACTAATACAGTACATTGGTACTGGGTAACGGGGTGCTGCTCTAAAGATACCCGAAAACATTGAAGCTACTTTGGAACTAGGTAACAGGCTGAGGTTGGAACAGTTTGAAGGGCTCAGAAGAAGACCATAAAGTGTGGGAAAGTTTGGAACTCCCTACAGACTTGTTGAACAGCTTTGACCAAAATGCTGATAGTGATATGGATAATGAAATTCAGGCTGAGGTGGTCTCAGATGGAGATGGGGAACTTGTTGGGAACTGGAATAAAGGTGACTCTTGCTATGCTTTAGCAAAGAGACTGGTGACATTTTGTCCTTGACCTAGAGATCTGTGGAACTTTGAACTTGAGGGAGATGATTTAGGGTATCTGGTGGAAGACATTTCAAAGCAGCAGAGGATTCAACAGGTGACGTGGGTGCTGTTAAAAGCGTTCAGTTTTTTGTATTCACAAAGATATGGTTTAGAATTGGAACTTATGTTTAAAAGGGAAGTGGAGCATAAAAGTTTGGAAAATTTGCAGCGTGAAGATACAATAGAAAATAAAAACCCATTTTTTTGAGGAGAAATTCAAGTTGGCTGCAGACATTTGCATGAATAATGAGGAGCCATATGTTAATCACCAAGACAATGGGGAAAATGTCTCCAGGACAAGTCAAAGACCTTTGTGGCAGCCCCTCCCATCACAGGCCTGGAGACCTAAGAGGAAAAAATGGTTTTGTGGGCTGGGCCCAGGATTCCCATGCTGTGTGCAGCCTAGAGACTTGGTGCCCTGAGTTCCGGCTATTCCAGCTGTGGCTAAAAGGACCCAAGGGATAGCTCAGGCCATGCCTTCAGAGGGTGCAAGCCCCAAGCCTTGGCAGCTTTCACGTGGTGTTAAGCCTGTGCGTGCACAGAAGTCAGAACTGAGTTTTGGGAACCTCCACCTAGATTTCAGAGGATATATGGAAATGACTGGATGTCCAGGCAGAAGTCTGCTTCAGGGGCAGGGCCTTCATGAAGAACCTCTGCTAGGGCAGTGTGGAAGGAAAATGTGGGGTTGTAACCCCCACACAGTCTCCCCAGGGCACTGCCTAGTGGAGCTGTGAGAAGAGGGCCACCATTCTCCAGACCCCAGAATGGTAGATCCACCAACAGCTTTCACCATGTGGCTGGAAAAACTGCAGACACTCAACAACAACTTGTGAATGCAGCCAGATGGAGGGTTATACCTGCAAACCCACAGGATCACTAGCCAAGGCCATGGAAGCCCACCTCTTGTATCAGCATGAACTTAATGTGAGACATGAACTTAAAAAAGACTACTTTGGAGCTTTAAGATTTAATTACTGTCTTATTGGATTTCAGACTTGCATGGGAACTGTAGCCCCTTAGTTTTGGCCAATCTCTCCCATTTGGAATGGGTATATTTACCCAATTACTGTACCTCCATTCTATCTAGGAAGTAACTAGCTTGCTTTTGATTTTACAGGCTCATAGGTAGAAGGGACTTGCTTTGTCTAGATGAGAATTTAGACTTGAACTTTTGGGTTAATGCTGGAATGACTTGAGACTTTGGGGGACTGTTGGAAAGGCATGATTGTGTTTTGAAATGTGAGGACATGAGATTTGGGAGGGGCAAGAATGGAATGATATGTTTTGGCTGTTTCCCCATTCAAATCTCATCTTGAATTGTAGTCCCATAATCCTCACATGTCATGGGAGGGACCTGGTGGGAGGTAATTGAATCATGGGGCTGATTTCTCCCATGCTAGTGAGTAAGTTCCCATGAAATCTGATAGTTTTATAAGGGACATCCCCCTTCATTCAGTTCTTTCTCTCTCCTACCACCCCGTGAAGAGGTACCTTCCACCATGATTGTGAATTTCCTGAGGACTTCCCAGTCAAGTAGAACTGTGAGTCAATTTAACCTCTTTCCTTTATAAATTACCCAGTGTCAGGCAGTTCTTTATAGCAATGTGAAAATGAACTGATACAGTGGTGTTCAGTAACTTACACTGTATTTGGTAAATTTAGAAGAATTTTGTGGTTCCTCTTCCTTTCAAAGTAAAGAATTTTCAGGCCAGGCACAGTGGTGGACATCTGTAATTCCATCACTTTGAGAGGCCAAGGTGAGCAGATTGCTTGAGCCCAGAAGTGTGAGACCAGCCTGGTAACATGGTGAAACCCCATCCCTACCAAGTGTGGTGAGTGATCCGTGTCTATAGTCCCAGCTACTAAGGGCACTGAAGTGGGAGCATCACCTGAACTTGGAAGGTGGAGGCCACCCACAGTGAGCGGTGACTATGCCACTATACTGTAGCCTGGGTGACAAAGTAAGACCCTGTGTCAAAATAAAAGCATTTTCATTTCTTAGTTTACATGGATTTGCAGTGTGTATACATGTAAATGTGTGTATGTGTATATATATAATTTTTCTTGACACAGGGTATGTATTATATCTGAGTGTACTTTTTAAAATGAGAGAACAAAAAGATGTCCATATATCACCTTTAATAATTTTGATAAAGCATAACTAGACATTGAACAATGTGAATTATTAAAAATAAATCTCTGGGAGTTGATAGGAAAGACTTTCAAAATTAATTATTCCTTAGTTTAAATCAACTGCACATAAAAAGTAATGAGGTATATGTCACAATTTTAAGACTTTAAAACCTTCTCTTTTTCTAGTTTCTATTATTTCAGTGAATTCTCAGAACAGATTGTGTAAAAGTTGAAATTAGGTTATGAAGACATTTAATCTTACTGAGCAATACAGTCAGTATACAGGATATATAGAAAGCATGAGGATTTAGAAAAAGTGGAAAGGAGAAAATGGGTAGTAATATTTACACTAATCCAATGTACAACCAAATGAATGATTAGCATATAAATCATGACAGGCATTCATACATACCATGAATAACAATGACACAGGAAGGGGATGGTCATGATGTATGAGGCGTTAGTTATTTTAAATGGGATAACAAGAATGTTCTGTCTGATAACGTAACATTTGAGCAGAAACAGGAATGAACAGAAGAAACGAAACGTATTAATTTCTGTAGAAACACTATCTGCAGAGGGTGTAGCAACTTCAATATTCCTGAAGCAAGTGTTTCTTTACTCCTGGTGCTTTCAGGGAGCAAGCCCGAAGCTTGTGGGTTTGGAGTAGAGTGAACAAGAAGAGTTGTGGGCGATAAGGTCAGAGATGAAGCTGAGAGTAGACACTCAGAGGCAAGAGTAGGATTTTTTATTTTACTTTATGGGATGGAAACATACTGGGGACTTTCAGGAGAGAAGGTATATTATCCGAGTTAGGTTTTAATAGAATTATTCCAGTTCTAACATGGTAAATATAATATAAGTGAAAGGGCAGAAACAGGTAGAACAATCAGGAAGTTAATAAAATCATGAAATAATCCAGATGAGAGATAATGGCTGAAGTAGTAATGGCAGAGATAACAAGAAGTGATTAGATCAGAATGTATATTTGAAGGTAGACCAGTCAAATTTGCCCATTAGTTATCTGTATAATAGACCAGATTGTTCAGTACACGAGGACAGAGATTTCTGTTTTGCTCACTGCTGAATCAAAAGCACCTCAACTAGTACTTGACATACTAGGTGTTTAACAAATACCTTTAATGCAATAAACGAATCAACAATAGATACAAATAAGTGGCAAGAAAAGAATTATTTGTATTAATTTACGTAGTCAGAAAGATAATATAGCTCTGTTACTTGTGTAATTTATAAATGGAAGCTATAATCTATTATACTTATAACCTTACCTTAACATTGAAATAACTTCAAAGATTATTTTACTTGAGAATTTATATAGAAGTTTAAAGGACTAGTTGAGAACAAATTTTAATCAATATTAAAAACCATATAGATAACATTCTAAACAGTGTGTGTGTGTATATATATATAAACACCCACACACATATAGACATATGTATATATGTGTGTGTAAACATTTATTCATCATTCACAACAGATACACAAGTGCAAGTTACCAGTAAATCAATATTAATGACAATAATTCTTCTTGCTAATAGCTCTCAGGACAGTTTTCTGTTCTTACTCATTCTGGATTGAGATCTTGCCCTTTGCTTTTTCTGTTTCTGATTCTTCTGCTTTTTTTTTTTCCTCTAATCATTTGAATAGAGACATTTTTCTGTTGCACCTGCAAGGCTTCATTAATTGTATATTTTGTTTAAACCATTGATTAACTTTAAACAATATTTATTATTTCTAAAATATATTAAGGTAGAAATTTATTTAAAGAAGGCACATGACTTGTGAATATTTGTCTCTGAATATCTAGGAATATATCTTAGTTTACCTCTTGGTTCATAGAGAAGAGGGGTTTTCAGGCAATATCATATTTTAGGTGAAGACAAAAAACTGGGATTATCTGGAAGTTCGGTTTCTTGTTTCTTTGAAGCCTCTGTTTTATAGTTTGTCTTGGTTTCTGACATCGACAGCTTCCTCACCAACTGCAAGGCAGTTAATATTATTTGTTTGTGGTCCTATTGGGCTTTTGTTTATCAACACTTTGTTTCATATCTGTTTATATAAAATTTGAATGTATATCCTTGAAATTTTTTTTTCTTTAGTTTTTTCTAGAGGCACAATGATTCAGGAAAAGTTGATGGAAGCATTTTATTTTTCTCTGAATCAAGAATAAGTCTCCCCAGGTATTAGCAAACTTCTTCCATAAAGGGCCAGATGGTAAACAATTTGGGCTTTGTGGGCCATATAGTTGCTATCATAGAAACTCAACTTTGCTATTCTAGCAGGTAAGCAGGCAGACAGTACATACATGAGTAAGTGTGACTGTCTTCCAGTCAATAGAACAGATATGGTCCTTGAGCCATAGTTTACCAGCCTATGAGTTGCACAGTTATAGGTAACAGGTAAATAATTTTGGCATCGGTATTTGAATTTATGTAAATTATGTTGTATATTGTTAAATATGTTTTCATAATTCACATTTCGCTGTATTCTCAAAGATTTCATCTATGTATAACTATATAGAAAAATTGTTATATTCTCTTTGATTCTGTTAGTCTTAGATGACATGTGGAAAACCTTTGGTTCTGAAGGTCATAAGCAAGTTACAACTGCACACCTGGTGGTAGGTAATATTCTCATAAAGATGGAACACTCAAAAGGAAATCATTATCCCTGGGGTACTAACGTTTGCAAGCCCAAATAGTAAAACCCACAGGGCATCTTGAGAAACACCAGCAAGCTGAGCTGCTTTTCCAACTAGCAGTTCTGTTGTGTCAGGGTTTTCCTAGTCAGTGATTTGGAACACCTCAGGCAGAGTGGACCAACACTAAAAACAGAACCTACCATTCTCCTTGGTTTTTTCCTGTTTTGTTTTCTGCCCCTGTCCCAGAAAGGTGGTTGCTCCATAGATCTTTTCTTTCCTTAGCCTTCTTTCATATTTTGAAATTTATTTTTTGGAAGTTTTGTGTCTTTTTTAAAAAAATATTTATTTCAACAATTTTTGGTTACATGGATAAATTCTTTATTGGTGATTTCTGAGATTTTAGTGTACTCATCACCTGAGCAGTGTACACCATACCCAATATGTAGTCTTTTATCCCTCACTCCCCTCCCAACCTTCCCCGCCAAGTTCCCAAAGTCCATCATACCATCATTCTTTTTTTCTTTTTGTTTGTTTGAGATGGAGTCTCGCTCTGTCACCCAGGCTGGAGTTCCGTGGCACGATCTCGGCTCACTGCAACCTCCACCTCCCAGGTTCAAGCAATTCTCCCACCTCAGCCTCCTGAGTAGCTGGGATTGCAGGTGTGCACCACCACGCCCAACTAATTTTTGTATTTTCAGTACAAACAGGGTTTCACCATGTTGATCAGGCTGGTCTTGAACTCCTGGCCTCGTGATCCACCTGCCTTGGCCTCCCAAAGTGCTGGGATTACACATTATATCATTCTTATGCCTTTACATCCTAATAGCATAGTTTCCACTTATAAGTGAGAACATGCAATGTTTGGTTTTCTATTCCTGAGTTACTTCACTTAGAATAATGGCCTCCAATTCCACCCAACTTGCTGCAAAAGATATTATCTCATTCTTTTTTATGGCTGAGTAGTATTCCATGGTGTATATATAGAAAATTTTCTTTATTCACTTGTTGGTTGATGGGCACTTAGGTTGGTGAGAATTGTATTGCTATAAACATGTAAGCACATGTATCTTTTTCATCGAATGACTTCTTTTGCTTTGGCTAGAAACTCAGTAGTGGGATTGCTGGATCAAATGGTAGTTCTACTTTTAGTTCTTTGAGGAATCTCTATACTGTTCTCTATAGTGGTTGCGTTCATTTACATTCCCACCAGCAGTTAAAAGTGTTCTCTTTCTACTACATTCATGCCAACAGCTATTGTTTTTTTACCTTTTTAATTATGGTCTTTCTTGCAAGAGTAAGGTGATATCTCACTGTGGTTTTGATTTGCATTTCACCAATGATTAGTGATGTCGAGCAATATTTCCTGTTTACTAGCTGTTTGCATATCTTCTTCTGATAACTATTCCTGTCTTTTGCCTACTTCTTGACGGGATCGTTTGTGTTTTTTTTCTTGCTGATTTCTTTGAGTTCTTTGCAGATTCTGGATACTAGTCCTTTTTTAGATGTATAGATTATGAAGATTTTCTCCCGTTCTGTGGGCTCTTTACTCTGCTGATTATTTCTTTTGCTGTGCAGAAGCTTCTTAGTTTAATTAGGTCCTATCCAGAAAAATTTTATCAAGATATCAGTAGTGGATTTGAGTTAATGTATGTGTGTTGTAATTTCTTTAATGCTGAAGACATGTAAGCTTATATTATTGAATATGAAAGTAGAAGTTTTCTCTTGACTTTGCCCCAAACGGAGTTAGGCAAGGAAAAAAAGAAAAGAAACAAAGTTAGGGGACATGCTATAGATGTGAAAAGACACCATCCTCAAATTCTGAAAAGCTAAAGGGACTATTATGGACATAGATGGTTAGCTATGGAGAAGTTAAAGCACAGTGCTCTTAGACATCTCCTGCATACATCTAAAGCGCCTTTCAACCCCTTTAGGCTCATATTTTCTGCTACAATGACTGCTACTAGTTTTGTAAGTGCTACTGCTAATTGAAACCACATCATAGTGCAGATCAAAAATAAGCCAGTCAGGCATCCCTGCTGAAAATGTACGCAGCAGGATGGCCCCTTTGTTCTTCTTAAAAATGAACTAATTCAAGAAAGGCACTGCCTCTGGATCATTATTCATTAATGTATGCAACATTCCCTCTGCCACGCTCTTTCCTCTTTCTCTCTCTACTCTTCACTATAATTTTCTTGTGGAAAAATAAAAGAACGCCAGTTCTCTTGTAAACTGCATAATTGGGTTTAATATGCAGACGTGCCATTTCTAGGCATGTACGTTTTCTGCATTAATAGGAGTTATACGCGGAGCATTTAGAGATCACCTGTGGATAGGTTTGTTAATTAACAGAGTTAGAGCCTTATTTCATTCCATTTAAACCAGAGTAATTGAAATCAGCATAATCACCACTGCAGTATTCAGTACTTTCACCCCTTTTCAAGGTTATTTTGGCAATTATGTTCTTGGCTGAGCATGTTAGTAAATGCTGCGGTTACTTCCCGTACTACTTGACTTTTCTCAATGCTGTGCCCTGTGGTATGTATTTTTCATTGTTCAATTAGTTTAAAAAAGCTAATAATAATTTAAGTCACCCTTCAGGATTTTTTCAAAAAAAAAAAACAATTAAACCTAATCCAGTCTACAAGTTGCTTGGGGAAAATGTCAGAAAATTAGATTAAATCTGATCCTCCAATAGGTTATATGCTACCTTGTGAAGAGTTTTTATATATATATATATATATATATATATATATATATATATACACACACACACACACACACACACACACACAATCAAATTTAATATTAGTTGGATGCTAGTACATATTCTGAGGTTCTGGGACATTTGTTATTATGTATTTGTTTATAATACAAAGTTTTTTAAAATTTGAAAATGAATGTGAATATTCTCAATTTTTATCAGATGGAAGAAACTAAACTACTTCAACCTGTAGACAAAAATAAAAAGCCCTTTGAAATTATTTTTAATTTTTAAAAATCATTTTTATAGAAGATGATAAATTATCATCTTTCACACTTTCTACAACTACTAGGAAAGAAAATTTCCTATTGCTGTTCTGCATAATTCTAGGATTAGAACGTAAAACTCAAGCTGATATTGTAATGATTTATTCTATTCCATTGACTTATAATAAGTATTTTCTTTCATCCAAAGTGATACTGCATAGTGGCCCAATGATTTTTTCCCCTACATGCCCATTTTCCTGGGTATAAATATAACATTTACTTATAACTGAATTAACACTAGGAGTTTATACTGTGTTTGACAGTTTAGCTTTACACATTTAGCCTCTTTCCACTTGTACTTGATACAGTTCCAACAGCTAATATTTACTGATTTTTTTTCCTATTTTCTTATCCATATAAACATATTTCTGAAGACTAGTTTCACCAGCAATATATACTTAGTGAATACTTTTATTACCTGCTGTATTAACAATCTTACAGTTTTATCATAAAATTGGTATATGCCTCATGTTGCTGAATGTTTTTAAGGGATATGAGAATATTGCTTATTTAGCTCCTTAAGATGAAAATGAGGATGTATGCATGTTTCCATTCAGTATTGTTGCCTGAATTGTCTTTTTGTGAGGAGCATTTGAAAATAATCAGCTGTTCACATATTCTAGCCAATGGTATTTGCAAAAACAAAGTTGATATTTACATACATTTTAAACCATTTTCCAGTGGCTTAGTAAATCTTATTTTGACATGCATTTTCTGTTTGTATTTGAACAAGTTTTTTTTTTTTTTTTTTGGAAAACTCTTCTGCACTGTGCTTTCCAGTTAAAATTGTCTTTGTCAAAGACAACTTGAAAACATTCTTTTGCATCAGCTCATCTATGAAGGACTTACATTTAATATCTCAATGAGAGAGAAAAAAGAGAGAGGTTCATCAATAATGATGATTTAAATTTACTGTGTTTATCAGTGTAAATGAACAATCAAAAAACAAGACATCCCTGGTATCTTCTGTACTATCCTACCCAGGAGAGCTCAGCAATAAGCTACTTCAGCAAATCTAGCTAATACTGCCTTGCAAATTTACCCAAATGCATTTCTGTTCATAGTCTATCCTGATTTGGTAATATGCAATTAGAGAAAATGACCATTTTAATATAGAACAATTTTCTTGTAAATTACACAGTAAAAAGTATTTGAAACATATTAAAATCAAGTGGATTTAGAATGATGATAGTTATGAATTACTGTAATTTGGTCTTACACAGCTAATTCCAAAAGATAGAACAGCCGTTTAGCAATTTCCATTCTCTAAATTTCTCATAATGGGATTTAACGAAAATAATGAAGTCATCGTGTTTTTCCTAAAACTGTCTCCTCCTCTTATATGTTCCATTTAAATAAATGAGCCTCCACCCTTTCAGACACTCCAATCAGGGAAACCCAGGAATCACCTCAGTTTCTTTCCTCTACTCCTTACTTAAATACTCATGTTCTCATAGATACCCAGGTGAATGGATCCAGTCCCACCCATATCCTCTACCATCTGCTCCCACTTCAGATACTCACTACTCACTAGTCTTTGAGCCTCTTCATAAGGCACGTAGCCCACCAAACATGCAGTCCTTACTACATGTTCAGCATAGTGGCTACAAGGTCTCTAAAGTGCAAATCTAGCCACGCATGGTGGCTTACACCTGTAAGCACTTTGCGAGTCTGAGACAGGGGGATCACCTGGGCCCAGGAGTTTGAGACCAGCCTGGCCAACATGGTGAAACCCCATCTATAATAAAAATACAAAAATTAGCCAGTCACGGTAGCACATGCCTGTAATCCCAGCTACTCGGGAGGCTAATGCAGGAGAATCGCTTGAACCTGGGAGTTGGAGGTTGCAGTGAGCTGAGATTGTGCTTCTGCACTCCTCAAGCCTGGGTGACAGAGCGAGACTGTGTCAAAAATAAATAAATAAATAAAATACAAATTTAACAGTGTCACATTTCTGCTTAAAATCCTGCAGTGGGGGTCGGGCACAGTGGCTCACGCCTGTAATCCCAGCACTTTGGGAGGCTGAGGTGGACAGATCACTTGAGGTCAGAAGTTCGAGACCGGCCTGGCCAACATGGTGAAACCCTGCCTCTACTAAAAATACAAACTTAGGCGGGCGTGGTGGTGTGCACCTGTAGCCCCAGCTACTCAAGAGGCTGAGGCATGAGAATCTCTTGAACCCGGGAGGCAGAGGTTGCAGTGAGCCAAGATCACGCCACTTCACTCCAGCCTGGATGACAGAGTGAGACTTCATCTCAAAAAAAAAAAAAAAAAAAAAAAAAATTCCTGCAGTTGGTAAAATGTTGTTTACTGTAAATGCAAACTCCCTGGCATAGCACACAAGGCCCTTGATGCATGAGTAGCCCCTGGCCAATGTCTCCATCCTCATCCCACACCGTCATGTCAGTTGTGTCTTATTCTCCAGCCACAGACTCTCCCAGCCAACTGCCTTGCAAATGTCTGTCCTTACCCTGTGAATGCTATTCACTGCTCTTCCCCACCACCTGCCCCTCCTCCATCTGCTCTTTCTTACCCTTCATGACTTAGTGTCATGATAGCCACTTCAAGGAAGCCTTCTGTTAAAGAAAAAAAAAATTCTGACTCTCATTAAAGTGGTAAGGAAGACTGTATTCAAGACTCACAATAGGGATATTGCAATAGGGGAGAGAGATTGGGTTCAACTCTAAATACAACAAGGGCAAGTAGGGAATTACAGCCAAGGAGCGAGGAAGGGGGTCAGTAGATGGAAAAGTATTAAGAAGAGAAATCTAGGGGAAAGAGAGTCTTATAAAACTGATCGAATAAGATTCTTCCTAAAAGCAGGTGAAAGACTTATGCATCAAAAGTGGAAGAAGAACTTGATTAAATATCAAGGATGATTAGATATTTAAGGCTGGGGGATGAACTAGCAGGATTCTTTGCTAAGGTTGGGCTAATCACACCAAAGATAGGGCTATGCCAAGATTGAGGCCTAGTTGAGAAGATAGCTCAGAGGAGCCTGACTAAAGCTTGTCTGGGAGACAGTCTTTGTCATTTCCCTAAGTCTCAGACACGGCTTGATCTCCACTCCTTCCTGCAATTTTCTGGGTTTCAATAGCACTCTAAGTATCTCTGTAATCCATGTGTCACATTCTGTTGTATTATGAATATTTGTCTGCTCTTCCTCTAGGGTGAAAGTTCTCTGAGAGAAATAATTTTGATTCTTATCTCTTGCACGTTGACTATCACCTAGATGTTTAACAATGTTTGTTAACTAAGAACTGTGTGTGAACTGAAAGAAAAATGAAAATTATCTGTCTACACATCCTCTCTCTTTTAAAAAATATTTTGTAAAGATGGGGTCTTGCTATGCTGCCCAGGCTGGTCTCAAATTCCTGGCCTTAAGCAAGCCTCCTGCCTCAGCCTCCCAAAGCACTAGAATTACAGGCATAAGCCACCATGCCTGGCATGCCTTCTCTTTTGTTTTCCACCTAATCCTCCAGGGTCTCTTTTGCTTTTAGTAAAAAAAGTATCTTTGTTATTTGTAGGGATTATTTTTTTGACCTAGGAATTCCTAAACCAGATGTGAGTCACTAGTATTCACTCTTCATGTTCTTATTATGCCTCTATGAATTTATCTTGTGCAGGGATCTATACAGGTGAAATCTCATTGTAAAAAGCACCATTAAAATAAAATTACTGAATCTAAAAGCATATAAACCTATTTTAGTTTTATATGCTTTATTTACAATAACTAATATTTCATACAATTCCAACAATAGATTTCCATTCGTTTTGGAATTTGTGTGTGAAAGAATAAGTTATATCCTGAAAAATACATCTGTGACTGTTTCTCTGTTCTTATCACTTTAACTCTAAAATTAAGAAATAGTTTATTCTGTAGAACCTAAACAATTATTCTATAACAATAATTATCTCTTTCTGAGCATGAAAATGAATAAAGCCCTTCTCTCCTTTTTTTTCAAAACAAAAAAATACCCATTCATTCTTAAAGCCTATGTATTAAATCATTGACTCCTTTGCTTGAAAAATGTATCACAAATTTTTGGCGGTGGTGAATTCAGTTTACATAGCTCTGAATTCATAGCAAGTTTATTTCTTTAGGAAAATGCAAATAGTTATTGTGGTTGGCAGAATTATTTTAATCCCACAAGAGTATTATAAAATTTAAAATTAACATAAAACAGTCATTCATCATCTTACTAGCCAGAAATAACCCCTGTGGATAAGTGAGAAATTGTTACTTTAGTAGCTGGCATTAGAGATTTTTCAAGGTAGGGAACTATCTTTATTTAGGAAAGTATTTTAATTGGCCACATTGAGTGAGAAAAGAGAGGCCTAGAAGGCATGAACTCAAGAAAAGACCAAGAAACTAAAGAGCTCTGCCTAAAAGTAGAGCAGGACGATAAATGACATTAATTCCACTGAGAACAGGAGCTCTAGAACAAGAAGCCACAAGATTATTAGATTATAGAAATATGCAGAAACCTCAGGGAGCACATTGGTCTTCCCAAAGTGCAGACTAAGGGACTTAACCAAAATGTATGTAAACATTCCAGGCAGGAGTAAATTCAACTGAGAGAAAGATCTAGGGTGGTGCTCAAGAGAGCAGACTCTGGAGTAAGATTGCCTGGGGGTCACTTTAGGTTCCAACACACTTTCTCTGTTTCTGTCTTTGGGTGTTAAGGTGTGTGTTCCTCAGGACCCAACCAGTAATGCAGGAACTCTTAAGAATTAAAACCAAGGGGGTTTAACGCTGGTTACACTGATGATGGAAGGATGGAGAAGCCAGACTGCAGATAATATGAAACCCAGATATTGACAATAGGAGAAAGTCATTACTACCCTTAATAGAAAGGAATAAAGGGAGAAGCAATTAGTGGGGCCCAGAGGTGAGAGTCATGTTTCAGGATCTAGAATCTTAATAGAGAAAACTAGGAATGTAGCAGGTACGTCTAGTGGGAATTGGAGCCATGGGGAAGGCACAGCAGCTTTCTAAAGCTTTGCCCAGGGAAAACATCAGATACTTTACCTGGAAAAAACAATTTGGTCCAACATATCCATAAACCAGATGAAATAAGAAGAAAATAATTCTGACCAATGAGGTTCTAGGCCAGCCTAATGTATGTGTTTGTATATATGGATTTATGTTATCAAATATAAATATATAGGTACTTATATATATATTATATATATGCACATACAAGTGTATCATGCAACCAAATGGAACCATCATGCACACATTTTTATAATCTGATTTAATACTTAATGTGAACATAGATATTCCCTCATGACACTAAATATAAATGTAAGTCTGTAGTAGCAAAAAATGTGGCTGAAGGATGTCCACATCCTAGTGATTTGTGGAAGGCAGAACTTAAGAAAATAACTAGACTATTTGGAGGAGGAACTCTCTAAACAAAGTGTTCAGGGTACTGCAGGGCTTTTCTTGACTGCTTATAGTGAAATGTGAGAAGAGAGAAAAAACTTAAAGATGGAATTTATAATTAAAAGGGACTTAGGACTTAAAGATCTGGAAAACTCTCAGCCTGGCCATGTCAAGAATGAAAAAGTACATTGGGAAAAGAATACCAAGGGTGTGGCCAAGTGAACATTTGATAAGGAGATGAGTATGGATACTAGGAAGCCAGATGCTATTCATCAAGATAGTAGAAGGATGACCTCAAAAGCATTTCAGAGATCTTCATGACTGAAATTCCCATCACAGGCCCAGAGTACCAGGGCATTGAGGGCATACTGATTTCAAAGGAGGGGCCTGAGACACCCATGGAAACTTTGGGCTTGCTGCCCAGGCTCACTTCAAGTTTCTGTTCCCTGCATTCTGGTGCTGTGTTTCTTGGCTACCCTAGCTATGGCTCTGGTGGCCCAGGTCCAGTTCAGGCAGCCCTTCCAGAAGGGCCTAAGTGGTAAATTTTGGTGACACCTACATGATTCCACCTCTGCATGTACACAGATTGCAAAAGCTGTGGAGGAATAGCTACCTCCATCTAGATTTCAAAGGATTCCTTGCAGAGTCTTGTGGACCAGGTAGAGAACTGCTACAGAGGCAGGGGCACTCCAGAGAGTCCCCAGTAGGACAATTGTTCAGGGAGCCATGAAGATAGGGCCACCCTGAGACCTAGAACTGTAAATCCAGTATGCAACACCAGCCTAGAGGAGCCACAGACACCTGAGAGCTGTCACGAGGGCTACATTCAGCTGAACCATGGGGGCGGGGCCACACAAGACCTTTGGGATCCGGTTCCTATCCCAGTGTGTCCAGAAGGCAAGACCTGAAGTCAAAGAAGATGATTCTCAAGCCTGAAGATTTAATGTTGTTTGCTTTTTTGGGTTTTAGACCTTGGGACCTGTTACCCATTCCTTCTTCCATATTTCTCCCTTTTGGAATGGGAATGTCTATCTGATGCCTGTCCCACCATTGTACTTTGGAAGTACATAACTTGTTTGATTTCACAGGTTCAGACCTAGACATTAATTTGCCTCTGGATGAATCATACCTCGAGTCTCACCTATATCTGATTTAGATGGTATTTAGGTGAGACTCTAAACTAGACTTTTGGGTTGGTGCTGGAACAAGTTAGTACTTTTGGGGCTACTGGAATAAAATTAATATTTTTATATATGAGAATAAATTTTGGGGGATCACTGGTGAGATGCTATGGTCTGAGTGTGTTCTCTCAAAATTCATGTGTTGAAACTTAATCACCAATATGAAACTACCAAGAGGTGGGGCTTTTTGGAAGAGATTGAGTCATGAAGACAGATTCCCTCAAAAAAGAGATGTGAAGGAGCTGTTTGTCTAATTTGCCCTTCCACCTTCTACCATATGAGGACACAGCAATAAATCTCCATCTTGGAAGCAGAGACCCCTCACCAGACCCTCACCACAGTTTCTTCATATTAGGCTTTCTAGTCCTTAGAACAGTGAGCAATAAATTTCCGTTGTTTGTAAATTCCCCAACTTAACATATTTTTAATAGCAGCACAAATGAACTAAGACAATCTCTAAAGGGATTCATTTTTTTTTTCAAACACCCATGAATATTACAAAAACTGGCCAAGGTCTCACACTATGAGGAAAATATCAAGTAATTCTCTAAACTACAAATCAAAGAGGGCACAGTATATAGAGTTAAAAATACATTCTTATATAGTGTTTGGCTTAAAGCAAAAACTAAAACCAAAAAGAGATTATATATAAATAAATGACAATTAAAAAGTAATATGAAATCAATGAAAAGTGGATACCAATGAAAAGATGATACCAAGATGGTAATTTATACTGTTAAATGCATTTAATTTAAAGTGAAAGATTGAAATGTAGACAAAGAATGAACAATGAAGTAAACCTTAAGTTGGTAAAAGAATAACAGTTGTAAGAGAAACTAATAATTAGACCTACAAATATAAGAATTTTTAAAATGAATTCAAAACTAGTTATTTGAAACTTTTATTGAATTGCACAAATTTTCGAGAAGTTTGATGAAAGAATAAGTAAAAAGGAAAAAACGACATTGTGAATGTGAAAGGAGTCTTGACTAAAACTATCAAAATTATGTAAAAATTGTGACAGATCCATGCTACAGTTTTACATAGGTTCATTTGGGCATCTGAGGTTAAATTGATAGTCCTAGGAAAATATAAATGATCGAAATTGACTCAAAAACATATTCAAAAGGAACATAATAAGTTAATAAGCTAGTTTAAATCAATTCTTTTTAAAAAAGCCACCAAATATTATGAAAGAGAATTAAAGAAAGGACACAGTAAATACGAGAGCTTTTGAGAGAAGTTAGGAAGGGAAGAAGAGACAGAACAATAGCTGTTGAGGAAGAAGAGGTCTCTGGAGTAGGTACAGTGCAAGTGTGCATGTGTGTGTATGTGTATGTTTTATTGAAGAGACATGAGCATATTTTATGCTGAGAAAGGCTATGGTTAAAAGTAAAAATGAGGCCGGGCGCGGTGGCTCAAGCCTGTAATCCCAGCACTTTGGGAGGCCGAGACGGGCGGATCACGAGGTCAGGAGATCGAGACCATCCTGGCTAACACGGTGAAACCCCGTCTCTACTAAAAAATACAAAAAATTAGCCGGGCGAGGTGGTGGGCGCCTGTAGTCCCAGCTACTCGGGAGGCTGAGGCAGGAGAATGGCGGGAACCCGGGGGGCGGAGCTTGCAGTGAGCTGAGATCCGGCCACTGCACTCCAGCCTGGGCGGCAGAGCCAGACTCTGTCTCAAAAAAAAAAAAAAAAAAAAAAAGTAAAAATGAATATGAGGAAGAGCAGTGATATTTAGTAGTATAAGGTCTCTGGAAAGGTAAGAATAGTGAACCAATGCATGTCTATTGGATTGGCCTTAAACATGAAGTGATACTATTCCCCCTTTGTAATAAAAAGGAAGAAAGATAAGACTCATAGAAGTGTAGTAGGCTAATATGCTTTCTGGTGGGAAGATGACCATACCTCCTCTGGATACCTTTCATCTTCTCTATAGAGGAAAGCAGAGGGATGGGGGAGCTGGAGATCTGACAGCAATAAAGAAGATTTAAACAAGTAACTGTGGAGTTTTTGAGACTGAGTTCAATAAGAAACATAATGTTCTCTAGGCAGTCTTGAGGACTTAATTGAGGTCAATAACCATAAATTCAGCAATTATTTTCAGATTTTCTTCATCAGAATTCAGCAGATCAGGTGCAAATGTCAAAAGAACAGATAATTAAAGTTCATCAAGAGCTGTGACTTCAACATAGGAATAAGAATAAAAGATTGAGAAACAAGACAGTGGAGTTTAGAATATTGGCAAAAGGCAAATCGTACTTCTGAAATAACTCATGAAATTCAAGTTGGATGAGGAGCAAAGCAAAGATAGGAAAAGACTGAGAGACTGAAAGTACAGGAAGTCCTAGTGAGGTCAAAGTATGGGCTGCAGTGACCATGCTGGCCAACCAGCACGTTCTCTCACACAAGTAGATTTCCGTGGGAACCAAACTGTAACCAAATGATTGCTCAGTAAGCAGGAAGTCACAATCTTATGAGATAGTTGGATGACTCAACAAGAACAATCCTCCCAAAAGACCAGAGTGTCACAGAGTTTGGGCACCAAGATACCCTTCCTTAGACAGTGTTTGAATGGGCTTTGCTAATTTCTGCTTTTGAGGATCTCTTTTTTCCTGTGTGCTGGCTTATCCTCTCCCAACGTGTGTTCCACTAGTTTATCGAGATGTTCTGAAGAAAAGGGTTTCCATGAAATAACTGTGAGAAAAGCCATACATAATCTTTTGAGACAGTCCATTTGTGAGTTTTTATTTTTTTCATGCATGATGCAGCTATGATTGTGTGGTAGGTTAGAGTCAAGAGTTTTTCCTTTAGAGGGCATGCTATTGATTGGCTATAAAAAGATCATGGTAAAACAACAACAGAATGTCAATGTAGTTTTGGTGAATTACTCTTTCGAGAAAATGAATTGATTTTCATTATATTGGTCTGTTTCTGATAGAAGTGAGAGGCAAGTCTGTGATTCTCACCGTGAATTTAGTGTAGCCTAAATAATTGCCCAACAGTAAATGGAATCTGCTTTTTAGAACCAACTCCCTTCACAGTTTTAGCCCACGTTTTAGAAATATAGTCGGCTGCTACATAATGTTTTGGTCAACAATGGACCACATGATGGTAGTCCCATATGATTATAAATGGAGCTTACAACTTCTATCACCTTATTACATTGTAGTCATGGTAACTTTATAACATAATGCATTACTCAGGCATTTGTGGCAATGTAAATAAACCTACTTCTCAAGAAAAATAAGTCCTTCAGGATGGATTCTGGAAGAGGACATTATTATAGGAGATGACAGCTCCATACATGTTACTGCCTCTGAAGACCTTCCAGTGGGACAAAATGTGGAGGTGACAGACAGTGACATTGATGATCCTGACTCTGTGTAGGCCTAGGCTAATATGTGTGTGTTTTCGTTTTTAACAATAACTACAAAAAGTGTAAAAATAAAAGAATCTTAAAAGGATATAAAGAAAATAATATTTTATACAACTGTACTCTGTGTGTGTGTGTGTGTGTGTGTGTGTGTGTGTGTTTCTTTGAGACATAGTCTCACTCTCTGGCCCCGGATGGAGTGCAGTGACGTGATCTCGGCTCACTGCAGCCTCTGCCTCCCGGTTCAAGAAATTCTCCTGCCTCAGCCTCCCGAGTAGCAGGGACTACAGGTGTGCACCACCATGCCAGACTAATTTTTTTGTATTTTTCGTAGAGACGGAGTTACGCCATGTTGAGCAGGCTGGTCTCAAACTCCTGACCTCAAATGATCCACCTGCCTCTGTCTTCCAAAGTGCTGGGATTAGAGGCATAAGCCACCTCACCTGGTCTACAATGTGTTTTTGTTTGAAGCTAAGTATTATTACAAAAAGTCAGAAAGTTTAAAAAACTTTAAAAGTTTATAATACATAAAAGTTACAGAAGGCTAAGGTTAATTTATTATTATTACTATTGCTTATTTACTTTTCATTAGACAGGGTCTTACTCTGTCACCCAAGCTGGAGTGCAGTGGCGTGATCATAGCTCACTGCAGCCTGGAACTCCTGGACTCAAGAGAACCTCTTGCCTCAGCCTCCTGAGTAGCTGGGACCATAGGTGTCTGCCACCATGACTAGATAATTGTTAATTTTTAAATTTTTTACAGAGACTGATTTTTGCTTTGTTGCCCAGACTGGTCTCAGACTTCTGACTTCAAGCAATGCCTCCTGCTCAGCCTCCCAAAATGCTGAGAATACAGGCATGAGCCACTGTGCCCAGTCTAATTTATTGTTGAAGAAAGAATTGTTTTAAATAAATGTAGTGTAGCCTAAGTATATCGCACTTATGAGGTCTACAGTGGCACAGTGCAACTTTGTAACCTAGGAGCAATAGGCTACACCATACAGTGTAGGTCAGTAGTAGGCTCTGCCACCTAGGTTTGTGTAAGTACACTCTGTGTTGTTCACACAAGAACAAAATTGCCTAACAATGCATTTCTTGGAACGTATCACCACCGTTAAACAACACACGATAGTGGAGGTTTACTTTAAGGCATGTTCTGAGATTCAGCGTTAAAAATGAGATGTGTCCTTCAGGCTTGCATGGGCAATTGTCTGTACAGCCCGCAAACCAGCCCCCAGCTGTTTGGGACTCCTTTCTGTAACTTAGTGCTCTGATATGCAGACTAGACATATGATTGGCACCACAAGTCTCAGCTGACACATTTTATTGTATAACCTTACCCATAAGTTATTTTTCACTCACACTTTGCAGGCAATTTCTTGAATTACTTCAACAGAGGGCTAATGACTTATTATATCAAATGACCAAAGATATATGTATTAATTGGAAGGTTTCTGAGAAGGGGTTATCTCATCTATGAATTGAGAACAAAAAGAAAATGTAGAATTTTAATAGTAGACTCATATCTCCATTTTATTTTGCATTCCAAAAAAATTCTTTTTTAAGACGGGATCTTGCTCTGTTGCTCAGGATGGAATGCAGTGTCGTAATCACGGCTCACTGCAACCTCAACCTCCCAGGCTCAAGTGATCCTCCTATCTCAGCCTCCAGAGTAGCTGGGACCACAAGCATGTGGTCCACACCTGATTTTTTCTTTTTTAATGTTTTGTAGGAACAGGGTCTCCTTACAATGCCCAGGCTGGTCTCAAACTCCTCGGTTCAAGTGATCCTCCTGTCTTGGCCTCCCAAAGTGCTCTGACTGCAGGCATAAGCCACCCTGCCAGGCACTCCCCACCCTCGAACTTTTTTAATGGGTGCTACTACTATTTTTCTCCAAATATTCTACTCAGCAGTCCCTCTAGTAACTTACATATTGTACCACATTTTTTAAAGTACCTATCCTGAAATTGTATGCTACCTAAATTTTGCAAGCATTTTAACGTTCTCTTGTTTAGCCGTTAGATAGGGGTAAAGAAACTCAAACTGTATCTCTAATTTTGACTTTGTATCTCTAATATCTATTTGCCAACATTCAATTAAAAGAAATATTAAAATAGTAACTACATGTTTAGTAATATTTATCTTAAGTAAAATGAAGGGACAAAGAAAATATAATGTACTAAATAATGTAAAAACCAATATCATGTGTATGTGTATGTATGTCTATTATACATACACATATGTATGTGCATATTTTTTAAAAATGTTAAGTCTGCACTTCTAACCAGAAGATTGCATTCAAAATACGGAAACATATTTTTTCCAAGTAGTTATGTCTAAAGGCAATATTTTAGTTCCTACTCTTTCTAAAATTCACACATTTAGTAATACATCTGGGAATTGTACTGACCTCACAAAACCGGTCTGTGGGCAAAGTGTTGATGCAAAGGACAACAGGTTCCCAAGCTTGTTTATTTAGCCAAGGAGTCTTTGTTCTCAGAGACTTCATCCATCTGGTTTCTGGAAGTCAAACTGCTTACAGTAACTTTGAACATGGCAGAAGGAACCAGCAAATGGAAAACTAAATAGAACAGATTTCTAAAACAGTTCGTTAGGCATTCGGGGAGTCTCTACAATTTCTGGGCATTAAGTCTAGAAATTGTGGTGACAGTGCAGCCAAGATCAGCAATGCCCTTTGGAATATTTTATAAAAGATCCGAGATACCCAAAATGAATTTTAAGGAAAAAGAAGGGAGAAAAAGAATTTTTTTTGCTCTTGTGTGCAGTGGAAGTTTTTATTTTCCCTTAGGGATCAGTAGAGAGAAATAAAGTAACTTGTTTTTTCCAATTAGCAAATCTAAATGTAATACAGACCTCTCAGTCACTTCATTCTCAAATATCTTTTCTCTAATTACGACAAGAAGACTACCATGCCGAATTTTAAAGCCCATAATCATTTTTAGCCCACTTTCATCCTCCCCCATCACTGTGCCTCCTATTATACCTAGGTACCCATGCTCTCATGCGGGACTTTGTCTAGGAAGGCCTTTGCCTCGCCTGTGATTGCAGGGTCTTCCGTGGAAGCACCAGGTCTGGTAATATGCTAATCAAGGAAAATAATCAACCAAAAAGAGTTGATTAGTTCCAAATGATAATTTAATGTAATATCATTCCTGTATAAAATATGTATTTTATATAATGCTCTGACTGAAGTAAGTGAAGAGTTTGAGGTTTTCAAACACTCTATCAGCTATAATAATAAAGACATTTGTGCTTGTATCCCTTCTGTCTAGCTCTTAATCATTCTTGTCTTTTCAGCCCAGACCCATACCCACTATTCTGGGGCAAGAACTTGCCTTTCTATCCCTATATTGTCACCAAAACTTGACTGCAATCGCTTTGATGGCAAGGATCCACTATTATGCTTCTTTGGAATTCTTTAAGATTCCTTGAACGTTTGTCCATGGGAAGAATGGGGGGAGTTTAGAGCTGGAATGTTATACTACTAACAGCAGAGGCATATCCAGCAATATGGCTTTAAAACTGCCTGCCAGAGTTGTTAGCTGTGCTGTGGTTGTTGTTTTCTGTCTTCTCAACAGTTATGCTGGACGCAAACAGTTATGCTGGACGCAAAGGCATAAGAATGACGCAATAGACTTCGGGTCCTCAGGAAAAAGTGGGAAGGGGGTGAGGGATAAAAGACTGCAAATTGCATGTAGTGTATACTGCTCGAGTGATGGGTGCACCCAAATCTCACAAATCACCACTAAAGAACTTACTCATGTAACCAAACACTACCTGTTCCCCAATAACCTATGGAAATAAAAAAATAATAAAAATGAGTCTGGATTGTAGAGCCAGACTTCTAATTTGAATACCATTTTTTCCCTCTTATTAGTTATATGATCAAGAGGGAGTTATTTAACCTCACTGTTACTTCATTTTATCTGTACAATATGGATAATTACAATACATTTCTCAAAGATTTGTCATGAGGATTAAATGAATTAAATTAGTTAATATATGGAAAGCACCTAGGACAGGGCCTAACACGTAGTAAGTTGTGCAATATTAGCTGTAATTATTATTGGCTGTATAATTACCAGCAGCTTTTGTCTTTGAGATCCATGGTGCTTCGAATTATTTCCTTGGCCCTGATGTTTCATCTTCTTGATGAAACTTAAGTATTAAATTTCAAAGTTAGATTTGAATCCTGGATACCTTCGATCTTATTAGGCTAACTGGTTTTTGTTTATTCTAGAGAAGTTGAAGATACACAAATTGAAAGTTAATTTTCTCTAGTATAGAGAAGGCATTCTTGTCCATACCCTTTTTTCCCGGCTCTTTGGCTAGGTTTAGGAATGATGACAGTGATGTGTGAAGTTAGGTTAGTTAGTCACTAGTGGATTTGTGATGTTTCCCATTCTTCTGTATGTCTGAACCTAGGATCCATTAAAAGTGAATGCTGGACCTACCTTGGAGATAGGGTGACAGCTCCAAGATATCTAGAAGTCAGAATATGATGTTATATTTGCAGGAGGAATTATTGTACAAGCTGCAGTGGCTTGCATATGTGATGGGTATGTGAGGCCAGAAAGATACATGACACATTGCTACCATTTTGAAACATATAAAAATTATAGCTTTCAGAGATGGAACGAATGAAAAGACAATCTTGTCCACTGACCCATTTTCTAGACTAGAAAATCACAGAAGCGAAGTAATTTGTGAAAGTTTATGCACCCAGTTTAGTTGAAGAATCTGGTCGAGAATGGAGTTGGCTGGCCGCCTAGTCAATGTCGATTCTATTATTCCGTAATTCACACCAACGCCAAAGAGAGTCTCAATATCGTAAACATTTGTAAATAATTTGCATTAATTAAAATGTATTAGCAATGTAAGAAATCTATGATATCAGGATTAATCATTAGATCATCCAAATATAAATGGTTGAAAATTACATTAATACCTGTGAATTGGTTATATGTATGGCACTTACCTAAAATTACTGGCATATATGAATTTTGTAACATCGTTTAGCACAGTGTCTTCTGCATACAAAATTCTCAATGAACACTTAGAAAAAATTAAAACTTGAACATTATCTTAGTGTCTTAGCATGAAATCATATAATATTAGTACCATACAAGTCAATAAAATATCGATTCCTTATATTGTAAATACTCTTTCTGTATTACAATTGTTCCAAATGTTCAACAGTCATTCAAAGTCTATTTCCAGGAGCATAAAAATACAAATTACATTCGTTTTAAAATGCACTAATTAAAATATTTTGTTTTTCCTTAAAATGTTTTCTTAATCTCCAAATACAGTGACAGAATTCTGACTTATGATTTTTGTTAAGGTTTAGATCCTCTGAGCCTTGCTGACTTTTAAAAATTTGGTTATTGACAAGCCTAGCATCTACCACATTTGTGCTTTTGTTTTCAACTGACATTTTGTTTATGTTTCCAAACTTAAGATCTCTATCCAAATATGAATTCCTTTAAGATACTTATTTTTTGTACGAATTTTTTCCTGGAGGTGGCCTTGATTATTAATTATTTGCTAATGTAGCCGTGTCTTTCAGCTTCACCTAGATTGCTGTACTTTTTATGACAGCGAGTGTATTTTGCACTTCATTGCATTGCTCAATGCGATGACCAAAAAAAAGACACAACCTAGTTATTGTGAAATTTGCAAAGAAATTTGCAAAGATTTTTATGTCACCAGGGTTATTTAATAACTAACATGCTAAGATTTGGAAACTTTAATTCAACTCTCGTCATTTTAACATTTTCACATAGCGACTTAATATATATCTGACTGTCTTTACTTCCTGGATAGTAGAGTGCCAGGTTCTGTCAACAGGGTCTCTCTAAGGGGTTCAGTGATCAATATTGAGTCTCTATCATAATACCAAGACATTGTTTACTAAGGTTATCGTCATCTCTGGAGGTGATATTGCCTATTAAGAAAAACAATCCTGACTGAAGGCCAGGCTTTGTCTACTTTATAAAAAGAAATCACAGCCCAAAGCTCTTGTAATTCACAAGCCTGAGGAAATCCTAATGTAAGTTGTTTGCTGTTACATTGCATCCTGCCCACTCTTGCTTTGAGGCTACTCTGAAAATTCTTCAGTTATAACCCAATGCTAAAATAGGAGGGGGCATATTTCACTGGAAGAGGGCTTTAAAAGTCCACAAATTAATTTGCTTTCTCCCTCCAGCTGTGCAATTCACCCCCACCTCCAGCTTTGAGCTGTAATTAAGTACATGTTTTTATAATAAAAGTAATCTTTTCCTGGTGCTTCCCCAGCTGCAAATTCTGACCCAGATTCCCACTATGAATCATGACTGTCACATGTGCTTGAAGTAAGTTTCATTTACCTCTGCCCACCCCCAGCTGTTGGAGCTTCTCACCCCTGGATTTAGCTCCAACCTTACTGAAGAACTGGAGAGAGGATTTAACTTATAAGAGCCCTTTGAAATGCTTGTTCTTTTTGTTTAAAGAAGGAGACATCAACCAAGCATCCAGTAATGACAGCTGAGGGCAAAAACCACACTTGTTTAACCTTGTCAAGTAACACTAAAGCTGGCCACTGAGGTTAATTGGGTGCAGAATTAATACAACATTTTTAAAGTGAAGGCACACATCTCCAATAAGAGTTAAGGCCTAAGGAGGCTGTGTGTGGAGAAGACATGTGTTTATGTATTCATTAATTGTGTCTAGATCCTTTTCCAAATTGTATCTTTCATTTGAAGATCTTCAAGCTTATCCTCATGTGTTCCTTTTTCTCTATATCTTCACAAGAATTGCACTGTAGTCCAAGACACCTTTGAGCCACCATTGCCTTTATCTTACAAGAATCTTCTAACTGGCTTCCACATTGCCATTTTTGTATTTCTCTGATCCGCCATTCGTCGTCACAGGGCTCTTTGAAGCATGTAAATAATAAAAAATTATCACTCTATCCCTAACACTCTCCATTGGTTTCTCATCATAGTCTGTGTGATCTGACACCTCATAGGAGGACTGCTAACCTCTTCATTAAAAAGTTGTCTTTTCTGTTCTCCCTGACACTAAGATAGGCTGTTTCCTAGTGGTGGGGAGCTGGGGGTCTCTCTATGACTGTGAGCCGATGGAATGTCAGCAGCAGAGGTGCATGTGACTTCCAGACCAGGAAAGCAAACACCTCCAATGTTCCATCCTCCATGTTCCTTTCCTTGGATGTCATTTGGAGGAAACCTGGAAGCCAAAGGTTGCACATGGCAGAGTTAGCATTCACCTGGGTCTCTGAATAACTGCATGGGGGCACAATGCTTCTGCCCTCTCTATAATGGAACCATACTGGATTATTACGTAAACGTGGTTTGTCTATCACATCACTATCCTAATACAATTCCCCATCTACTACTGCAGCCACTGAGTCACTCACTCTCTATCACACCACCATATCCTATTTCTATGCAGAGTACTCATCACTCTGATATGATTCCTGTTTATTTACTACATCTGCTTGTTTATTTTTTGTTCAGTCTCCCAACTAGAATGTGAGCTCCTTGACAAAAATGACTTGTCTTATTGTTCACAACTAGGTGTCCAAAAAAAGACAATGCTTGACGTATAGTAGTCATTTTTTTTTTTTTTTTTTAAGACAGTCTTGCTCTTTCGCCCAGGCTGGAGTGCAGTGGTGTGATCTAGGCTCAAGGCAACCTCCGCCTCCCGAGTTCAAGCGATTCTCGTGCCTCAGCCTCCAGAGTAGCTGGGACTATAGGCATGTGCCACCATGCCTGGCTATTTTTTATTTTTTTGTATTTTTAGTGGAGATGGGGCTTCACCGTGTTAACCAGGATAGTCTCAATCTCCTGACCTTGTGATCTGCCCACCTCGGCCTCCCAAAGTGCTGGTATTACAGGCATGAGCCACTGCACCTGGCCGATGCTTAGTAGCCTTTTACTAAGTTTCTAATGAATTAATGAATCCCATGTGGCTTTTATAGAAAAAAAAATTATTGATTTAGTTGATATCCCTGAATATTCAGAAAAATCAATTTTCTCTGCTTACATTTTTTTAAAATTTAAAAAACCATGGTTTTATTAATAATTAAAAATTCTCATCAGGATATCTTTTTGAATGAAACCCTCTTTTAAACCTTATCTTTTGACATGAAGTAAACACAAACATGCATTGTTACTTCCCCAGGTTTACTAAAATACTTTTTCATTTACTTAAAGGATTCTATAAAGACTGTATCCATCCTTTAAATGAACTACAGATTTAATTCAAATTAAAATGAAATATCAAGTCTGGCATGCTCTAGTCATTTGTTCCTCCTAGAAAGACATTAGTTCATGCCAGTCCAAGGCTAACCTCTCTTCTTGTCTCAGGATCCTCTCTCCTCTCCTCTCAGCATTTGTTCTGCTCACATCCTTTCTTCTCTCTTATCAGACATCAAATTCTTGCCAGAGAGTCATCACTGCTGCCAAAAAGCCACTCCTCTTTCTTAGTTCTCTCTGCCTTCTCATTCCCTGAAGATGTTCTCCCCTTTCTGCTCTCTCCACCACTAACTCAGAGCATGATCTTCCCTTCCTGACTCCAACTAACAATTATCTTCTTCCTGACTAATTCTTCATATTCTTTATCTATCACATCCCTATCCTAATACAATTTCCCATCTACTGGAGCCACTGAGTCACTCACTGTCTATCACACCACCATATCCTATTTCTACATCACTCTGATATGTTTCCTGTTTATTTCTTTCTGTCTTCTAACAATTGAAATGTCTCTTCCAGAGATCCCCAAACACCAAAAAGAAAAGGTCTCTTAAAGTCCTCATCACATCCTCTCTTCAGTTCTACACCCTGGTAAGGTGTCTTCACCTCTTGAAAGTCTTTTCCCAGAGTTTCTAAAACATTTCCACCTTCCATTTTTTTCTCCTACCACCCTGATTGCTCATTTTAGTCATTTTTACTGGTTCGTTTCTCTGTAGCAGTCGATCTCAAAATTTACCTTCATAACCATCACCTGAATGGCAATTAACCCAAAGGGTTAAAACTCATATTGCTGGGCCCCCACTCCAGAGTTTTTGACTCAGTAGGACTACAGCTATGTAGAACTGTTTTTGAATTTACAGCAGGGGCAAGTGGTGGTGCTTATGGTAGCCAAATGAGGGGAGGGATGGGCTTATCCAACCAGTCTAGTTATAGCGGTCCTGCTAGCCAGGAGCTGAGTGGTGGTCATGGAGGTGGTTATGGTGGTCAGAGCAGTGTGAGTGGATATGACCAAGTTCTGCAGGAAAACTCCAGTGACTATCCGTCAAACCTTGCTTAGCTAGAGACGGTACACTAAACAGCTACTCCAGATATAAAAGCTGTGCTTTTATGGGAGTTGAATGGAATGGGAGGGATGTCGAGTATATCCAGTATGATTGGTAGATGGGAAATATAATTGATTCTGATTACTCTTCAACAGCTTCTCTTTCTTTATCTTCTCTCTTTCTTTCTCCTTTTTAAGAAAACAAAAATTAAGTGTAACAGTTTTTGCATTACAGGCTTGTGATTCATGCTTACTGTAAAGTGGAAGTTGAGATTATTTTAAAACTTCAAGCTCAGTAATTTTGAACAGGGAAACATTCATCTAGGACATAATAACAAAGTTCAGTATTGACCATAACTTTTAAAATAATTTTCAGCTTTCCTCAAGTTGGTTAGGTTGTAGGAGTGTATCTAAGCAGTAAGCATATTTTGGTTAATGCAGTTTCACTTACGTTAAATGTTGCTCTTACACCACAAATACATTGAAAACTTCAGATGCATGTTGAAAAATATGCTTTTCTGTGAAACTCAAATATAGGAACTGTGTCTACAATTCAAAATAAAGATGTTTGGCATGTTTGTTAATTCCGGCTTTTTGGTTTAATATCCTGTAAGGCATGTGAGTGTACCTTTTTTTTTTTTTTTAAAGCATATGGAACAATTTTAAGATGTAATACCAATACTTTAGGAGTTTGGTCATGTTGTTTGTATGAAATTCTGAGGCTTTGGTTTAAATCTTTCCTTGTATTGTGATTTCCTTTTAGATGTATTGTACTAAGTGAAACTTGTTAAATAAATCTTTCTTTTAGAAACTTTTTTTTTTTTTTTTTTTTTTTTTGGAGAGTGAATGAGTTTATCAGATCCTTCCTGAGAATAGGTTTTTCTGAGAAAGGGTAAGTGTTTGCACACACAAAGGCACTTAGCTCCTGGCCAAGGCAGCAGGCCAGCAAAGGGAGGGGAGAACAGAGCAGGGAGATGCTTGCTCCATGCTTTCACTAAGTCCCTAGGTGATGATGAAGCTCCTTGTCTGGAGACTGCATTTGAAGGATGGTGTTTAAATTTCCCCCAGAATTCTTCTGTACCTCCACTCTTTCTTGGGATCCTAGTTTATCATTATGCATCATACCAGCTCTGTGGAGGATGGCATCCAGAACTGCATATTCGGATATCACTTGTCTCTTAAGTCTGACCAGTGATTTCAACTGCCCACTTAAACTGAACTGTCACATGGTCATTGACACCCTGCCCAACTCCTTGGTATTTTCATGTGCTGCTTCTTCTGCCTGGAATACCCTCATTCTTGTTGATTCAGCACAGATATCACCTCCCCAGGCACCCCACCCACCTAACAAATTCCATGTGTAATATACTCTACATAAGTAGATTAGTACTCTCCCATATTGCTTTTAAACTCTTCCTTCCCAACCTGAGATCTGCTATCTGATAGGTATTGTTGATACTGTTGTTTTTGCAAATTTAGTGCATAGCATGATGCCTGGCATATGCTTAATATGCAACTGAAAGTATATGAAGAGGTATCCTACTTAAAAACATATTCATCTTGCAGGTTTTTGCAAGACTAACTCTTCTTTTTTCTTTCTTTTTTTTTTTTTTTTTATGATCTTTCCCTCTCTTAAGAAGATCACCATGCTTTCAGCTCTAGCTTTCTCCTGAATCTCCATAATCTTTGTATCCAATTAGGCAGCATATCATGTTATTTCATTTCTAAATTGTTTCTTAGAGTCATTTCCTTCTTTTTATAACCAATGTCATTGTGACTCTTGGCATTTCCACCTGGATTATGGAAAGCAGCTTCTTTCATGACCACATCTTTCTTTAAGATTACTTTAAAACATAAATCAATGGTTCCCATTGCCTACAGATTAAAATATCATGTATTTGCTTGATTGGCGTATAAATCCCTTTGATCTTTATTAATGGTTTCAGTTCCCATGAGTCCTCCTAGCAAATACCTTTCTCTGTGGTGTTCCTAATGCCTTTCTGTATAGGAGGAAAACAAGTGTCCTCCCACTGTCCCCTGCCACCCCCATCCATGATGGTCACTTTATTTACGCGTGAGGAATTATCTTCCATATTTCAGGCTCTTACTTTGTTTCTTTGACTTACAGTATTCTTCCTCACACCAAAATTACTACTTGCATATGTTACCTTGCCAACCTTACTAATATACTCAGTGAGGTCAGGGATCCTGTTTTTGTTAAAATCTTTTGTGAAGTATAAACTGTATGTATGTATGTGTAGAGGCATGTAAGTTTTAAGTGGTCAACAAGTATGTGTTAATTTGCACTGACATAGAAGTATCTGTGAATGTGTGTATAATAAAGGAACAGAGACACAAAATTAGTTCTGAACACATTTATCTTTATATAATTATATATATATATATATATAAATATACATACATATGTATATTTATGTTAGTCCATTCTCACACTGCTATAAAGAACTACCTGATACTGGGTAATTTATGAAGAAAGGAGGTTTAATTGACTGATAGCTTCGTAGGTTTAATAGGAAGTATGAATGGGAAGCCTAAAATCATGGCAGAAGGTGAAGCAGAAGCAAACATATCTTAGCATGGTGGAGCAGGAGAGTGAGGGAGGAAGTGCCACTCTTTTAAATCTTCAGATTTCCTGAGAACTCACTCACTATCAGGAGAACAGCATGGAGGAAATCTGCCCCCATGATCCAGCACCTCCCACCAGGTACCTTCCCACACATTGGGGATTATAATCTGACATGAGATTTGGGTGGTGATACAGAGTCAAACCACATCAATATTTGTGAACATATATCATTATAAATTTGTCAAGCATTCACTAACAAACAATTCTTGAGTATTTGCCATGTGTCAGTCTGTGTTGATTATTTTTCATTTGCACTCCAGGCCTCCCTCCTGTCTATTCATTCTCCACTCTCCCACACGCCAGAGGGCAGACACAGGTGGGCGGCATCACCACCGGCTTTCTCTCTGTCTTTGAGTTTAGTTGAGCAAGGAAGTTACTATCAGGAGATCAGAGGGTAGCAGGAGAGAGAGATCTTCCCCACTTCTTTCTTGCCTCACCCCAAGGTTCAGGCAGTAGCTACAGTCTCACAAGTACATCTGTTGGGCAGAGCAGTCCAGCTCTTACTTTTATTATTCCAGTTAAACTGTTTCAGCACTCCACCACTTCTTGCCTAGGTATGTAACAACTTCCTACTGTTACGGGTCCCTGGAGTCTCACTCTGTCACCCTGGCTGGAGTCCAATGGCAGGATCTTGGCTCACTGCAACCTCTGCCTCCCAGGTTCAAGCGATTCTCCTGCCTCAGCCTCCTGAGTAGCTGGGACTACAGGTGCCTACCAACACGCCCAGCTAATTTTTTTGTATTTTCAGTAGAGACAGGGTTTTACCATGTTGGCCAGGATGGTCTCAATCTCTTGACCTCATGATCCACCTGCCTTGGCCTTCCAAAGTCCTGGGATTACAGGTGTGAGCCACCCACCACACCTGGCCTCCTCAACATTTTCTATACCTCTGTAAATAATCGCTTTTAAAAATTCACTTATTCTGATTGTGGCTTCTGTTTCTTGTCGGATCTATATACATTGCTTTAAAAATTATTTTCTGTTTCATGCTCAGTTCAAAATAAGTTCAATAGAAACAGAGATTTCTCTTTCTGTTTTGTTTTGTATCTGTATCTTTAGGACTTACATGAGGGCCTGTCTCATAAAAAAATGTATGGAAACATGAATGAATGAATAACATTCCTTGTTAAGTGTTTGAAATGTATTAATTTTGTGGCTTGTAATTAGTAAAAATTAAGTTCAAGCATTTTTTGTTAAATGGTAGGAAGATATTAATATATTTATGATTTGCTACTTTTAAAGATAAACTTTGCCTTTAAAAATTGTATTTGTATATTTACTGCTGAGTTCCTTGGCACTTACAATAAAAAGTTGCGCTAATGCTCATTAAGTCTAAAAATTTACCTGGCTCTAAATATCGAATAGTTAGCAAAAATCAGGAGTTAGAGTCCTACATGGTTGTATTATGGCATGATTCTACACTACAACCTTATTTTCAGCCAAGGATTGTAAGGCATTGGAAATACTATGACAATACTGCTTCTTAAATACTTTCCATAAACACTAAATCAAACACTTAATAGTGAAATGTTTTTCAAATATTGAGATATAATCCACATACCTATAATATTTGCCATTTTAGAGTGTATAATTCAATGTTTTTCAGTATATTTATGGAGATGTGCAATCACCATCTTCTAATTCCAGAACATTTTAATCATCCCCAAAAGAAACATAATTGTCAATTTCCATTCTCCACCTACCCCATCCCCTGAAATCACTAATCTACTGTTTGTCTCTACAGATTTTCTTATTCTTAAGATTTCACAGAAATGAAATCATATAATATGTTGCAGCATGTACTGTGACTTCATTTGTCTTTATTACTAATACTCTTATATATGTATCATATATGTACTTAAATATAAAATATATAATATAGTAAATATTATATATGTTTTATATATTATATATTATATATGTTTTATATATTATATATAAAATAACAATTATATAATGATATTGATATAATATATGATATATACTATATAAAATACATATTATTTATAATATATAATACATAACACTATTATATGTTTATATTCTATATATCATAATATACACTACATATCATTTATTATGTATATTATTTATTACATTTATATATACACACACACACACCCCACATTTTGTTTATTCATTCATAAGTTTATGGTCTTTTCAGTTGCTTTCACTTGTTGGCTATTAGGAAAAGGTTGCTATAAACATAATGTACAAGCCTTTGTAAAATATGAACATAAGGTTTCAGTTCTTTGGGTGGGGTATATACCTAGCAATAGAACTGCTGGATCATATGGTAACTAGATTTTACCTTGCTAAGGAACTGCCAAATTGTTTTCCACAATGGCTGCATTATTTTACATTTACACCAGCAATGTATGAGGGTTCTATTTCTCCACACCCTCACCAATACTTGCTATTTTTATTTTTCATTTGAAAAAATTACAGTCTTTCTACCATAAAGTGGTATCTTATTGTGGTTCAATTCTGCATTTTCCTAGTGCGGATGATAATGATGAACATCTTTTCAGATGTTTATTTGCCATGTATCTACCTTCTTCGTAGAGATGTCTATTAAATTTGTTTTGCTCGTTTTTATTTCGATTATGTGTCTTTTTATTGTTGAGTTTTGAGAATTCTACAAATATATCCTGGATACTGCACATTATCAGATATATAGTTTACACATATTTTCTTCCATTCTTTGATTTGTCTCTTTAATTACATGATACTCTCCTCTGATGCACAAAGGCTCTAATTTTGCTGAAGTCCAATTTATCTATTTTTTCCTTGGTTGCTTGTGCTTTTGGTGTCATACATAAAAAAAAAAAATGTTGCCTAATTAAGGTCATGAAGATTTACATCTGGTTTTCTTCTAAGAGATTTAGAGCTTTAAATCTTAGGTATTTGATCCATCTTGAATTGATGTTGTATGTGCTGTAAAGTAGTTTATTCTTTAGCATGTAGATATCTAGTTGTCCCAGCACCATGGGTTGAAACTATGATTATTTCTCCATTAAATTGTTTCTGTACCTTTCATGGGTTGAATTATGCTCCCTCCACCAAAAAAAAAAAAAAAATGTATATTAAAATCCCAACTCCAAGTACCTCAGAAGGCGATCTTATTTAGAAATATGGTTGAAATATGTTAGGTTGGTGCAAACGTAATTGCGGTTGTTGCCATTGCTTGCACCAACCTAGTAGTCAGTAAAGATGCAGCTAAACTGGAGTAAGGTGGACCCCTAATCCACATGTCTGGTGTCCTTAAAGATCATGGCCATGTGAGGAGAGACACATGGTGAAATCCACATGTGATGATTTGGGGAGAAATTGGAGTTATGAAGCTCCAACCAAACAATACTAAAGATTGTAAAAAAAAAAAAAAAATCCATCAGAAGCTATGAAGTGGCAAGAAAGGATATTCCTGAAAATTTTAGAGGGATTGTGACCTTGATGATACGTTGATTTCAGACTTCTAGTTCTCAAAACTGTGAGACCAAAAAAAAAAAAAAAAAAAAAAAAAAATCTGTTTGTTTATACCACACAATTTATGGTACTTCATTATGGCAACCCAAGGCTAATATAGTAGCCTTGCAAAAATCAGTTAACCCTAGGTGTATGGGTTTATTTCTGAAGTTTCAGTTGTATTATACTGATCCATTCATCATCTTCATGTTAGTACTACAGTGTTTTGATTATGGTATCTTTCTAATAGGTTTTGAAATCAGAAAACATGAGTCCTCCAAATTTGTTGATCTTTTTCAAAATTGTTTTGACTATTCTTTGTTTCTTGCATTTTCATTGGGATTTTAGGATAAGCTTGTTTTTGTTGTTGTTGTTTTGTTTTGTTTTATTTTATTTTTAAAGTAACGTTGGAATGTTAACAGGGATTTTGTTGAATTTGTAGATCAATTTAAGGAGCATTGCCCTCCTAATAATATTATGTCTTCTAATCTGTAAACACTGATATCTTTTATTTTCTTTTATTTTGATCTTCTTTAGTTGCTTTCAATAATGTTTGGTAGTTTTCAGTGAACAAGTCTTGCACTTCATGGTTGCATATTTTTCCTAAACATATTATTTTGCATGATACTATTGTAAATGAAACTGTTTGTATTTTGTTTTTAGATTGTTCATTGGTAGTATACAGAAATATGACTGATTTTTGTATGTTGATCTTATATCCTGTAACTTTGATGAACTCATTTACTAATTCTAAGAGTTATTACTTTTGTGGATTTTTAGGGTTTTCTGTCAATAAGATCATATCATTTTCAAAGAGAGATAGTTTTACTTCTTCCTATGTAATCTGGATGCCTTTAATTTTTTTCTTACTTAAGAAAAATCTCTAGTTCTGGCTACAGCCTCTAGTATATTGTTGAATAGAAGTAGTGAGAGTGGACATCTTGTTTTATTCTTAAGAAAAAAAAGCTTTCAATCATTAATCCTTTGGTAGAACAGTAGCTGTGTATTTTTCATAGATGTCTTTTACCATGTTGAGGATGCTCCCTTCTATTATCAGTTGTTGAGTGTTTTTATCGTGAAAGCATGTTGGATTATGTCAAATAACTTTTATGTGTATTGTGATGGTCATGTGGATTTTTCCTTTATTCTATTAAAATGGTATATTACAATAACTGATTTTCATATGTTGAACTGACTATGCAGGACTGGGATAAATACCACAGGGTCATGGTTTCTAATTTTTTAATATCTTATTGAATTTGGCATGCTAGTATTTTATTGAGAATTTTTACATCTACATTAAGATATTGGTATGCAGTTATATTTTCTCAAGATGTCTTTGTCTGGTTTTGATATCAGGGTGATACTGGCCTCATAGATGAGTGAGGAAGTTTTCTATTTTCTTCTATTTTTTTGAAAGAGCTTGGGAAGAATTAATGTTAACTATCCTTTAAACATTTTACATAATTAATCAGTAAAACTAACCTGGTTTTGGGCTTTTGTGAGAAGTTTTATTATTATTATTGCTCAATCTCTTTACTTGTTATGGATTTATTCAGGTTTTCTATTTCTTTACAAATCAGTTTTGATAATTTGTGTCTCCTAAGAGTTTATTCAATTCATCTAGGCTATCTAATTGTTGGAATAATATTATTCATAGTATTTCCTTATAATCCTTTTTGTTTGTATAATGTCAAGAGTAATGTCTCCTATTGCATTTTTAATTTTAGTCATTTGAAATTTTTCTCTTTTTTTTCTTGGTTAATCTAGCTAAATGTCAATTTGTTGATCTTTTGAAAGGAATAATTTTTTTGTTTCATTGATTCTTTCAATTGTTTTCCTATTCCCAATTTCTTTATCTCAATTCTGATATTTGTCTTCTTCTTTCTGCTTGTTTTGGGATAGTTTATTCTTCCTTTTCTAGTTTCTTAAGGTAGAGGTTTTAAGTTATTTATCTGGGGTATTTTCCCCCTTCTAATATATAAGCATTTTGAGATATAAATTTCTCTCTGAGCGCCATTTTGACGGCATCCCGTCAGTTTTGGTATGTTTCGTTTTGTTTTCATTCGCCTCAAATCATTTTCTAATTTCACTTGTGATTTCTTCTTTGACCCATTGAATTTTTAGCAATGTGTTATTTAACTTCTACATTTTAAAGAATTTCCTACATTTCTTTTGTTATTTATTTATAATCTCATTTCATTATGGCTACAGAACATGCCTTGTAAGACTTCAATTTGTTAAAAATTCAGTGTAACTGATTTTACAGACCATTATTAAGTCTATCCTGAGGAATATTTCATGTGCACTTGAAAACAATGTGTGAAAATTGTGGTGGTGTTGGGTGAAGTGTTCAATAGATATCTGTTGCTAAGTTTTTATATAGTGTTGTTCAAGTCTTCTATTTCTTTCTCAGTTTTCTGTCTAGCTTTCCTATACATTGTCGAAAATGGAATATTGAAGTCCAATATTATTGCAAAATTGTCTATTTCTCCTTCTTAGTTTTACCATTATAAAATGTACTTCCTTATCTTTGGTAACAATTTGTGTCTTAAAGCCTATTTTATATGATATTAGTATGTCTGCCTCAGCCTTCTTTTGATCACCGTTTGCATGGTATATCTTTTTATTCTTTTACTTTTGGCTAATTTTTGTATTGAATCTAAAGTATATGTCTTATATAGAGCATGTAGTTAGATCCCGGTTTTGTTTTTTTTCCCATTATACTGAAACCATCATTGCAAAATTATAACTGAGAAAACTATTGAAGTGAAAGAGATCTGATCTAACCAACTCCATCTTGCTTCTAACCTCCAAGCTGTCCTTGTTCATTCCTGAGTGTAGGCTGAATTAACTTTGGGAGAAATTTAGTTTATAGTTTAACTTGGAAACAAAGGTGGTAACAGCCCTGTCCCAAAACAAACCCCTTCCTGCCTGGAGACTAGACTGTCTTTTAGGACTAACAAATTAGCCAAAAGATTAGAAATTACTATTTGGTAGTCATGCAGCTGGAGGTTACAAGGTTCTGATCCTCCCCTAATTACTCCTGTGGCATAACATCACTATTGTAAAACCTAAAATCAGCGCTTGCGATATTATGAAGACCCTGCACTTGATGGATCAGCTGGCACCATGTAGATACATAAACTGGCTCATCTGATCTTGTGGCCCCCAGCCAGGAACTGACTCAGCACAAGAGGACAGCTTTAACTCCCTATAACTTCATCTCTGACCCAACCAGTCAGCATTCCTGACTCACCGGCCCCTACCCACCAAATTAAACTGAGAAACTCTGATCCTCAAATTCTTGGGGAGACTGATTTGAGTAATAATAAAACTCTGGTCTCCCACGCAGCAGGCTCTGCATGAATTACTCTTTCTCTATTGCAGTTTCCCCGTTTTGATAAATTGGCTCTGTCTAGGCAGTGGGCAAGGTGAACCCCTTGGGTTGTTACAATACCAACCCTGGTCTTTTGATTGGAGAGTTTAATCAATTTATATTTAACATAATGACTGATATGGTGTGATTGACATCTGACATTTTGCTATTTGTTTTCTATATCTTAGGTCTGTTTTGTTCCGCAGTCTCTTCTTTGTTGCCTTCTTTTGTGTTAGACATTTTCTGGTGCACAATTTTAATTTTCTGGTACTTTTTTAATGATATATTTTTGAGTTATTAGCAATCAGTATAGAGACTGCTATTAATACCAACTTAAATTCAATAGTATACAAATACTTTGGTTCTTTTAGACTCCATCTCCTTACATTTTGCTATTGTCACAGGTTACGTCTTTACACATTGTGTGCCAATTAAGTTAGATTTTTAATTATTGAATTATGCAGTTATCATTTAATTCAGATAGGAGCAAAATAGGAGATACAAACAAAAATATATTTATAATGTCTTTGAGTTTTACACATATACAAATGTAAATTATTACATTTACTGGTACTCTTGACTTCCTTATGTGAATTGGTGTTGTTGTCTAATGTACTTTCATTGGAACCTCAAGGTCAGTGAGGAATAAGAACGTAGGACCTCTCCTGTCTTTTGTGAGCATGTGCACAGCTGCATATAGCCTGTGCATGCACAATGCCTTCTAGATTTCCAGGGATATGTTGGAGCTTTGCAAAGCCCCTATGGGTATCTCATTCTGCAGCTTTTTCTTTTAAGCTTTTTGGCTAGTTTATTATTTGTCCCAACTTTTATCCATTGCCTCAGGCAGCTGTGATGCTAAAACATTAGACACACACACACTTCCCTGAGGCATTTAGCACTGGAGCAATTCAAGTAAGTTTGCATAAAGATAAGCTTTTGGAGTGGTGTTTTCCAGGGAACCACAAGACAAGTCAAATAACGGCAATCATTTGGGAATGAAGTCTGTTCTCCCTCAAGTGCCAGGAATATAGGCTGTGATTTTTTTTTTTTTAAAGACTACCACTGAAATAAAAAACAGAAGATGAAACTAGGGTAAGTTGAAACATGACAGAGCCCACTGTTCTTACTGATATTCAACAGTTTCTCTTGACTAAACTCTCCTCTGGTTGCTGCGAGCCTTTTATTAATTCTCCAAGTTCTAAAAAAAAAAAAAAATCAATTTTGGCAATTTTTGCTAGTTTCTTTTATTGCTTTTATGGAACGGTGAGCTTTCAGAGGTTCTTACTTCTTTGTTGTCACTAACGTCCTAACAGCATCCTGTGTTTTATGGAACATAATCACATTATATTGTATTGACTATAATCATTACTTTAGTAATTTAAGGAGTCATCAGTGTGAACAACGGTTATTTACATTATATGTATAAATCTACCTGTCCTAAATTCTTGTATTTGCTCAGAATTTAAGTGTAGCTCAGTTTCTGGTAGCTCAAGGTCAGTATTTATATGCAATCCATATTTTGACCTAAATATTGAACATCGTCTAATACTGCTGACTAGTTTATGAACTATGATATGGATTAAGTTCATCTACCTGGAACAATTTTATAAATATCAAAATGAAATTAGTGTAGACAGTTGAGCTACAGGTAATTTGGACCACAAAACTAATTTCATGGCAATGTTTGAAAAGCTTTAGTATTATAATCACAGTTAAAAATGCTTTCCCCCCCGCCCACTCTTTAAATCAAACTCACACTATCAACAAAACACAGTATAATAGAAACTACTACTAATACTTTATTTGGGAGCAAAATAAGTTCAGAAATAACTGTGGAATGATGAGGAAGAGAACATAAGCCTAAAATTACTTGCAATTATTTTACTTATCTCCATCTAATCTTTTAACTTTGTTGCTTTACTAGGAGATTGCATCCTTCAACAGCTCTTAATTTTTCTCTAGAGCAGAGAACAGCTAGCCATAAAACTAATTGCTTACCCTGAGTGACTATTAGTTGAACTGCTAAGGGGAAGTTATGTTTGGAAATGTGGACACAAATGGGGGATTAATAAGTCTGAAAGCAGAGGCTATATCATATCATAATCTGCCTTTTCATTCTGTTGTCCCAGAATTCCATAAGACTTCATATTCTTTTGACAATCTATCATGTACATTTCTTCTGTATCAAAATATCCACTGGAAAGACATTGCATCCTTTATTTTAGGATAAAGGTAAACAGTGGCATTGTTCAAGAAGGAAGCGGAGATCTGCAGTTTTTGAATAGCAATTCTTTCAATGATCAAAACATGTCTCTCGCATGAATTCAGAGTCACTCTGCAGTTCACAACTAAACTAACTAAACTGTCTGTTACACTGTGAAGCTTTCACTTCTTGCATTGCTAAAGGCCAGATTGATACATCCTCTCCCCGTCTTGCCGTCTTGCCGTAGAACTTTGTTAATCCCTCCATCACAGCATTGTTCACATTGTATATGGTGGCATGCTTGCCTGTCTCTTCAGTTACATTTTAAATTTACGTAAAATAAGAATCGACTGTTATTTATTTTTATATCTCACTCCAAGGGAATTTTCACAAATGCCATGAAAGAAAGGAACAGGGATTTGGTAAAAGAGTAATAGAGGTACTTATGTAAGACTATATAGAGGACAAGATCCTTCCGCAGAGAAGACATTTAAGCAGATTCCTAAAAAATAAGACAAAGCTAAAAAGATAAAGTCAAACTGAGTAAGTAGGGCCTGGGAAGTATTTTTAGGTTGAGGAAACAGATCATGGAGTAGATGTAGGTTGAAAAGTAGATAAATGGGTTGTATGAAAACGCAAGGAGGCTGGTGTGAATGTTGCTTTGTTTGTTTGCAAAAGGAACAAGAGAAAGTGTGGCATGAGAAAAGTTCAGCAGCCTAATCATGCAAGTCTTTGGAACAATGATAAAAAATTTGATTCCAAATATTTATTCAAAGTGCAATAAATTGCAATTGAAGATATCAAGCAAGGGAGTGCAAAAATGTAATTTTCACTTTAAAGAAACCATTCAGACTGTTAAGTGAGAAAGTATTAGGAATGGTGATATGGTTTGGCTGTGTTACCCACCCAAATCTCATCTTGAATTGTAGCTCCCATTATCCCCATGTTTTGTGGCAGGGACCCAGTGAGAGGTAATTGAATTATGGGGGCAGGTTTTCCCATGCTGTTCTCGTAATAGTGAATAAGTCTCGCAAGATCTGATGGTTTTATAAAGGGCAATTCCCCTGCATACGCTCTCTTGCCTTCTGCCACATCAGACATGCCTTTGCTCCTCCTTTGTCTTCCACCATGACTGTGAGGCCTCCCCAGCCATGTGTAACTGTGAGCCCATCAAACCTCTTTTTCTTTATAATATAAATTACTCAGTCTTGGGTATTTCTTCTTAGCAGTATGAAAATTTACAAATACAAAGGAACATATTCCTCACAAAGTAGGAGACTAGTTAGCAGGCTCAGGCAGTACCCTCAGTGTTGGATGGATGAGTATTCAGGCTAAGAAGGACTTGGAGTGAGGTGGATGGATATGAGATATGCCCTGTAGATACAGTAAGATTTGTAAATCAGGTGACTGGATGTGAGAATCAAGGGAAGGGATATGTTAAGACTGACTCTTGGATCTTGGGCTTGAGCAACTGGGTGATGCCATATCCTAAGATGAGGAAGGCCAGGCAAGGAGCAAAAATGAAGAAATAGATCAATTTTTCTTACTGAAATGTCTTAAGTCTGGGGTGGAGAGGAAAGGTGAAACATTCACATGTACATGTCTAGGGGTCAGATGGGAGGGTTACATTAGAGAGTCATCAGAATATGAATGTGATTAAAAACTATGGAGATAGTGGGGTTGTTTAAAGCTAGAATAGAAGAAGTCTTATCTGCAAGACCTGGGGCACTCTAACATTTACAAATTAGTTAGAGGAAAAGACCAAAAAGGTGAGAGAAACACGAGAGGAGGACAATATTATAGAAGCCAAAAGAAGAGAGGTTTTCAAGTCACAATTTTATTCATTCATTAATTTATAGTGTAGCATTAAGCTCTGGGTCTGGTGTAAGAGGTCCCAGGTTCACATCCCAGCTCCACTATTCACCTTTTTTTTGCCTCAGTTCATACCCCATAAGATGTCATCAAGATTAAATTAAAACACACCTAAAGTATGTAGGACAATAGTCAATAAATGTTTATTGTCATTTTTACTATTTTTCATTCATTCAGTATAATTTATTGCATAATTTATCCATAAAAGTGGAGTACTGACAACTGGTAAATATCACTAAAGAACATGACATTTAGATGAGGCATTTGCCTGGGAAAGTTGACACTTGTCTTCTTGGTGGAATTAGGGAAATGAGATGTACAAGGTTAATAGAGATAATTTAGGATGAAAAAAGTAGTAGAAAGGAAAAGAAAAGAAACATAGATTTGAAAGAGCCTTAAAGGTAGTGAAGGTTATAAATTCTTCATTATGAGTAAATTACAAAGTGAAAGAAATCTGGTTAGATAGGCATGAACCTGACCATAAAAGAGTTAGTTTGATATGTAAAGACATTAAAATTGGACCTTGAGATCATGGGGAATTGTGGAATAAATTTGAGGAGGAAGAGACCATAGCAAACAAAAGTGGTTAGCTAATACAATAGCCATTGACAGACTGTACTGTTCCCTATTTTCTGCTACCGAGACTGGGAAGACTGATTCTCAGTTTCAAGCATCTGTTGCAACCAGAGATATCCACAGGATAAATTTCTGCACTGTGGAATGTAGGTATTACCTGGTACAATGTCTGGTTCATTGCCCAATTGCTGTAAAGCAAAGCATGTCGGACAATAACCTCTGCCTAGATTCATACTGGTACTAAGTCATCTTTTTATGGCTACGTTCTTACATAGGAGCAGACAATCAATGACTCCCAAACCTTTGAAGAATGCCAGCAATATTAAAAAGTAAGACAAAACAAATGAAAAAGTAAATAGTCATAGATTGAGGAACACAAAATAAATTATAAAAATGTCTTAATAGTGTTGTCAGATTCAAGAAGATACTTGACAAAGCAAGAAGTATGAGTTATGAAAGATGAGCAAATAACATGACCAAGTTTCTTGAAATTGAAATATGATTTTCATTAAAAAACAATCAAAGGAGTAGAAAATAATGTCGAAACGATTTCTCAGATTAAAGATAAAAAAGATAAAGGATCAGAATATTGGCTTATGAAGATATATATGATCTTAGAAATGTTTGCTCTTTTGCTGTCTTCTTTAGGAAACTAAGGATATACTATAGTAGCACTTAGGAAAATATTAAGAAAGAGGAAGATGTGGAATCCGTGAAACAGTGCTTTAGGAGGGCAGTGAGCTGTCCTCTGTGTAATAGGAGAATAGCAAACTTAAATAGCAAACTTAAATAGCAACAAGTTGATATGGGAATATGAAGGTAGACAGTTCTGGGAGGGAGATTTTTTTGGAAACAAGAAGCATTAAAACAGAAATAAAATTATGAATCTTTTAAGAAAAAGTGAGCATATTGTCAAAATGATTGATGAAGAATAAACATTTATGAATCCATTCTAACTTGACTATAATCATATCCCATTTTCAGTGCACAGAAGTTGTAACATTGGTTGTGTTTGACTCTGGAGTAAACACTCTGAGTGATCATCATACTGTAAACATCCTTGAATGCTTCTTAACTTTTAGATTCCACTTGCAGATAAATCATATAAAGCCCAAGTATATTTATTGAACACAATGTAAATATTATCAGCCTTATACAGGGATACCTCATTTTATTGTGCTTCACTTTATTGCACTTGGTAGATACTGTGTTTTTTACAAATTGGAGGTTTGTGGCAAGCCTGTATCAAGCAAGTCTATCAATGCTATCTTTCCAACAATATGTGCTCAATTTTTGTCTTGGCGTCACATTTTGGACTATTTCAAATGTCAATATGATTATTCATATATTTCAAATTTTGCCATATTATTATATCTGTTATTTTGATCTGTAATCAATTATCTTTGATTTTACTGCTGTAATTGTTTTGAGGAACCACAACCAGCACCCATATAAGACAGCAAACTTAATCCATAAATGTTGTGTGTTCTGACTGCTCCCCTGATCAGCCATTTACCCATCTCTCTCATTCTTCTTGGGTCTTTCTATTCTCTAGACACAAAAATATTGAAATGAGACCAATTAATAATCCTACAATTGCCTCTAAGTGTACAAGTGAAAGGGAGAATCACTCATCTCTTACTTTAAATCAGAAGCTAAAAATGATTAAGCTTAGTGAGGAAGGCATGTTGAAAGCCAAGAGAGGCCAAAAGCTAGTCTTTTTGCACTGAATAGTTAGCCAAGTTGTGAATGCAAAGGAAATGTTCTTGAAGAAAATTAAAAGTGCTACTCCTGTGAACATATAATGATAAGGAAATGAAACAATCTTACTGCTTGTATGGAGAAACTTTTGGTGGTCTAGATAGATGAAACCAGACACAACATTTCCTTAAGGTAAAGCTAAAGTAGAGCAAAGTCCTGACTCTTTTCAGTTCTATGAATGCTGAGAGAGGTGAGAAAACTGCAGAAAAAATATTGGAAACTAGCAGAGGTTGGTCCATGAGATTTAAAGAAAGAAGTTGTTTTTATAACGTAAAATGCAAGGTGAAGCAGCAAGTTATCCAGAAGATCTAGCCAAGATAATGGATGAAGGTGACTATGCTAAAAAAAAATTTTCCATGTAAACTAAACAGCCTTATATTGGAGAAAATACCATCTAGGATTTTTACATCTATGGAAGAAAAGTCAGTATCCAGCTTCAAAGCTTCAGAGGTCAGGCTGACTCTCTAGTTAGGGGCTAATGCAACTGGAAACTTTAAGCTGAAGCAAATGCTCATTTAACGTTCTGAAAATCCTAGGGTCCTGAAGAATTACGCTGAATTTGCTCTACCTGTTCTCTGTAAGTTGAACAACAAAACCTGGTTTATCTATTCACATTTATCTATTCACAACATGGTTCACTGAATATTTTAAGCCCACTTTTGAGACCCACTGCTCAGAAAAAAAAATGATTTCAAAATATTACTTCTTATTGACAATGCACCTCGTCAGCCAAGAGCTCTGATGGAGATATACAAGGATGTTGTTTTTGTGCCTCTGAACATACTAGCCATTCTACAGCCCATGGATTAAGGAGTAATTTCTAATTTCAAGTCTTATTGTTTAAGAAATATATTTTGCAAGGATACAGCTATCATAGATAGTGATTCCTCTGATGGATCTGTGCAAAGAAAAGTAAATATCTTCTGGAAAAGATTTATCATTCTCAGTGCCATTAAGAACAGTGGTCATTCACTGGAGCAGGTCAAAATATCAACATGAACAAAAGTTTGAAAAAAGTTGATTTCAACACTCATGAATGACTTTGAGGGGCTCAAGACTTCAGTGGAGGAAGTAACTGCAGATGTGGTGGAAATAGCCAGGAAACTAGAATTTAAAATGTAGCCTGAAGATGTGAATGAATTACTGCAATCTGAAGATAAAACTTTAACAAATGGAAAGTTTCTTCTTATGAATAAACAAAGAAAGTGGTTTCTGGAGATGGAATCTGCCCCTTGAGATGATGTGAACAGTGTTGAAGTGACAACAAGGGACATAGAATATTGTATAAACTTAGTTGACAGAGCAGTGGCAGAGTTTGGGAAGACTGACTCAAATTTGGAAAGAAGTTCTACTGTGGGTGAAATGCCATCAAGCGGCATCACATGCTACAGAGAAATCTTTTGTGGAAAAAAAAAAGAATCAATTAATGCTAAAAACTTTAGTGTTATTTTAAGAAATTGTCCCAGCCACCCCACCTTTCAGCAACCACAACTCTGATCATTCAGCAGTCAACAACACTGAGGCCAGACCTTCCACCACTAAAAAGATTATGGCTTGCTAAAGGCTTAGGTGATTACTAGCATATTTCAGCAATAAAGTATTTTTAAATTAAGGTATGCATGTTGTGTCTTTAGACATAGTGCTATTACACATTTAATAGACTGTAGTATAGTGTAAATATAACTTTAATATGTACCAGGAAACAAAAAAAATGTGTGACTCACTTTATTGCAATACTTACTTTATTGCAATGGTCTGAAACTGAACCTCCAGTATCTCTGAGGTATAACTGTAATGTAAAATCATAGATGTAGCTGCGGCAATGAAGAGGTTGAAGGTAAGAACAAGAGGTAAAAGGAAAGTTGGCAGAATTAAAGGCTTCGTCTTAAAAAAGAAATTCTAAGTAAGTTTAACTGGATAAGAAAGGAAGAATTAACTTACCCTTTAGTAAAAGAAGTGACAAGTAAAAAACTGACAGTAATGTTTATGCTTACATTAGAAGGTCAGAGGGAAAGTAATGTTGTAATTTGCTAAATCCTAACATAGTATATTAGAAGATAATAGAATATGTATTCATTTTATAAATAAAAGAAATAGTGCTATAATTTTTTATTCATTGCAATAGAAAAGAACCAAACATTTGAAAACGTGTTTGCCAGCCTTTCCCCACATGCCAGCAGGATTGGGATTGGTGAAACATTGCTTTTTATTATATGTCATACTAGAATTTGATTTTAATTGTGAGCTTTTACTAGTGGGATAGTTTTTTTTTTTTAATCTTAAAAATGACTTTTTTTTTTTTTTTTTTTTTTCCCCTGTAATGATAAGTAAATGTAAGAGGGAGGATGGATTTTTGATTATTCCCAGATTTTGGCCTTGCTAGGTAGGAAAGAAGCAGGCTTGGAGATGAAAAAGGAAAGAATTAGGGGGGACATTGAGGTAGCAATATTAAGTAGGCCTATAGATAATCAGGTTCTGAGCAGTGGAGAAAAATTTGGGCAGGAGTACATATTTTGGAGTCATCAGCACATAGATGTTAATTGAGGTCGTGCAAATGAATGAGGTCACTCAGAGGATAAGAGCAAAAGAGACTAAGACTGGAGACTCCTAATTTATGAAGAAAAGAGGAAACATAAGTCTGTAAGTAGAAGAAAGCAGGAATATAACAAAAATCAGTAGAAGGGGCACATACTCAAAATTTTCCACTTGTAGCTTTTCTTTTTCTTTTCTTTCACTATAATTTGCATGTACATGATTATGCAGTTTCTTACTTTCTGGTTATACCAAGTAAAAACCTCATGTTCTGGAGTTGCAAATGATAGGAAATCTATTACACGTGGGCATCAAAGAAAAATAAGCATTTGGCAGTCATTTTATTCAGAAAAAGCTAACATTTATTAAACACTTGTTGTGTACCACGTGTTTCTAAATGCAGTAAACCATTCAATTCTCACCACAATATATGAAAACGTTATTATATTATTGATTTAGAGTTGGAGAAACAAAGGCACAAAAAACATGATTACTATAATTCTAAAATCCAGTAAACATCTTTCTTCCCATGCTAACGCATTATCTGCATTGTTTCTCAGATCCAGTAACCTAAACCTCATAGTTCATTGAAGTATTAATTTAGTCCAATGACTTCTACTTCTATACCCCTTGAAAAAACCTTCTTTACTGTAAACACTAGTCCTGGTCATGATGCCAAAATTCAAACTCCAGGTTCCCAGGCAGTGATAACAATCCCCTACCTTTCCATTACTCCCATTTCTAACTTCCACTAATTGCCCTCTGCAAACTGCTTAGGGCATCTCATCTCGTAGTCTCTCCTATTTATTCTGTCTGTCTGAACCCTCATGGTTTTCCTGCAATGTCTGGACATCATGGGCAATTGGCTTTATGGCTCTTTTATTATACTTTCTTTCCACAATTTGACTTTTCATACCCTCCTTGGATGATCAGATCGCACTCTCCACTTGAGAACTTGTTTTTATATTTACTAATAGTTATCTCTAGGATAGTCAAGTTAATAGTTGACCTAACATTGATTTAAACATCACAGTGAATGGTATTCCCTTATGTGATTGTTAATTTTGTGTGTCATCTAGACTGGGCCATGGAATGCCCAGATATCTGCTTAAACAGCGTTGCTGGTTTAGTTGCTAAGGATGTATTCAGAAGAGATTAGCATTTGAATCCACAGACTGGGTAAATCTGAGTGCCCTCCCCAATGTGAGTGGGCATCAACCAATCCACTGAGGATCTGTATAGAACAAAAAGGCACAGGAAGATGAATTTGCTGTCTGTCTGCCCAACGGTTGAGCTGGGACATCCATCTTCTCATCTTCTCCTGCCCTCTGCATTCCTGGTTCTCAGATCTTCAGACTGTAACTGGCATCTACGCTATTAACTTTCTCCTTCTCAGGCCTTTAAACTATACTATGGGTCTCCAGGTTGCAGATGGCAGCTCATGGGATTTCTCAGCCTTCATCATCACTGAGCCAATTCCTTGTAATAAATCTTACCTATTGAATCTTTTTCTCTGGAGAACCCTATTACATTCAATACACATTAACAAAATTGATATTTTTGCTTTTTCTTCCACATTTATAGGCTTGGAATATGTATTGCTGTTAATTATAATATTAATGGTTTTAACAATTTCACATTTCTTCTTTTATTTTTCTTTTTTTTGAGACGGAGTCTCGCTCTGTTGCCCAGGCTAGAGTGCGGTGGTGCGATCTCGGCTCACTGCAAGCTCTGCCTCCTGGGTTCATGCCATTCTCCTGCCTCAGTCTCCTGAGTAGCTGGGGCTAAAGGCTCCCGCCACCACATCCGGCTAATTTTTTTTTTTTTTGTATTTTTAGTAGAGACGGGGTTTCACTGTGTCAACCAGGATGGTCTTGATCTCCTGACCTTGTGATCCGCCTGCCTTGGCTTCCCAAAGTGTCAGGATTACAGGTGTGAGCCACCGCGCCAGGCCAATTTCACATTTCTTAGTATGAACTCAATTTGACATTTATATACAGCATTGTGAACATTTGCTGCAGCCATTTGAAACTCATGGCTGGGTGTTATTTCTGTTACTCCCCTACATTCTTTTTGTATCAGAGCTTACTCATTCTGGAAGTTTATTTATTATCAGTATTAATCTGATATATCCCTTGCCTGCCTGGACATATATTTAGTTCATATTTTTTCAGAAAGTATATGTGTAAGGGTAAGCTTTACACCCTAACTCTTTCCAATATTTTTCTATTGCCCTCACACTTAAATAGCACCTTGAACTCTTAAAGAATTCATAGGAAGCACCCCCCCACACACACACCCCCAACTATCAGCACCACCTAGATGCTTCTAATATTATTTTTTTTTCTGGACGAAGATCTGTCATTCTTCCAATGTCCTAGAAATTTTTTTATATCTCCAGAATTTGTCACATATTGACATATTTTTCATTAATTTTGCTTATTACTCAGAGGGTTCTCCAAATATTCAGAAAATATTTTTGCCCATTCACAAAAAGCATTTTTCTAGTATATATTCTGTTATTGCTCCCATATTCTTACTTCTAGTCTCTTCTTACAAATAGCAATGAACTATATGCTTTTTTCTCTATTCTCTGTTGTATATTTTTATTCACCAAGTTGTTTTTTTTTTTTTTTTTTTGGAATTTTTCCTTTGTATTTAGAGAAAAAATTTAAGGTTTTCCTCCCTTTCTCTGACACACTGATCATATTGTTTTATTTTATTGACCACTTCCAATGCTCATTTTAAGTACCTCTGTTTCTTTGTTCTCTCTGTATAGTTTTCTTTCATGCATTTCTCACTTTTTTCATTTTTAATTTGTCTCTGTTTCCTTTGTGTCCTTCTCTTGCTTTATTTAAATTATTTTCCTTTATATGTTGTTTTGTATGTACAGCAAGTGATATCTTGAATTTTATTGACAGTACAATGTGTCCTTTTGTAAATGTATTTGTTTCTTAAAAAAAATACTTCTCAAAAACTTGTTATTTTTCATTATTTGTTTTTTGTTTGTTTGTTTTTGAGATGGAGTCTTGCTCTGTTACCCAGGCTGGAGTGCAGTGGCGCCATCCTGGCTCACTGCAACCTCCAATTCCCTGGTTCAAGCAATTCCCTTGCCTCAGCCTCCCGAGTAGCTGGGATTACAGACGCCCACCACCATGCCTGGCTAATTTTTTTGGCTTTTTTAGTAGAGATGGGATTTCACCATGTTAGCTGGATTGGTCTAGAACTTCTGACCTCAGACAATCTGCCCACCTCGGCCTCCCAAAGTGTTGGGATTACAAGTGTGAGCCACTAGGTCCGGCCACATTACTTGTTCTTAAAGGAGGCTGGACCTTTCCAGGTCAGATGTTAGCCCAAATCACTGCGGGTGTTTTTCCTTAGTTCTTCATACATTCATCTGGGTATTATTGGCTCTAGTTAGTTATTTTTGGAAAACTGATGTTCATAGCTCCTTGACAAATTCCTGGTAGTTTTTAGTCTTTTATCTAGAGTCAATCTGTGGACCTATGCAAACACACTTCTGATGACCCTGGAAATTAGTTGAAGATAATCTGAAATTAGTTGTATTCATTCTCTTGCCAGAAAGAGGTTGGATTGTGGATTTCTGAAAGTAATCTGGGATCATTTCAAGGTACTTGGTTTTGAGAAGTTGATAATGCAGTTTTAATGTTCCACCAGTTATATTTTTTCCATTAGCTAATTATGTAATTTAATAAACATATTGAATGAGTATTATGTGCCATGTAATTTGCTGGGGATATACAAAGAAATTATCAAATTTGCTTCTTGCCATCATGAAGCCTACATTTTTCAGAGTGGTACAATAATAATCAAGTACTTACATATCATATCATTCCATTTTATTTCATCATTGGTCTTAGCAGTATCTAAGATCAATGATGATATTTTCTAATTTATTTCTTATGTATTGTCTCTCTCTTCCCAAGAAATAATGTTCCATGAGAGTCTCTTTTTATTGTTGTTGTTACTAGATTGCTTTCTACATGTCCAATGTTTGGAACACAGTTGGAACTTCATACATTTTTGTTGAATAAATGAACTTAAAAAATATCTGGAATAATTACAGATTTATGTTAGTGCTTGAAGGAAGCAAATAGGCTGTTATGATGAAAATAAATTTTATGTAAGAATAGCTTAGAAACCTCTTTATGTTGAAATGGCATACAAGTCTTAAAACCTTAAAAAATACAAGGGAGAGAAAGGAAGAAAGGAGGAAGATAGGGAGATAGGAACAAAAGGAGAAAGAAAAAACTGAGGTGTCGAAGGTGACATTAGAGAACTTAAAACTTTTCTCAGTGGTTTAAGAAATCACTGATGAACATTAAGCATGGGTGTTAAAGGACCCTGAGTGTTAGAAACAAACAGACTTCTTGTACATCCAGTATCACACTAACCATTTATCTCATGTAATGTAGGGGGAAGTTTGCTAAGTCCCCTAAAACTGAGATTTCCAATCCATTTAAGCAGGTTATACTAGGGGTGCGTGTGTGTGTGTGTGTGTGTGAGAGAGAGAGAGAGAGAGAGAGAGATTTAACAGAAAACCCTCGCTCATGAAGCACTTGAGGATTCTATATGGTACCAGTAAAAAGCATTTGCCAACACACAAGTGCCCAAAGAGATCACTTCTTTAGATAGCCATGAAGTAATTGACTTAAAATCATGACAATCATGTTACAGTGAATATACTGAGCACATTAGTAGGGAGAATGATCACCCATCCTGTATCTGTAGTCCCAATATTGCATCCAATGTTTATAGTTGTCTTTCCTGCCTTCACTTTATAGTATTTTCCACAAATTTTCTGAAGGTTGGAGCTGTTGTGAAGAAAAGCTGGTAATACATACAATGTGAACATCAGTGACAAAGCAGGATTTAAAGTTTCTTTCATGAATTTCAGGATTAGATTCTTCTGACAAGTAGTCTTGGGAGATGTTCTCGGCTTGACATCATTACATGACACTATGGAAGAAAAGAAAGACATACAAGTGCCACTGAACCACCATTTTCAGTTTATTTTATCATTGGAATTTGTATTTGTAATTTTTTAGCCTACTTTTTGAATGATTTCCCATGGGAAATAAAAGAATTGAGATTCATATATAAGAAGACTGTTTAAGTGAGGTATTTGAAATAAGCTAACTTCTAAACATTTACTCTAATACGGACTTTAGATTTTCTGGAAGCAGAGGCAAAGATTAAAAAATTGGATTTTGTGATTTGCCTTTCCTTATTTTTTTCTAAGTCAAATGTTTATTTTATGGTTTTATATGGGGCAAAGAGAAATAGAATAAGGAAGCTTTTCACACTCTGGTTTCTCAAGAAGAAAATGTTGCTCAAGTGTATGATTCTAATATCAACTATCAGCAAAGGCAGAGGGTACAATGGTGAATCATTTTAAAATATAGTATTTTTACCATCTTTATTTTCTTCAATCAGACATGTATTCATACCTTTGATAGGCCAGGCATATGATAGTTTTCAGAGGTACAAAGTGAATTAATATATGATCTATGTTATTTGATAAATATTTATAAAGAGCCTAAACATTCAGTAAAATGTTAAAACAAAGTCTAGAGTCTGGTGAAGGTCCATATGGGTTCTTTAATAAATTCGAGGGTTAGATTTGTTTTCTTTTAACTATTTCAAGCAGTTAGAAAAGATCTTCATCTTAACCATTCTCAGAGATCTTTAGTTATTTGTGTAGATTCAAGTTTTTGTTACCATGTTCCTTCTATCTTAAAAATTTATTTAGCATTTCTTTTAATGCAAGCCTGCTAATAATAATACTCCTTTTTTTTGTCTTTAAAAGTCTTTATTTCACCTCTGATTTTGAAAGATATTTTTGGATATACTCACACTATTTATCTTGAAATGTATTGTCTGATAGTATTAGCCATTCCAGCCTTACGTTTTCTGTTTGCATGAAATACCACTTTCCTTTCGCTTTACTTTAGCCTGTATTTTACCCATATTTTTACATTTGTATTTTTTATTTATACATGATATTTGTACATATTCATGAGGTACATATGAAATATAGTTATATGCATAGAATGTGTAATGATCAAGTTAGGGTATTTACGATATTCATCACCTCGAGTATTAATTCTTTCTTTGTATTAGGAATATTTCAAATCTTCTCTTCTAGCTATTTTGAAATATAAAATACATTGTTGTTAACTATGGTCACACTACTCTATTTACTACTACATAATAGTAGTAGTAGAAATACACAATACATTCTTGTTAACTATAGCCACACTACTTTATCAAATACTCTGCTACTGAATACTAACACTTATTTGTTCTATCTAACTGCATGTTTGTACCTATTAACCACCCTCTCTTTACCCCTCTCCCTAACACATCCTTCCCAGCCTCTGGTATCTATCATTCAACTCTCTGTTTCCATGATATCAATCTTTTTTACTTCCCACATATGAGTGAGAACATGCAATATTTATCTTTCTGTGCCTGGTTTACTTCACTTAATATAATGACCTCCGGTTCCATCCATGTTGCTGCAAACGACATAATTTTTTTAGTGGACAAATAATGTGTGTGCGTTATATATATATATATAAAATAAATTTATATATAAATTTTATATATAATTTTCTTTAACAATTTATCCGTTGATGAACACTTAGGGTGATTCCATATCTTTACTAATGTGACTAGTGCTGTGTGTTTACATCAATGGGGTTCAGGTATCCTTTTGATATACCAATTTCCTTTCTTTTGGATAAATACCCTGTAGTAGGATTACTAGATCATATGGTAGCTCTATGTTTAGCTTGTTGAAAAATATCCATACTGTTTTTCACAGAAGCTGTACTAATTTACATTCCCACAAACATCATATAAGAGTACCATTTTCTCCATATCCTCACCAGCATCTGTTGTCTTTCATCTTTTTAATTATAGCCATTCTAACTGTGCTAAGATCATATCTCATTGTGGTTTTGATTTGCATTTTCCTGATGATTAGTGATGCTGAACAGTTTTTCATATACCTTTTGGCTCTTTGTATGTTTTCTTTTATGAAATTTCTATTCATGTGCTTTGTCCATATTTTAATGGGATTATTTGTTGGTGTTTTTGTTACTGTTGGGTTGAGTTCCTTGTATATTCTGGATATTTAGTCCTTTGTTGGATGAACAGTTTGGACATATTTTTTCCCATTCAACAGGTTGTCTTTTCACTCTGTTGATGGTTTCTTTTTCAGTGCAGAAGCTTTTGAGTTTAACATAGTCTGATTTGTCAATATCTGATTTTGATTGCTGTGGTTTTGAAGTTTTAGCAGTGAAATCTTCGCCCAGACCAATGTCCTGAAGTGTTTCTCCTATATTTTCTTCTAGTAGTTTTATAGTTTCAGGTCTTATATTGAAGTCTTTAATCCACCTTGAGTTAATTTTTGTATATGTTGACAGATAGAGGTCCAGCTTTATTCTTCAAGTTTTTTCCTCTCTGTGCCTCTAATTGGAAAATGCATAGTTTACTAACTTTTAATGTCTTCTTCATTCTGCTCATTAGTCCATCTTTTATATATGTATATATACATATATTTATGTTTAAAGTGTACATATTACATTTTTCACTTTTAGAGTTTCTTTTTCTTACTTTATTATACTTGTTGGTACCACAAGTACAATATTGAACAGAATTATGGTAGCACCACACTTGCTTTATTGCTGACCTTATAGGGAAAGCTTCCGAAATTTTATCATTACATGATGTTTTTATTAGATAAAAGAAGGTTTTTTTAAATCTAATTTTCTAAGGATCTTTATATGAATAGGGGATATTATTTATCAAATGATTTTTCTGAACCTATTGAGAAATCGTGTTTTTGTTTGAGGTAATTGTAGGTTCTGTGGCAGTTATAAGAAATAACCAAGAGATTCCATTTCTTTTTTACTCAGTTGCCTCTAGTGATAACATCTTGCAAAACTATAGTACAATATTACAATCAGTATGTTGATACTAATACAGTCAAGATACAGGACATTTCCATTGCCACAACAATCATCCCTGTATAGCCACAATGTCTTTCATTCCACCCCCACACTCTGTGTAACCTCTGGCAATTTCTAATCTTTCTGCTGCTTTTACAATGCTGGCAATTCAAGAATGCTGGATAAATGGAATCTTACGGTATATAAACTTTGGGAATTGGCTTTATTTTGATTATTATTATTATTTTTTTGACTTTGGGAATATGACTTTTCCACAATCCTCTGGAGATTCATGTATCTTGTTATATTTACTAATGGTTTGTTATTTTATATTCCTGAGTTGTAGCTCAGGGTATGGATGTACCATAGTTTATTCACTCATTGAAGGAAATTTGGATTGTTTCCTATCTGGATCTATTATAAAGGTGCTATAAACATTTGTGTACATGTTTTTGTATAAAATAAGTTTTTATTTTTCAGGGATAAATTATGGTGTATAATTAACGAGTTTTTGATTTGTCAAATGATTTTTCTGCATCAACTGATATCAACATGTGGTTTATTTCTTTAGCCTGTTAATACAATGTTGTGTATTAATTATTCTTTGAATATTGAGCAGACCTTACATATTTGGAATAAACCATCTATGTATTGAGATGTTATCATTTAAATAATTTGTTCTATTATTGTAGTGGATTATATTCCAGTCTTGAATAAACTCAATGTGGTTATAATAGGATATCCCTTTTCTTTTTTTTTTTTTTTTTTTTTTTTTTTTAGAAGATAGAATTTTTGCATTGGTGAATGGATTTTGGAATTTTATAGTGAGAAACAACCAGAAGAAAGATACATTTGGGTAATGTTGGAAACTATATTAATGACTAAGTATGTTTTTGGGTCCTGTTTTAAGCTATGTATAGACTTTCTCCATCACTTTTATTACTTCTTGTAGAATCCCAGAGCTGAAGGGACTCAGCCATCACCTGCTCTGGCCTCTTCCTTTTACACAAGCCACTTTCTTTAGGATTCCTTCCTTTGTATACTTTCTTTTTTTTTATTATTATTATTATTTTTTTTAAATTTATTTATTGTTATTATACTTTAAGTTGTAGGGTACATGTGCATAACATGCAAGGTTTGTTTATATGTATACTTGTGACATGTTGAGTCTAGCATGGCTGCGTCCATTTTATCGAAATTATAACTCCCAATGCAATCCCTCCCCTCCCCTCCCACTGATGAGGCCCGATTATTGTGATGTTCCCCTTCCTGAGTCAAGTGATCTAGTTGTTCAGTTCCCACCTATGAGTGAGAACATGCGGTGTTTGGTTTTTCTGTTCTTGTGATAGTTTACTAAGAATGATGGTTTCCAGCTGCATCCATGTCCCTACAAAGGGCCCCGCCGACTCATCCTTTTATGGCTGCATAGTAATTTCCACTTGGTGTATATGTGCCACATTTTCTTAAATCGATAAATGCTTTGATGGACATTTTGGGTTGATTCCAGAATCTTTGCTATTGAATAGTGCTGCAATAAACATACGTGTGCATGTCTATAGCAGCATAATTTTATCATCCTTTGGGTATATCCCAGTAATGGGATGGCTGGGTCATATGGTACATCTAGTTCACAGATCCTTGAGGAGTCGCCATGCTGTTTTCCATAATGGTTGAACTAGTTTACAATCCACCAACAGTGTAAAAGTGTTCCTATTTCGCCACATCCTCTCCAGCACCTGTTGTTTCCTGACTTTTGAATGGTCGCCATTCTAACTGGTGTGAGATGAGTATCTCATTATGGTTTTGATTTGCATTTCTCTGATGGCCAGTGATGATGAGCATTTTTTCATATGTCTGGTGGCTGTATGAATGTCACTCTTTTGAGAAATGTCTGTTCATATCCTTTGCCACTTTTGATGGGGTTGTTTGTTTTCTTGTAAAATTTTGTTGGAGTTCTTTGTAGGTTCTGGATATTAGCCCTTTGTCAGATGAGTAGATTGCAAAAAATTTTCTCTCCCATTCTTAGGTTGCCTATTCCTCTGATGGTGAATTCTGTCTAGTTATAAGTGGTCCCATTTTGTCAATTTTAGCTTTTGCTGCGTTGCTTTTGGTGTTTTAGACATGAAGTCTTTGCCCATGCCCTGTGTCCTGAATGGTACTACCTAGGTTTTCCTCTAGGATTTTTGTAATTAGGTCTAACATTTAAGTCTCCTAATCCATCTTGAATTAATTACTAGGTATAAGGGTAAGGAAAGGATCAGTTCAACTTTCTACTTATGGCTAGTAATTTTCCCAGCACCATTTATTAAATAGGAATCCTTTCCCCCATTCTTGTTTTTCTCAGGTTTGTCAAAGATCAGATGGCTGTAGATGTGTGGAATTATTTCTGAGGACTCTGTTCTGTTCCATTGGTCTATATCTCTGTTTTGGTACCAGTACCATGCTGTTTTGGTTACACTGTAGCCTTGTAGGTATAGTTTGAAGTCAGGTAAGTGATGCCTCCAGCTTTGTTCTTTCATTTAGGATTGTCTTGGAATCTTTTGGCGGGCTCTTTTGGTTCCATATGAACTTTAAGCAGTTTTTCAATTCTGTGAAGAGCTCATTGGTAGCTTGATGGGGATGGCATTGAATCCTATAAATTACCTTACTTGGGCAGTATGGCCATTTCACGATATTGATTCTTCTATCCATGAGCATGGTATGTTCTTCCATTTGTTTGTGTCCTCTTTTATTTCACTGAGCAGTGGTTTGTAGTTCTCCTTGAAGAGGTCCTTTACATCCCTTGTAAGTTGGATTCCTAGGTATTTGATTCTCTTTGGAAAACGGTGTGAATGGAGGATTCATTCATGATTTGGCTCTGTGTTTGTCTGTTATTGGTGTATAAGAATGCTTGTGATTTTTGCACATTAATTTTGTATCCTGAGACTTTGCTGAAGTTGCTTATCAGCTTAAGGAGATTTTTGGGCTGAGACAATGGGTTTTCTAAATATACAATCATCATCTGCAAACAGGGACAATTTGACTTCTTCTTTTTCCCTAACTAGATACCCCTGATTTCTTTCTCTTGCCTAATTACCCTAGCCAGAACTTCCAACACTATGTTGAATAGGAGTGGTGAGAGAGGGCATCCCTGTCTTATTGCCAGTTTTCAAGGGAATTTTTCCAGTTTTTGCCCATTCAGTATGATATTGGCTGTGGGTTTGTCATAAATAGCTCTTATTATTTTGAAATTCGTTCCATCAATGCGAATTTATTGGCGTTTTTATGAAAGGGGCTGTTGAATTTTGTCAAAGCCTTTTTCTGCATCTATTGAATAATCATGTGGTTCTTGTCTTTGGTTCTGTTTATATGCTGGATTATGTTTATTGATTTGCGAATGTTGAAGACCAGCCTTGCATCCCAGGGATGAAGCCCACTTGATCATGAGTGGATAAGCTTTTGATGTGTTGTTGAATCCGGTTTGCCTGTATTTTGTGAGGATTTTTTTGCATCGATGTCATCAGGGATATTGGTCTAAATTCTGCTTTTTTTGTTGTGTCTCTGCCAGGCTTTGGTATCAGGATGATGTTGGCCTCATAAAATGAGTTAGGGAGGATTCCCTCTTTTTCTATTGGTGGAATAGTTTCAGAAGGAATGGTACCAACTCCTCCTTATACCTCTGGTAGGAGAATTCAGCTGTGAATCCATCTGGTCCTGGACTTTTTGGTTGGTAGGCTATTAATTATTGCCTCAATTTCAGAGCCTACTATTGGTCTATTCAGGGGATTCAACTTCTTCCTGGTTTAGTCTTGGAAAGTGTAAAGTGTCAGGAAATTATCCATTTCTTCTAGGTTTTCCAGTTTATTTGCGTGAGAGTGTTTATAGTATTCTCTGATGGTAGTTTGTATTTCTGTGGGGTGGGTGGAGTGATATCCCCTTTATCATTTTTAATTGCATCAATTTGATTCTTCTCTCTTTTTTCTTCTTTATTAGTCTTGCTAGTGGTCTGTCAATTTTGTTGATCTATTCAAAACCAGCTCCTGGATTCATTGATTTTTGGAGGGTTTTATGTCTCTATCTCCTTCAGTTCTGCTCTGATCTTAGTTATTTCTTGCCTTCTACTAGCTTTGGAATGTGTTTTGCTCTTGCTTCTCCTAGTTCTTTTAATTGCGATGTTAGAGTGTCAATTTTGATCTTTCCTGCTTTCTCTTGTGGGCATTGGTGCTATAAATTTCCCTCTGCACACTGCTTTTAAATGTGTCCGAGATTCTGGTATGTTTGCATCTTTATTCTCATTGGTTCCAAAGAACATCTTTATTTCTGCCTTCATTTTAAGTTGCTAATGCCAGTAGTCATTCAGGGGCAGGTTGTTCAGTTTCCATGTAGTTGGCGGTTTGATTGAGTTTCTTAGTCCTGAGTTCTAGTTTGATTGCTGTGGTCTGAGACAGTTTGTTATAATTTCTGTTCTTGTACATTTGCTGAGAGTGCTTTACTTCCAATTATATGGTCAATTTTGGAGTAGAGTACGATGTGGTGAGGAAAGAATCTTATATTCTGTTGATTTAGGGTGGAAGTTCTATATAGATGTCTAATAGGTCTGCTTGCTGCAGAGATGAGTTCAATTCCTGGACATCCTTGTTAGCTTTCTGTCGTTGATCTGTCTAATGTTGACGGTGGAGTGTTGAAGTCTCATTATTATTGTATGGGAGTCTAAGTCTCTTTTGTAAGTCTCTAAGGACTTGCTTTATGAATCTAGATTCCTGTATTGGGTACATATATATTTAGGATGATTAGCTCTTCCTGTTGAATTGATCCCTTGACCATTGTCTGTGGCCTGCTTTGTCTCTTTGATCTTTGATGGTTTAAAGTCTGTTTTATCAGAGACTAGGATTGCAACCCCTGCTTTTTTTGTTCTCCATTTGCTTGGTAAATCTTCCTCCCATCCCTTTATTTTCAGGCCTATGTATGTCTCTAAGTGAGATGGGTCTCCCTGAATACAGCAGACTGATGGGTCTTGACTCTTTATCGGATTTGCCAGTCTGTGTCTTTAATTGGAGCATTTAGTCCATTTACATTTAAGGTTAAGATTGTTATGTGTGAACTTGATCCTGCCATTATGATATTAACTGGTTATTTTTGCTTTCGTTAGTTGATGCAGTTCTTCCCTAGCCTCGATGGTCTTTTACATTTTGGCATGTTTTGCAATAGCTGGTACCAGTTGTTCCTTTCCATGTTGAGTGCTTCCTTCAGGGTCTCTTGTAAAGGCAGGCCTAGTGAGCAAAATCTCTAAGCATTTGCTTGCTCACTAAGGATTTTATTTCTCCTTCCTTATGAAACTTAGTTTGGCTGAATATGAAATTCTGGGTTTTAAGTGCTTTTCTTTAAGAATGTTGAATGTGGCTGCTCTCTTCTGGCTTGGAGTTTCTGCGAGATCTGCTGTGAGGAGTCTGATGGGCTTCCCTTTGTGGGTAACCGACCTTTCTCTCTGGCTGTATAAAGATTTTTTGCTCATTTCAACTTTGGTGAATCTGGCGGTGTGTCTTGGAGTTGCTCTTCTCGAGGAGTATCTTTGTGGCGTTCTCTGTATTTCCCTGGATTTGAATGTTGGCCTCGCCCTACTAGGTTGGGGAAGTTCTCCTGGATGATATCCTGAAGGTGTTTTCCAACTTGGTTCCATTTCCCCCTCACTTTCAGAGCACCCCAATCAGGCGGAGATTTGGTCTTTTACGCAATCCCATACTTCTTGCAGGCTTTGTTCATTTCTTTTTCTTCTTTTTTTCTTTGGTTTCTCTTCTCGCTTCATTTTCATTCATTTGATCCTCAATGGCTGATACTCTTTCTTCCAGTTGATCCCGAATCGGTTACTGAAGCTTGTGCATTTGTCGATATTTCGTGTCATGGTTTTCATCTCTTTCATTTCGTTTTATGACCTTCTCTGCATTAATTGGATTTGTGATCAGATTCTTCCACTTTTTTTCCAAGATTTTTAGTTTCTTGCGTACAGATTACGTAATTCCTCCTTTAGCTCACAAGAAATTTGATGGATGCAAACCTTCTTCTCTCATCTCGTCAAAGTCATTTTCCGTCCAGCTTTGATCCGTTGCTGGCGATGAGCTGCGCTCCTTTGCGGGGAGATGTGCTTATTTTTGAATTTCAGCTTTCTGCCCTGCTTTTTCCCCATCTTTGTGGTTTATCTGCCTCTGGGGTCTTTGATGATGAAGTGATGTACTGATGGGGTTTTGGTGTAGAGTGTCCTTCCTGTTTGATAGTTTTCCTTCTAACAGTCAGGACCCTCAGCTGTAGATCTGTTGGAGTGCTTGAGGTCCTCAGACCCTGTTTGCCTGGGTATCAGCAGCAGAGGCTGCAAGATAGAATATTTCTGAACAGGTGTACCTGTCTCATTCTTGCTGGAAGCTTCCTCTCAGGGTATACTCCACCCCTGTGAGGGTGTGGGGTGTCAGACGCTGCCCCTAGTGGGGGATGTCTCCCAGTTAGGCTACTCAGGGGGTCCAGGGACCCGCAGGCAGGCAGTCTGTCACGTTCTCAGATCTCAGCCTCCCGTGTTGGGAGATCCACTGCTCTCTTCAAAGCTGTCAGACAGAGTGGATTTCGTCTGCAGAGTTTTCTGCTGCTTTTTGTTGTTGTTGTTGTTGTTGTGTAGCTGGCACTGTCCCAGAGGTGGAGTCTACAGAGACAGGCAGGTTTCCTTGAGCTGCTGTGAGCTCCGCAGTTGGAGCTTCCCAGCAGCTTTGTTCCCCACCACCCAGCCTCAGCAATGGCGAGCCCCTCCCCAGCCTGGCTTGTGCCTTGCCGGTAGATCACAGACTGCTGTGCTAGCAATGAGGGGAGGCTCCGTGGGCGTGGGACCCTCCCGGCCAGGTGTGGGATATGATCTCCTGGTGTGTGCCTGTTTGCTTAAAAGCGCAATATTGGGGTGGGAGTTACCCGATTTTCAGGTGTTGTGTGTCTCAGTTCCCCTGGCTGAGAAGGGATTCCCTTCCCCTTAAGCTTCCCAGGTGGCTGATGCTTGCCCTGTTTCCTTCTGGCTGAAGTCGGGCTGCAGCAGCTGATCAGCACGATCGTCCGGCACTCCCCAGTGAGATGAACCCAGTACCTCAGTTGAAAATGCAGAAATCACCGGTCTTCTGTGTGGCTGGCTGGGAGTTGGAGACTGGAGCTGTTCCTATTCAGCCATCTTGCTCAGCCCACTCAGGATATCCTTTTTTTCTATACTGTTGGTCTTATTTTGTTAATATTGTTAATATTTAATTTGGGAATATTACATCTATACTTTTGAGTAAAATTGTCCTACAATTTTCCTTGTTAAAAATTCTTTTGATGTCAGATATGTTATAAAGTTCATGCTGACCTTATAAAATGGGCTGGAAAGTATTCCTCCTATTTCTATTCTCTGGAAGAATTTGCATGTGTTTGTCATTATTTCTTTCATATATATTTGGCAGAATTCACTGGTGAATTCTTTTTAGTCTTGGTATTTTGTGTTTTTCTAGGAATTTGTCATTATTTTCTAGATTTTAATTTTTATTGCTTTGAAGTTAATCATGATAGGTTCATATTATATTGTTTGGTATCTATGGTATTAGTAATGTAACTCTTTTCAGTACTGGCTATTTAAGCTATCTCTCTGAAATTTTCTCTATCTCTCCCTATCTCTGTCTCTCCTCATCCCACCACTTCTCCCTCTTTGTTGATCAACATTATAAGGGAATTATCAATTTTATTAATCTTTTTAATATGCTAACTTTTTTTGGGTTTATTATATTGTCTACTTATTTTCTATTTTATTATTTTCTCTTCTTCATTAAATTTTCTTTCTACTTTGTGGAGTTTAATTTGATGTTATTATAACCTCTTGAGAAAGATTCTTAGATCATTGTTTTCTGCCTTTCCTTTTATATATTAAATGAATTTAAGGCTAAAATTTCTCAGTAAGCAGCATCTCGCTTGCTCAGATATATAATAGTTTTATTCATATTCAGCTAAATATATTTTAAATTTTTATTAGAATTTATTTTCTGAAGTATATTTCTCTAGAAATATGTTCCTTAGTTTCCAAACATGAGGATTTCAAAGTTAATTTTGTTTTAATTGAACTCTAAATTAATTTCACTGTGATTTAGAAATGTACTATTCATTATTTAAATTCTATGACATGTTGAGATCTTATTCCTAGCAAATAATAAATTTTGTTAAATATCTTATGGTCACTTAAAAAATCTATTTTCTGTAGTTATTAGGTGAAGTATGTTCATGAGAACGAATCTGTAACTCTGTAGTCTGGATCATCTATATGCTTACTTTTTAATCTGCTTGTTCTATAAATTACTAAAAAGAGGCTTAGTAAAATCTTCGAAACTTAAAAGTTTGATGGTTTTTTCTTAGAGTGTTGTCAACTTTTTCTATGTATATTTTAGCCTAGGTAATATGTCCGCATACATTTAAAATTGTAATTTTTTTTGTTGGCTTGACCTTTTATTATTATAAAATATTCCTCTATTTCTACTAATTCATCTTTCCTGAAAGGGTTTGATATTAATTTAGCAACTTTTTTTTCTTTTTTACTGTTTACCTGGTATCCATACTTGGTATCTATTATTTTAATTTTACCATTTTAATCTTTACATTCAACTTGTGCTCTTTGTAAACAACAAATAGACTAATTTAAAATTTCATTTTTACAATACTTTAGAGAATTTAGTTTGTTTACATTAAATGTAATTATTTCAATATTTAAATTTAAATCCATAATATTGCTATTTGCTTTATATTTGTTCTACCTATACCATGTTACTTTTTCATTTTTCTTATTTACAACTCATTAAATATCTTATTCTTCTAATTTGTTATATGTTAACTAGCCATTAGTGTAGGTAAAATAGAAATATAAATACAGTAAATCTACTTTTACTCTTTCTTTGTCAGTGAATTTACTTTAGAAAACTTTAACTTGACTTAGGCTCCTGAAAGTGAATCCTGCATTGACAGTTGTTTTCTTTTGTTCACTATTTCTACACAAAGAAGTCAAGTATTAGGTTGTTTCAGTTGTTTTATGAAGGTATTAATATTTCTATTTTTTACCTACTTTTAAGATTTCCTCTCTCCACCCTTATTATTCTACTATTTTATTATGATGTATATAGGAGGTTTATGACATATTTTTAAATCTCATTAGAGAGGAAGATTATTTCTAATCATTTTAATATCTCTTCTCAAGTTTGAAGAATTTTCCACCATTATCTTTTCAGTTATTAGTGCTGACCCATCCTCATTCTCTTCTCTTTTTCTTAGGCTCCCACTTCACAGATAGCAATTTTATAGACAGGTTGCAGTAAAGTTGATCGTATCTAAGACCTTTTTAGTTCCGCCCAGTATGACTCTGGCCTTCACCATGTGGCTTGCTAAGCCAGTGGAATGTTAGCAATGTTTATGCAAGCAGAGGCTTGAAGAAGTGTTTGTGAACATTCAATTTCAATATTTATGCCAGGGTAACTGGTAGCAGACTACCCCTTATGTTTTTAACAACCATAAAAAACACAAAATATACAAAGAAAAACTTTCAGTATTGGAAGACAGGCTCCACAAGACTGTGATCCATGAAAGAGGAGAGATTAGGAAAATTCCCTGGCTCTCTGCCTTGGGACAGTATTCCAACTGAAGAACGGATTTCTGGAGATTGAGGTGACTCTGACCATCCTAATGAGTGAGAAGATAGATATCAGAGTTCAAGGCAACCGATGCAGCTGGAATCTGTAGGACAGGACCTGAGACAAAAGGGATACTGAATCAGGGTTATCTCAAAGGTCTACAGGTGGCTTCCCCATGAGTCCTGCACCGAAAGCTAGGTTTTACATGGAAGGAGTAATACAATACCTGACTTACCAGATACCTGTTCTACAAGGTTGAGAATGGAAAATTGATATTAGCAGTCAGTTAGTGATGTGGAACGTGTAGATACTGGCTAGCCAAAGTGTATTTTTTTAAAAAGTTATCCCTTATTAACACCCTGGAGATACTAGAAAGGCTGTTCTTTAGGAGTAAGGACAATGCCCTAGAGTAAGCTCTTCTTTTAGCCTCATCCTAATAAACTTTAAAATTAAGTCTGAATTAGAGAAGACAGAGTTGTAGATTGAGTCTGTCAATGTGAGGATGTCAGAAATTTTGGGGGGATTTTTGTGGATCCATTCTTAAAAAACATAAAAATAAAGGCTACAAGGAGTGTAAGTTTTTTTTACCAGTAACTCAATTGCCTATTAGAACAAAATGAATAACAATTTTAAGGGAATATTTGAAGAAATATCTGGAACATCTACAGTATATCTTTTACTTGTGTCCAGTGCACAGTTGATATTTACTATCCATGCAAAGAAAGAGAAAAATATAATTAATAGTCAAGGGGAAAATCAATAGAAGCAGACCTTGATGTGACCCAGGTGTTGGATGTGGCAAGATGTTTGATTTCGCAAGCGAGACTTCAAAGCAACCAATATCAATATTTTAAATAATCCAATAATGCCCAAATAATCTAAGGAAAATATAAACTTAATAGAGAAAGAACAAGTAATGTGTGCAAAACAATTAAAATTTTATGAAAGCACCAGATAGATATTTTAAAACTTAAAAGCATGATAACTGAAATTATATTTTTTCTTTACAGCCGCAAAGGCATATTAAAGGTAGTAGAAGAAATTGTTAGTAAACATGATAAGCAATCTATGGAAATAACTTAATCTGAATAAAAAGGGGGAAAAAAAGGAAAAATGAAGCGAGCCCTCAGTGACCTGTAGGAAAATATCAAGCAATTTAACATTAGTAAAATTAGAATCTCAGAAGAAAAAAGAGAGAAAAGGAAATAGAAAAACTCTATAAAAAATAATGGCTCAAACATAGTTTATTTATACTAATAGTAATAATAATAATGACAATAGACAATGATACACATATTAAAGATTCTCAGCTAGTCCCAAATACAATACATATGAGAAAAATCACCTCTATGCACTTGGCAGTCAAAATGCTTTAAACAAATCACAAAGGTAAGATCTTACAAGAAAGCAAGGGAATGAAAGGTCAGTCATATATACTGAAACTCTAATGATGATTAACACTGATATTTCCTTGGGGTCGAGGTGGTGGGGGAAAAGCAGCAATAAGGACAACAGAACAATTTAAATAAAGAAGGGGGTAAGTTAACTCAGAATTTAATATCCAAGAAAAATAAACTTCAAGTGTTATTTAAGTTAAAATATTGTCAGACAGATAAAAGACAAATGAATTTTTTTACCCGTATACCTTCACTTCAAGTAACCCTAAAAGATGTTATTCAGGTTAAAGAAAATGATACCAGATGGAATCTTAGAGCATTGGAAATGGTAAGTAAAGAGGTAAATGTAAAACACTATTTTGATTTTTTTTATTATTTATTTATTTATTGAGACGGAGTCTTGCTCTATTACCCAGGCTGGGTAATATCTATTATCTCAGCCCATTGCAACCTTTACCTCCCGAGTGCAAGCAATTCTCATACCTCAGCCTCCCGAGTATCTGGGATTACAGGCGTGCACTACCATGTCCGACTAATTTTTGTATTTTTAGTAGAGACGGGGTTTAACATGTTGCACAGGCTGGTCTTGAACTCTGACTCAGGTGATCTGCCCACCTCAGCTTCCCGAAGTGCTGGGATTAAAGGCATGAGACACCACGCCCAACCTAAAACACTATTTCTGTCGAAAAAAATTAATTTTTGTAACTGTCTCAGACTAATTTAAGTAAAAATAACAATATTGTGAGGTAGAGCTTATAAATACAGCATATGATTAAGAGAACACAAAACTGTAATCCCAGAACTTGGGAGGTCAAGGCAGGAGGATCACTTGAGGCCCAGAGTTTGAGACCAGCCTGGTGATGTGGCATGTGCCTGTAGCCCCAGCTGCTCAGGAGACTGAGGCAGAAGGATTGCTTGAGACTGGGGTGGAAGCTGCAGTGAGCTGTGGTTCCGCCACTGCACTCCATCCTGAATAACAGAGCAAGACATTCTTTTTCTCTCTTAAAAAAAAAAAAAAAAAGATAAGAAAAAGAAAAAGAAAACAGCACAAAAGATAGAAGTGTGGGTAAACAGAATTATGACACTATTAGGTTATCACTTCTAGAAAGCATGATGTGTGAAATTTCAGGTATGAAATCAGAGGAAGTATCAAATAGGAATTGTAAAGAGTCAGGTATAAAATGTAAAATAATACAATATTGACACTAATGAGATGTTACAAATATATTTATTTACAAATGCATATTATTCACTTCAGAGCATATGCTGAAAATATTTTAAAAGGTGTAGCTAAATTTCTGGTAGTGTGGAAATAAAATAAAACACTAAAAAGTTATCAATTAATGCAAAAAAGGCAACAAAGAGCCATAACACAAAATAATAACAAGAGTAGAAGAGACCAATGGAAAACTAGGTACAAGATATTTTCCTTAAATTAAAAGGTGTCAATATCTAATTAAATATAAATGGATTAATTATTCTCGTTAAAAGGAACAGATTCTTAGAATGTTCAAAAATGCACAACCTACTACATGAGTTGGAAGCATACAGTTTGTAATAATAAAGCTCATAAAGCCATATTGGTATCAGAAAAATGACTATAATGCAAAGAGTATTATGAGTCTAAAAAAGAAACATTTTATAAAAATGGAAGAGACAATTTACCAGGAAAACATAACAATCCAAAATATGTAGGCATCAAATAGCAGAGATTCAAAACTCAAGAAGCGAAAGAATGACAAAACTAAGGAAAAAATACACACATATAAAATAAAAGCAGGAAATTTTAACATCTCATTCTGGTAATCAATAAAACAAGTAGTCCAAAAATTAATAAGCATATAATATACCTAAACAGTAAACCAAATTGACATTAAAAGCATTTTCAAAATGCTACATAAATCAAAGCAAAGTACACAATATTTTCAAGTACACATGAAACATTTTTGAAAACGAAAGTTACATTGGACCACAAAGTGAGTATAAATAAATTTTAAAAGATTGAAGTATTTTGTAAAATATTATCATAAGACAATACACTTAACTTGAAATCAATAAAAATTCAGTATTCAGGAGATGCCCAATGATATAAGTTCTCATCAAGACACCATAAAAAGAAATTCAGATGTAAGTAGAAGGAAAACAAGTATCAGAGCAGAAACCACTGCAATAGAACACTGAATGATAATAGAAAAAGTAAAGAAAAAGTTGGATTTTGAAAAGATGGATAAAATTGATAAGCCCTAGTAAGACAACACAACAATAAAGAAAGCACAAATTACCAATATCAAAATAAACACAGAAATACTATTATCAGTCTTCCAGATATTTAAAAGATAATAAAGATATGACAAACTAATCTATGTCAAGAAATTAGATGATGTGGAAGAAGTACACAAGTACCTTGAAAGATACAAGCTACCAAAACACATTCTAGATGAAATAGATAACCTAACAATATCATATATTTAAGAAATTTTGAATTGTGATAAATAAATAGGTCCCAAAGGGCAATCCAAGAGTAGATTGTTTCACTACTTTTTTCGGTCAATTATTTAAGAATGAAATTCTTTCTGTTTATGAAAACTTAGGAGAAGAATAAGCAAAAAAACTTTGCTATTGATTTTTGTGAAAAGTTTAAGGTCTGTGTGTAGAATGTTTTTGACTTTTTAAATTTGCATGTGGATGTCCAATTATTCCATCACTATTGTTGAAAAGAGTATCTTTGCTCCATTGTAATTATAATTTTTTTGATTCTTTGTAAAAAAAAAGAGTCGACCATATTTATAGGAGTCTATGTTATGTGGGTCTGGGCTTTCTAGTCTGTTCCATTCATCTATTTGTCCACTCTTTCAGAGATACCAAACAGTTTCGATTATCGTTACTTTAGAGTAAGTTGTAAAGTCAGGTAGTGTCAGTTCTGTGACTGTGTTCTTCAGTATTGAGTTGACTATTCTGGGTCATAAAAGCTTTAGAATCGGGTTGTCGATATCCACAAAATTACTTGCTGGGATTTTTTAGTTGGATTGCACTGAATCTATAGATCAAGTTGGGAAAAACTGACATTTTGACAATATTGAGTCTTCCTACACATGAATATGGAAAACATCTTCATTTATTTAGTTTTTTGATAGTTTTCATCAGAGTTTTGTACATGCTTAATTGGATTTATATCTAAATATTTCATTTTGGGGGCTGCTAATGTGAATAACAATTTGCTTTTATTTTCAAATTTCACTTGTTCATTGCTGCTGCATAGAATAATTACTGACTTCTGTATATTAACCTTGTAGTTGGCATTCTCCTTTTCCCCGGAGACGGAGTTTCTCTCTGCTGTCCAGGCTGGAGTGCAGTGGTGCCAGCTTGGCTCACTGCAACCTCTGCCTCCTGGGTTCAAACGATTGTCCTGCCTCAGCCTCCTGAGTACCTGGGACTACAAGTATGCACCACCACACCTGGCTAATTTCTGTATTTTTAGTAGAGGCACTGTTTCACCATGTTGGCCAGGCAGATCTCAAACTCCTGACCTCAGGCGATCCACCTGCCTTGGCCTCCCAAAGTGCTGGGATTACAGACGTGAACCACCACACCCAGTCATATTTTGCATTCTTGATATTGTTCTAGGAGGTTTTTAAAATTGATTGATTTGGATTTTATACATAGGCATTCATGTCATCTTTCAACAAATACAATTTTATTTCTCTTTGTCCAGTCCGTATACATTTCTTTTCTTTTCTTACTGCATTAGACTTCCAGTTTGATATGGGAAAGCAGTGGTAAAAGGAAACATCTTTGCTTGTTTCCTGATCTTAATGGAAAGGCTTTGAGTTTCTCACCATGAACTATGATGTTAGATATGCTTTTTTTAAAAATGGTGTTGAGAAAGTTCCATTCTACTCCTAGTTTTTTGAGAGTTTTGTCAAATGCTTTTCTTAATTGCATCTATTAATATGATAATGTGATTTTTTCCTTCAATGTGTTGATGTGATGGATTACATTAATTGATTTTTGAATGTTGAACCAGCATTTCATGCCTGAGATAAGCCCTATTTGGTTGTGGTATAGTTCTCATTATAAGTTATTTGTTTTGACTTGCAAATATTTTATTGGAAATATTTTCATCTGTCTTCACAAGAGATATTGATCTGTGGGTTTCTATCCTTTTAGTGTCTTTGTTGTGTTTTGGTATTAGGGTAATACTGAGCTCACAGAATACAGAAGTCTTGCCTATGTTTCTTTTTTGAGATTGTAGATAATTGGTATCATTTCTTTTTTAATTGTTTGGTAGAAATCACCAATGAACCCATGTAATTAACTAGCCTGGCTAGAATCTTATTAATTTTACTGATATTTTCAAAGAACCTGTTTTGGCTTTGCTTTAGTCCATTCAGGCTACTTTAACAAAGTACCATAAATGAAGTAGCATATAAATAATAGAAATGTGTTACTCACAAGTCTGGAAGCTAAGTCCAAAATCAAAGTGCTGGTAATATGACATTAGCTATGGGTTTGTCATATATGGCCTTTATTTTGTTGAGGTGTGTTCCTTCTATGCCTAGTTTGTTAAGAGTTTTTACTGGGAAGAGATGTTGAACAGATTGAGGAGAATTGGTGTTTTTTTTTTTTTTCATTGCAAGTTTGGTAGAATTCAGCAGTGAAGCCACTCAGTCCTAGGCTTTTCTTTGTTAAGGGCTTTTTATTACTGATTCAATCTTATTACTCATTATTGGTATATTCAGATTGTCTATTTCTTCCTGATTCAGCCTTCATAAGTTCTAAGTGTCCAGGGATTTATCCATTTCCTCTGAGTTTCCCAGTTTGTTAGTGTACAGTTACTCATAATAGTCTCTGATGATCTTTTGTGTTTCATTTATCAATTGTTATGTCTCTTTTATAATTTCTGGTTTTGTTCATGTGGGTCTTCTGGGTCTTCTCTCTTTTTCTTTGGGTTAGTCCAGCTAGTGGTTTATGAATTGTTTTTTTTTTTCCAAAAAATCAACCTTTTATTATATTGATCCATTGTATTGCTTTTTAGATCTCTATTTGATTAGTTCTGCTCTCATCTTTATTATTTCTTTCCTAAAACTAAATTTGAATTTGGTTTATCCTTTTACTTCCATGTGTGGGATTCCTTTAAATATTTCTTGTAGGGTCAGTCTTGTGGTGATTAACTCCCTCAGCTTGTGTTCAGCTGGAAAAGAATTTATTTCTCCTTTATTTATGAGGGATAACTTTTCCGGTTATAGTATCCTTGACTAGCATTGTTTTTTTTTTTTTTCTTTTTCTTTTAGTATCTTGAATATATCATCCTATTCTCCCCTGTCCTGTAAGTTGTCTGCTGAGAAACCTGCTGTTAATCTGATGGAGGTTGTCTTGTAAGTGACTAGATGCTTTATCTCACTGTTTCTAAAATTTTCTCTTTGTCTTTGACTTTTAACAATTTGATTAGAATGTACCATGGAAAAGATGTTTATGAATTGTATATATTTTGGCATCTCTGAGCTTCCTTTATCTGAATGTTTAAATCTCTTGCTGGACTTGCAAAGTTGTCAGCTATTATTTCATTAAATATGTTTTCTATGCATTTTTCTTTCCCTTCAGGGCTACCAAAAATTTGAATATTTTGTTTATGGTGCCCTACATGTCATGTAGGCTTTGTTTAATATTTTTAATTATTTTTTCTTCATTTTTGTCTGACTAGATTATTTCAAAATACTTGCCTTCAAGTTTTGAAATTCTTCAGCTGGATCTAGTCTATTGTTAAAGCTTTTAAATATATTTTTTATTTTATGTAATGAATTCTTCAGTTTCAGGATTTCTGTTTGTTTTTTTTTTTTATGAAACATATCTCTGGTAAATTTATTATTTATATCTTGAATTGTCTTTCTCATTTTAAAAAAAATTTCAGCACTTATTTTCTTCCCAAAGAAATTCATGGCGAGTGATAGCGAGCGAATGAGAGGGAGAGTGTCTGATTTTTTTGTATTATTTATCTGTGTTCTCTTGTATTTCACTGATCTTCTTTAATATCATTATTTAGAATTATTTTTCTGGGATTTCATAATTTTTTATTGAAATATGTTGCAAGAGAATTGTTGTGTCCCTTTGGAGGTGTTGTATTTCCTTACTTTTTCATGTTTTTTGTATCCTTACATTGATATTTGCACATCTGGTGTAACAATTGCTTCTTCTAATTTTTGGATTTGCTTTTACAGGGAAGGACTTTTTCCTGAAGATGTATCTATGGTGTTGATTGGGTACAGCACTTTGCCTTTGCTTTTGCGTGTGTGAAATCGTGTAACCTCTATACGATTTCTTCATTTACAAGCAGTGTCAATGATTTTTTTCTGTGGCTTAGGGTGTAATTCTCACTGGAGATTGTGTTTAAGTTTTACTGTGGATGGGGATGCCAGGTGGGCCAATACTTGGGCCCCATTAGTGGCAGCAGAAGGCCAAGCATGCCTGTACCTGGGCCCCAAGGTATTGTACTCTGGCCCCAATTTTAATGGGCTTACATGGGCTGATTCTTCCAGGCATCTTGTGGATTAGTTGTGGAATGGGCTGGTAGGTGGGTCCTTGGGCCCTTAGGCAATAGACATGGCATGAGTGATGCCATGGAAGATAGCAGTGGCAGGACAACCTTCTGGTGTTTGTGGTGGCTGTGAAAGGCTAAGTGGGCTGGTACTCAGGCCCACAAGTGGCATGTATAGGTGGGTGCCAACTGTGGTGGTTGCAGCAGGTTGGATGGACCCATGCTGAGGCCCCTGGGAGGGGTGCTCAGGTGTCAACAATGGCAGAATGGGCAGGATGATCTCCAAACTCCCAGATGGTGTGCTTAGCCACTGAGAGGGGCAGAACTGGGCCAGACAGGTGTGTCCTCAGGCTCCCCAATGATATGTGCAGGTGCTTGCTGTGGTAAGTAGCCTGGGTGATACCCAGGCTCCTGGTAGAATGGTTGGGTGGGGGAAGCAGTGGTTGTGCTGCAGGCCTGCTGCTGGTAAGAACAGGGTTGCTTTCAGTGGCAGTGGCCTTAGGCAGGCAGCTGGGGAGTTCTCACATTAGTCCTAGGGAGTGGCTTCAGGCAGAGTAATCTGTCCTTAGGGTTGCTGCCAGTGGCTCACACTTTGGCCTCAGAAGTGACAGCCAGCAGCAGCAGCAGCTACAGGTCAGGGTCTGTCCTCAGGGTACATGAAAATGTGAGTGGCGGAAGGACTGCTGCCAACAGCTCATGCCTTGGCCCTGGCAGTAGCAACCAGCAGTAGCAGAGACTGCAGGTTGGGGATGTCAATGGGGCTCCAAGATTTTAGAGATGCAGGGGTTGTGGGACCCCAGGACAGGATGCAATCTTGTAGGAATGGGGCTCTCTTTGTGCTATCGCATCTTGGAGCTTGGGCGATATGGGACCCAGTTTGAATGCCTTCTCTGGAGCAATACCATTGTGTGGTTTCTAGGCAGCTTCCTATGTTAGTCTTAGGGCCCAAGGGTCAAGGGGCTCTCTCATGGCCAGGATTGCAGGAGTCTGCAGAGGAAATGTTGACCACTGCGGGTCTCTCACCCTCCCTTTCCCTGTATTGAGGAGCCTCTCCAGGCTCCCAGCTGATCCCAGCCAAGCAGGCTGCCTTACTTTCCTCTCCTTCCTTGCCTTAGGTGTTTCTTTCCAGCCACTTCCCTATTGAATCCATGTTCTCTCTTAGATGATCTGTTTGAAGTGTGATTATTTACTTGCTATTTTGGTTCTTTGTGGAGGAGGTGGGTTCTGGAGGCCTCCAATCACCCATCTTGAAATCCCTTCTATACATAGTTATAGCAGTTTTAAGATTGCCTCTGATAAACACAACATCAGCATCATCTTAGCAATAGTGTCTTGATTATATTTTCTCTTAAAATTTGCCACATTTTCCAGGCATTTCAAATGTCTAGTGTATTGGATTTTATCATTGATGTTGTGGAGTTATGTTGGGCATGTTCTGAATTCTATTATACACATTTGGCCATGTTTGTTTCTTTTATTTTGCATGTAATTAAATTGGTTGGGTTCAAACTGTAAACTCTGTTTCTTGGGTGGCAAATCAATCTCAGTACTGATTTTACATTTTGGAATATGTGCCATAGTTTAGTGTTTAGAAGTTAGGCTGAGATTAGACTAAATTTATGCAGAAAATTTGGAGTTCTCCCTCTCTGACTCCACTTACCAGTGGCTATAATACAACAAATCTTTTCTTGTATTTCTGCAGGGGGAAAGTATGTGAGCTCCCTAGAATGGTTTTATATGACCCATGTGTAGACTTTGACCTGACCCTGAGTTAAAATGCATAAAACCTGATAACTCACTCATGCCAGTTTCATCTGCCAAATGTTACCTTCCATTATGAATTGGCCTGTGTATTAATCAGTACTCACACTGCTAATAAAGACATACCCGAGATTGGATAATTTATAAAGGAAAGATGTTTAATTGACTCACAGTTCCACATGGCTAGGGAGGCCTCACAATCATGGCAGAAGGCAAAAGCGCAAAATCATGTCTTACATGGCAGCAGGCAAGAGAGAGAGAGAGAGCACATACAGGGAAACTCCCATTTATAAAATCATCAGATCTCATAAAAGTTATTGACTATCATGAGAACAGCATGGGAAAGACCTGCCTTCATGATTCAATGACTTCCCACCAGGTCCCTCCCATGACACATGGAAATTATGGGAGCTACAATTTGAGATTTGGGTAAGGCCACAGCCAAACCATATTAGCCTGTTTTGGCTCATTCTCCAGTTCCTTTATGTCATTATGGGATTTTTGTTTATATGTTTGTTTGTTTATATTTTTAAAAAATGTGTAGCTTTTATATGTGTCAGTATTGGGTCCTTTAAGAACTACTTGGTCATACCAGAGGCAAAAATCTCTTGTTAGACTATTTTAACCCAATTCTCTTAAGGTAAAGAAAACAAAAATAACAGTGATGCCTTATGTTCCACTAATTTAAATATAGCATATAAAATATTTTAAAAATCAATTTTATATTTGCCTCTATCAAGTAAATTATCCCTTAGAAGAAAGGTTGAATAAAAATGACAAGTGTTACTAGTTCAGCGATTTCTTACATTACCTTTAGTCTTGTCTTTAGTTAACAATATTTGTCTAATCATCATTGATATTTTGGCTTGCTAACTTCAGAATATGTCCAGTGACGTCTTACCAACCACTATTTATAAAGAGGACTGAGAATCAGCCTTTTAGGCTCATGCAATTAAATCCACTCTAAATTCAGCGCAATTGGCTTTTATTTGTTTGCTTTGTTTTGTTCTCTTTAATGATCTACACACAGATGAGTGGGCAGTAGATTTTTTTAAAGAGGCACAGTATTTTCAAAAAATCTCTATTAAGAAGTTATAAATTTACATTTATTGGTTTAACATGTAAACAGTACGGGCTCTGCTACAAGAGAGGTCTGAAGTCCAATCCTTTTTCAGGTTATTTAATCAAACAGCACCCTTTTCATCAAACTCTTCTCCAGTCACCTTACCTAAAATTAAAACCAATAAACCCTTCTTATGTCTCATTTTTATTCCTACTTTACCTTCTTCTTTAACACACGTTACCTCACGAACTAACATATGACATATTTTATTGTCTTCTCTCCTAAAACCAACTAAAATGGTTGACAGAGATCATGATCTGTTTTATTTACTGCTATTTTTATTGCTTCTATAGGTCCTGGTATAAGATAGAGACTCTATTTGTTGAATCATGAATTTGGTCTCCCATACTTACTAGCTACATCATCTTGGGAAAGTTACTAACCCTCTCAAACTTCAGTTACTGCAGTTCACGAATGAGGATAATAATAGTCACATGCTTTTTTATTGAAAATGAAATGAAATCATTCATCTAAATAATTTTGCACAGTATTTGGTCTAATTCAACACATGCATATATTTCATTTGATGCCAACTAATTCATAGTAACACTATTTTTAATATGTCCAAACTAGAAGCAATCCAAATGTCCATCTAGAATAGAATGGAGAAATACATTCTGATATACTCATATATTCAAACAATACAATGCCATTATATAAATGGTACAACTTCCCAAAACATAAATGAAAATTAAAAACATTTAAATGAACATTTAATTAAAGATAAAAAATAGGCGTATGTTGTCTATAGTGTGAAGAATTAGTGGAGATTTTATCCTGCAGAAGGGCAGTGTGCTTTGGAGACTCATAGGGGTCTTTATGGGAGGCTGGCAGGACTTTGGTTTTTGACCTGGATGCTGGCTGCATAGTTGTGTTCACTTTGTAAAACTTTACTGAGATTTATGCATGATTTATGTACTTTTCTGTAAACATGTTATATCTGAATGAGACTTTTACTTGAAAAACATAGGTACAAACTTAAACAGCCTAGTTATTCTCTCACTTAAATGATTTCTTACATCAGCATAAATTCCAAATGTTATTGATTCAGCTTTTCTCAGGAATATTATATAGATAGTTTATTTTATTGTGGAACAAGCAATTTCTCTTTCATTGTCACCTTCTTTCTGACCCTGTGCTTAGTAGTGAGGATTCAATATTAAATAATCATTTATTAATTCCTAATTACAATGTGCTCATACTAATAGGATAACGATTGCATAAATTGAAAATTAATCCATAAAGATGTACTATAAGCATAGGCAGTGTTCTATAGGGATTGTTGAAAAGAGTATAAAATCAAACCCTGAAGGGGAAAGGGTTGGAATTTCTAGGAGGAAACTCTTGCTAATTGATGGAGCTTGAAAGCTACAGTTTCTTCTTGTATTCTACAATAACAAATTTAAATTCAAATATAACCACAGAAAAAAGAATATAAAAATAGTGAAAGAAAATATTATAGAGGCCTGCATAAAGAATAAAATTAAACTACCCAGTCTCACTACTTTTCAGCCACCAGCTTTCCAATACTAAAGATGTTAAAATGTACCTCCCTATACTATCAACTATAATAATAGACAACTAGTGAATGCATTTGCTGCATGGTTTGTATCTTAGCTTATGCTATCTACTCCTGAATGATTTGAAATGGCATTCTGGAGCTGGGGTGCAGGCTGGAATGAAGAACAATGAACTTAGCTCAGTGCAAGCTCTACCTCCTGGGTTCAAGAGATTCTCCTGGGTCAGCATCATGTTGGGGAATCTGCTGGACAAGCATGATTGTCAGGTATGTAACACATATTTTTTAAGTACTTACTATGCGCTAGGAAGAAGATCTGGAGGTTGTGAAGACTCAGCTCTTGCTCTTAAAATGTTGATACATTTTTGGACTAAAAATAAAAAAGGCAAAGTAAAATAAATAAAAAAGGCAAAGTAAAAATAAAAAAGGCAAAGTAAAAAAGGCAGGTAAAAAAGGCAACTAACATACTGTAAGATGTGATACATGCAGAAGGGTAAAGAGGAGCGCTATGAGAGTGCACAGGAGAGCACTGAATCCATTATTAGCTTCTATGTCTCCTTCATTTATTCCCCATGGGGAGAGCTATGAACATTCTAAAGGGATATCTTTACAAATAGCAATTTCAGGAGGAGGATCTTAGCATTTATTTTTTTCTCTTCAAAAGTACCCCTAAATATTCATTCTAAACTGAAGTATTTAATGACCTTTAAATTGGTCTTCTTTCTTTCACTTTTGTCCATTTCTCCTACAGTCTGTTTTCTACAAAACAAGCCAAACTTTTAAAAATGTAAATCAAATTGTGTAACTTTCATGCAAATGTTTAAAACTCTCTAAGGCGTGCGCATTGTAGCTGGAATCCTTACCTTGGCCTCTGAGACTCTCCAAACTCTGGGGCCTTTCTGTTTCTCTAACCTCATCCTCTCTATTGTCCCTTCCAGCCTCATCAACTTCTTTTTGTCTTTTGACCATAACAAACTCATGTCCACATAAAATTTTTACTTGCTGTTCAATTTGCCTAAAAATGTTCTTTTGTTGTACTGTTGGATGGCAAGCTGCTTGTCACCATTGAAATATCAACTCCTGTAATCCCAGCGCTTTGGAACACTGAGGCGGGTGGATCACCTGAGGTCAGGAGTTCAAGACCAGCCTGGCCAATATGGTGAAACCCCATCTCTACTAAAAATACAAAAAAAAAAAAAAAAAAAAAATTAGTCAGGCATGGTGGCAGGCACCTGTAGTCCCTGCTACTCAGGCGGCTGAGGCAGAAGAATCTCTTGAACCCGGGAGGTGGAGGTTGCAGTAAGCCGAGATTGTGCCACTGCACTCCAGCCTAGGCGACAGACAGAGCCTCTGTCTCAAAACAACAACAACAACAAAAGAAATATCAACTAAAACGCTGCTTTATTCTTTGAGCTGTAGCTAAAAGGAAAACAAAACAAAACAAAATAAAAATAAAACGCTGGTTCATCAGAAAGGGCTTTCCTGACCATCTTATCCGAAATACCTTTTCTCACTTCCCATCTGTCCTCTGTTTTCATTGCTTTGTTCCACCAAGTTCATTAGAACTTCTTAGAGACCAAAGGATAATCATCTTTATTGCCTCCCTGCCCTTGGCAGTAAGACTATGATAATATGGACCTTATTTATTATTTTTTAATACCTGCATACTGGCTCCAGATTAGTCCTGGACATAGTGAAGCTTAACCTAGGTTTAGTAAATAAATAAACAATGATTTCAATAATATATTTGATTGTATAATGACTGTTCAGTCAATCTATAATAATTCTGGTGAGTTCAGTGAAGAAGTAACCTTGAGCAATTTGCAATTGTTCGAATCCTCTGTTGACCTCAGTTTTTATATCTGTACAACAGAGGTAATGATTATACTTGTCTCATAGAGCTGTTACCAGGATTGAGTAGGTTAATGTATGTCTAGCTCATAAACTGTACACACAAGATATTATGTAACCTCCCTAAAGAAGGTCTTACAATTTATTAAGATACTACAACCATACATAAAATTAATCAGTGCACTAACATTTCTCTCCTAGTGCTTGGTGGTTTTTCTAAAAGAGATTTTGTAAGTAAATTAAAGAAGATGCTCTTTGATGCTCCAAACTTATGTACACTGGGTTAGTAATTTACAACCTCTATTTCTAAGTACTGTTTTGGGCCTGTGATATAATCCTGCAGCTGAAAGGTCTTAGTGAATAGATGCTAAGGAGAAAGGCCAGGTCATATTTTAAACACCAAACCAAATTAATCAAAATTAATAAGTCAAGCCTTATCTCTATTATGATTAAATGCAATTACTGTTATGTAAGTGAAAATGTGTTAACAGTAGTTATGCTGCTGATTTCTTAACAGTAATATTGACCTTTCACTTTAGGTATTTGCATTTACTTGTATTAGTCTTTGGCAGTTGAATATGGTGGGGAAATTGCACTTGTTGCATCATTTGGAATGTGAGACAAGATAAATTTAAGGGCTGCACCTGCTATGAAATCTTTAGTCACCACTGACTGATTTGGTTTCAATATCACAGCTGCATTTCTATTTACGTAAATATTTAAATACTTTAATTAGGGAAAGGACAAGGCTTATGTAAGATGAACCATGTATGCTGTTTTATTTACTATTTACATATTACTACATTTCCTTGTATCTCAGGATCCTAAACTATAAAATAAGTGGATATGACTTGATTCTTAGATTCTTCCAGTTCTGAAATTCTCTAGATCCATTAAAATATGGAGAAAAACATTGGCTACTATCTAAATTGATGGACTGATGCCAGTAATTTTATACAGAGGGTGCATTCAAATTCCCAAAGCAATGCTAATGACTCAATGGATAACACAGATAAATGATATGACTAAATAAGTCATGCAAACATGACTAGAATTCAAACACAGTAATATGGTACCATTTTCTGAATGATCAACATTTAAAAAATATTGCAAATTCTAGTACTAAAAGTTGATATGCTCATCAATTATTGATTACAGTGCAGTTACTAGTTATCTTTTGGAAAGAAATTTAAAGAATTTTTAAAACATTTTAATTTCAGGGAAAAAATACAAGCTCTGTCTAGCATGAGAAAAGAAAGTGGGATGGTGGTGGGTAGTTATTAGGGTCATGAGGCTCCATGTCTTAGCTGTGCCTTCATCTGTGTTGGGTTGATGCTCAGGCTGACCCTCTTTATGGACTTCATTGTTTTAATGTATATCATTATTTGTCTGTAGTGTCACAGATTTACTGTGAGAACATATGTAATAGTCAGTTCTCATGCTGCTATGAAGAAATGCCCAAGACTGGGTAATTTATAAAGAAAAACAGCTTAATTGACACACAGTTACACATGGCTAGGGAGGCCTTGGAAACTGACATTCATGGCAGAAGGCCCCTCTTCACAGGAAAGAGAATGAGTGCCGAGTGAAGGAGGAAGTCCCTTATAAAATCATCAAATCTCGTGAGAACTCATTCACTATCACAAGAACAGCATGGAGGAAATCGCCCTCATGGTTCAATTATCTCCACTTGGTTCTGCCCTTGACATGTGGGATTTTTACAATTGAAGTTGAGATTTGGGTGGGGACACAGAACCAAACCATATCTACATATGTGTTTGATATAGGTCTCATGGCTAAACTTATAGCATCACTGTGGCCATGTAATATGAGACTCTGACAGGCTAGGCCTAGATCATGAGTCAACATTTGGATCTGAGTGACAGAACTATTCCTTCATTTATTCATTCATTCATTTATTCTCCCTTCAAGAATATATTTAACATCTATTCACTGTGCACCAACAATATGTTAGGCACTGTCCTGGGTGCTGAAATATAGAAATGAGCAAATCAGTTTTTCTTGTCTAGTACACCACATGCCAGTGAGGAAGGAAAGAAAATAAACAAAAGTGTTGGGTGGTAATAATTGCTGTAAAAAATATTCTACTACTAGGTATATATCCAAAGGGAAGAAAATTAGTCTCAAAAAGCTATCTTATTGCAGCACTATTCACAATAGACAAGATATAGAATCAAGCTAACTATCTGTCAAAAGGTGAATGGATAAAGAAAATATAGTGTATATATACAATGGAATACTATTTAGCCATAAAAATGAATAAAATCCTGTCATTCATAGCAATGCAGATGAGCCTGGAGGACATTATGTTAAATGAAACAAGCTGGGCACAGAAAATCAAATACCGCATGGCCTCACTTATATATGGAAGCAAAATGTTTGAGCACATAGAAGTATAGAGTAGAATAGTGCTTACTAGAAGCTTAGAAAGGTAGGGAGGAGTGGAGACAGGAAGAAGTTGGCTATATAAATACAATATACAGCTATATTGGCTAATAAATACAAAAATACAGCTAGATAGGAGTAATGTGTTCTAGTGTTTTATAACACTGGAGGGTAACTATCGTTCACAATAATATATTATATATTTTCAAATAGTTAGAAAATTTTCAATGTTTCCAAAATGAAAAAAAAAATCATAAATGTTTGAGGTGATGGATATGCTAACTACCCAGGTTTGATCATTATACATTGTACACACATATTGAAATACCACTTTGTACTCCATAAATAGGTACAGTTATTATGTCAATTAAAAAATAAATGCTTAGCACATTTTTAAAAATTGGGGAGGCTAATAGGATAAAAGGGTTTGTTCATCTATTTGTTTGTTTGTTTTAGACAGAATGGTTAATACAGTCCTCCCTGAAAAGGAGATATTTGAACAAAGACCTCAGTCATGTGAGGGAGTGAGCTATGTGGTTATGAACATGAGAGCATCCCAGAATGAAGAGACAGTAAGTTCAAGGGCCTTGAGATGGGATTGTGCTTGAGATGGGGTATTTGAGCATCTGCAAGGGGCTGTGATGGGGCCATAGCATGGCAGGAGCAGAGCTGGTGGATTAGAGTGAGAGAGCATGAGGTCAGAGAGGTACGTGGACACGGTTCTCTAGGCAAGTCTTGAAAGTTATTTTAAGGGCTCTACAGTTCACTCTTAGTGAACTGGGACACCTTTGGCAGATACTGTTATAGCTTATGGTTTTAGACCGAGAATGAACTAAAACTGTTTCCAGAAGGAAAATTTAAGTGCTAAAAGAGGAAGAGTGAATATTGGGAAAGAATATAAAAGTCATTGAGATTCCCAACTTTTGATTCGCCAATAAATGTGAACTTATTTTAACTACATGTGATATGAAAAATTTTTTTATAACTTCAGCCTGATTTAAAAGAAAATTGATAACTGCAGCCTAATTTAAAAGATCTAGGAAAAATATTGACACTTAAAAATTGATTAAATTATTTGGTCTACACCTATAGATATTTTCTATTTGTTGGAATTTAACTAGTTTTCTAGAAGCTTCTGATATCTACAATATCACAGTTGTTCTAAAGTTTATAAAGCTACCCCTCAAATTGTATCATTTTGGAGGAGTTTATGTAGATTGGACAACTCTAAATACAATTTTTGTCTGCTCAGGATTCTTTCCCATCTTCATTTGGGAATACCTTCTCCATTCCATATAATTTTGGTAGGAATTTCAGTCAAAATTCTATAGCATAATCTCCCATCCTTTCTACCCCTACCATTACAAGGATGTGTGCCTTATGTAGACTAGGCCACACAGAATACCACACCTTCCTACATTTTTAAGAGGCATCAGCCCAAGGGAAACTGCCTATCTTCATATTTCTGCTGGAAATAAAAAAGACTAACCTTTGAATTTTAAGTTTACAGAAAATTGTGTTAGAACTGTTATAATGAAGAAATCCAGTCAATATAACAGAAAAGCACATAATGAGGTCAACACATACAGGATGCAGGGCTGAGAAATTATGAAGGAGAAAAAGAGAGAGCAGGTAACGTGATGACATAATTTGATCAAACTGAATCTGAAGATAGTCTGTCCTTGGACTTTTGGTTATATAGCAAGACTTTTTTCCTTTCCTATGGTTTAACATGGCTGAATTTGGATCTCTCACTTGCAACTGAACTAATCTTGACTAATACAGAGCAATAAAAGACAAACTGTAGAATGTATCGGAAGGTAGTTTCCAAAGCTGGAGAACAAAACGTCAGTTGTTCCTAAGAGAAAGGACCTCTGAAAAATAGAACTTTAGCAAAAGTAACAGTCTTTTTCTCAACCAGTGTCTGTGTTTAGTAAATACCGGTAAATTGTCCAAACTATACCCAGGTCAACTCTAGAGACATTAATAAGAAAACTCCTTGTTTGAAAGTTTGGGAACAGACTCTTTTGGGTTATGAAATGGTACCGATGGATTATTTCATTAGAGTGTGAGCTATCAAGTCTTGATGATGGCTTGGAGGCAGGATAGCCAATAGTGACAATTGGAAGGTGAAATGAAGGTGAATGAAGATTGAACTCTCAAGAATGGGGTAGCACAAATGATGGACATCCCAGAATAATTCTTTAGGACTTTACTAAGGAGGAGCAAATGGCCTATTCCTTGTTGGTAGTAGGGTTTTATGAAGTCTCAGACCAGGAATATGAATAAGTAATATCTAAGGAAAAAATTGGGTCATGTGTGGTTACTCACATCTGTAATCCCAGCACTTTGGGAGTGAGTGGATCACAAGGCCAGGAATTCAAGACCAGCCTGGCCAACACGGTGAAAACCCGTCTCTACTAAAAGTACAAAAATTATCTGGGTGTGGTGGCGCGTGTCTGTAATCCCCCTACCCAGAAGGCTGAGGCACGAGAATCACTTGAACCCCGGAGGCGGAGGTTGCAGTGAGCCAATATCGCACCATTGCAGTCCAGCCTGGTGACAGAGCAAGACTCTGTCTCGAAAAAGAAAAGAAAAGAACAAAATTGGAGGATAGAGTGATAGGAGAGATGAGAGAGTAAGAAAAGGGCATAAGAAAGACAATTTGATTTAAAAGGGAGGATGTATGACAAAATAAACACATAAAATAATAATATATTTTGAAAAAAATAATGGAATGGCTCAAAAAAGGGAAATGGCAAGGTTGGGAGGAGAAGAGAGAGAGAAAGAAAGCGAGAACAAAGCAAAAGTTGCTTTGATATAGGCAAATTTACACATTTTAAAAGGTGTTTAAATAGTTAGAAACTTCATTATATTATTTTCTCCTTGTCTGACATCTAGGTGTAATTATGGTTTGCTCTATACCAGCAGTTAAAATAAAGAAAACAATAGCAACAATTTCAGATCAACATTTATTTTTTAGAATAAGTGTTTCTCTTTGCTTCAAACTTTGTCGTGTAAACTAGAAATTCCATAAAAATATTTAACATCCACTATAAAATGTGGTTTGGTAGTCCTGTCCATAGGACATTAATTTAATAAGCCAATTTTATTTAATTATTTTTTCCATTCTAGATTTTGACCTACAAATAGAGTTTTCTTTTCACATTAAAATTGCATTTTAAAATTCTTCATCTTTATCAGCTGTTTACCAATGTTCCAGGTATCATTTTAAAACAAAGTTCTGATTTTTTTTAATCATAGAAACTTTAATTTGAAACACTAGACAACTTATATTAATAGGTATGGGACATGTAATTCCCAATATTAAACTCCCTATGTATTATGTTGTAATGATTCATAGCACATAAATAAATGCCATTTTTGCTGTAAGAGAAATTGGGTTATAAATTCTGTGCATTAATCTGTTTATTCTTGTATCCCAATTGCCTATATAGAAGTCCAGGAAGTTCTCAGTTTTATTCATGCATGATTGAATGAATGACGTCTAATATTTTATTTTACATTTATGGAAACTGAGACCCAGGAAGTAAAACTATTAGCCCAATATAATAGTCTTTAGTGAAAAAGTAGTGATAACATTTACATTTCTTGATTCTTAGTCCATTTCTCCTTTCACAATTGCCTTTTCTCACCTGGGTTAAGAAGAAGAGGAAAAAAAAAGACACCTAAGTCTATCTAAGTTAATATTTCTTTAATAGCAAAATACATATATTTTAATTACAAAAAATTCTGAGACCACTTTGATGTTTCATCTATGTTATATCAAATGTTCAGATGTTTTAAATGCTAATTGAATATATTTCACACTGAAGAAAACCAGAATTAAGTGTTTAATAAGCTATTATAGTCCACTTCAATTAGCTAATTTAGCTATGAAAATAATCTCAAAGGACTAGTTAATTGAAATGTTGTCGAAAATCCTGTTTATCATTACTAAACACCTGTAATACTTTTAGTACTTCCCTTAAACTTCTCCAACAGTCTTTGTATTTTAATATGTTTTTGAGATTTAAATGTATATTTGCCATGTTTATTTCCCCACCAGGATTTTGAGTGGCTTGAAAAGTCTGTCTTCACTGTCCTGACTAAACATTTGGAATCACTGCAATGATCTCTGGGCTGAACAAAAAGTTTCTATCTGCAGTTAGATGAATGTTATTACCCCACCAAATACATTTAAAAATGTTTGGTTTTAGTGCATGTTTATTTCATGACTGATTTGGAAATGTGGAAATCCCCATAAGCCTTGGTGACTGAGGCTGTTATTCTCAACACAGAGTTAGAATGTTGTAAACATGAAATTTTATACAATAATGGGGTTGAAATTGGAACCAAGAGAGGGTGGGAGCTTACTAGTTGGCTTGAATTAATGCTTTGCCTTAAGTAGGATGCAGAAATACCAATTCCAAGAATTTTATAAAATAGGAAGAAAGGAAAGTATATGTGGAAATAAACATCAACTACCATAAACCAGAGCCTACAAAGCAAAAAGCATAACATCAAAGCAGAGTCTGATTAGATTGGCAAAATTTACAATCTGTCTCAGTATTAAATAACCTTCCCAGCTTCTGACCCAGTCCAACTCAGTGCTGAACCTTATGGCTTGACCTTTCAAGACTCTCACTTGTTATGATTTATTCTTCATCGGTTATAGACTTGTTGCATAGAAACATCTCACAAGAGAGTGTAGTTCATTTATCAGTTTCCCAGCAGAGATGCATCAGAGCAAACTCAAGCATTGGGGAAATCTAGCATGTTCATTCATTTCTTTAAGGAATTAGATTCTGTTTCCCAAAACAGAGTCTGGAGAATGATGCTCATTTCCAGTAACATTCCCATTTGAATTCATTTATTTTTATTTAGTTTTTATATTTTTTGAGACAAGAGTCTCACTCTCTCATCCAGGCTAGAGTGCAATGGTGGGACCTCGGCTTATTGCAACCTCTTCCTCCCAGGTTCAAGCGATTCTCCTGCCTCAGTCTCCTGAATAGCTGGGACTACAGGTGTGCGCCATCACACCTGGCTAATTTTTTGTATTTTTAGTAGAGATGGGGTTTCACCATGTTGGCCAGGCTGGCCTTGAACTCCTGGCCTCAAGTAATCCACCCACCTCAGCCTCCCAAAGTGCTGGGAGTACAGGCATGAGCCACCGTGCCTGGCCTCTATTTTGTTATTATTATTATTTGATTGTTGGTTGAAATTAAGAAAAATTGGTTACTGTATACTTCTTAATTCTCAAAGAATTAAGGAGCAGTGGTTTTCAAATTGTTTTATTCTCATAGGGCATTATACAGGTCTTAGTTTTCTATTGCAGCTGTAATAAATGACCATGCATTTACTAGCTTAAAACACAAATTTATTATCTTACAATTCTGTTAGGTTAGAAATTTGATATGGTTCTCACTCTGAAACCACCGTGTCAGGCAGGCTGCATTTCTTTCTGGAGCCTCTAAGAGTGAATCCATATCTTTTCCTTTTTAAGCTTCTAAAGGATGTTCACCTCCCTTGGCTCATAGCTTTCTTCTCTCTTCAAAGCTATCAATGGCAAGTTAAGTCTTTTTCTCATCATATCATTCTGATGGTGACGCTCATATGCCCGTCTTTTCCACATTTAAGGATCCATTAGCACCATCTGGAAAAGCCAGGATAATCTCCCCATTTTAAGGAAATAAGCATCCTTAAAATTAGCAACCTTATTTTAATTCCCCTTTCCATGTAACATAATATAATCACAGGTTCTGAGGTTTAGGATGTAGATACCTTTTCTTTGGTGGAGAGTGTATTATTCTGCCTTTAACAGATGACTCTAAATAATGTTTGTTTCTATTCTATTCTTATAGTGCTACACACACACACACACACACACACACACACACACACACCCATAACTTTCAGGAAAAAAATTAAAACAAAGTAAAAATATTCCCCATGCTTAGGTTTAGTCAATTTTGGAATATCAGTATTTTCACCTAACAGAAGTTGATGACGTGAAGAAGCAGATGACAAGATGCCTAAGAGCAAGAAGAGAAGGTAGTTAGAATACATAAAAGTGACGGCCGGGCGTGGTGGCTCACGCTTGTAATCCCAGCACTTTGGGAGGCCAAGGAAGTCGGATCATGAGGTCAGCAGATCAAGACCATCCTGGCTAACACGGTGAAACCCGTCTCTAGTAAAAAATAGCCGGGTGTAGTGGCGGGGGCCTGTAGTCCCAGCTACTCGGGAGGCTGAGGCAGGAGAATGGCGTGAACCCAGGAGGCGGAGCTTGCAGTGAGGCGAGATGGCACCACTGCACTCCAGCCTGGGCGATAGAGCGAGATTCCATCTCAAAAAAAAAAAAAAAGTGATTATTACAAGGGTTTCCCATTTATATCATCACTTCCAGAAATTCCCACTGAATAAGTTGTAACAAGATATTAGAAGAATCAACCAAATATGTTTTCTTCTTTAGACAAGATAACTCAAAGTGACAAACAATTTTGGTAGTCAAACATTATCTCTCTTATGACTTTCATAACTTCCCTCTAGTTCTCGTAAGTATAAAGTCTCCTGAATAAGGACAATCTCTACCAAAGCTCTTCTCTTAAAAATATTTCATTCTCAAGAAAAGAAAATTTATTTCTCAAAATGTGCTATTTTTAAACGCACTAAAAAAAGAATAGTAATGTTAATATAAAAAATTTGAACTTTATTAAAGTCTCTAAGGACTGCTGGCATGGGGCGGGTTTCTTTTGGCTGTATTTGTCATTTCCTGCCCTCCAGAAATAAGACACCTAAACATAAACACCCTCAGGATTTCTCTTCATGTCCTACTGCCAACGATAATACCCTGTAAATGAGAGATCCTGGCTGCTATAGAATATTTACATAACAGAGAGTACTGCTTTAAAAAAATATCTGTTTATATGGGTCAAGATATCCTTTTCTAAGAGAAATATAGCTTACAATGCAATATTTGAAGTATTAACTCTCTGCCATCATTCTTTTATATTCCAAATTGTTGTATAAAGATGAAAACTCCAATATTTGACTAAATTTGGGCATGTTGTTCCCTTTTTATTTAGTTTGGCCTCAGCTTCTAATAAGCTTTTTTTGAACTAAATATAATAGGTCAAAACACAAATACTTGTACATTAAGTGCTACATGGAAATATCATGGCACAAAAAGTGCTGTCTAAAGTTATATTCATTAGTATATTCTAGGTTGTGCTGAAATAACAATCAAAACAAGTTAGTGGCTTCACACCCCAGAGGTTTCTTTCTGAGTCATACTAAGTTTTTGTCCATCCAAGTAACTCTCTCAGGCAGGTTTCCTCCAAGTAGAGATTTTGTTGACACATGAACCTTCAAATCCATAGTTCCATCAATAGAATATGAGTCCTCTTCCATGATTATCATAGAGGGAAAGAGTGCATAGAGATTCATATCAGCAATGAAATGCTTTATCTGGGAAATGATCCATGTCACTGCTGGCTGTTTCCAGACCAGAACCGGTTGCATGTTACTACCTGGATGTAAGGGTCACAAAGCCTAACCATTCCAGAAACCTGGAAAGGGAAGATAAGTACATATGTGTGAGTACTACAGGCTGTACCATAGCTGTCAAAGACAAATAAAACTAATTTATGTATGTTTTTGTAGTCTCTTTAAATTATTTCATTTTTCACATAGAATAGAGTCACTATGTTGAAGGCAAATTTTCAGTCAGCCCATTGAATATAATATTTTTCCTTAAAATGTCATAAACCATTCTGATGTGCTTTGCAGGAGTGTATTTCAATGTCATTTATAACCAATAAAGAGTGTTTTTGATTTAGTGAAGTAAAAATTATCTATTCAGTTTCTATTTACTCTGTCAAAATAACAGCTGACAGTGACAGGTATATATATAGTCTATATATAATAATTTTACATGCATATATATGTATAATTTCTTCAGATTCATGATCCTAGTAGCTAGTATGGGCAAAAAAGCATAATGTTTTGTTGAAAACTATCTTTCACAAAGACAGTAAAGAATTTGAACTTTCCAGACAGGATTTATGTTTGTATCAAAACCTGTATATCTGTCATGAAAATAATTTATATAAATTTGTTTTTCTGAAATCTCTCCTATGTTTAGACTTAAAATTATTCATATAAAACAAAATAAATTGTCTTGGTTAAAGACCTCAAACATCATTATTAAATTATTTTATAATACAGGTAATTTTTTTCTAATATTAAACTTATATGCCTTATACAAGAAGGTTAATTAAAATTATGTATTTTGATTTGCTCCCAGGGTTGGTTCTAATCCACTGTATAATGACCATTGCCCTAAACTGTCACTTATGAAGTACATATCACACATAGTTTGCTCAGGGCCAAAAGCCACTTATGTCCTGAATTCTGAGTTTTAAATATCCTGGGTAATTTATTCTTCTTTCTTCTGACATGTATTTGCTCCAGACTTTTTCAAAATAATTTTTATTCACATATCATTTCCTTGGATCTTTCTCCTTGGCCTGTATTCTGTTTGTAGAATATTGGGCTTAGTCCTTCTTCATTTTCATCTGCTGTAAGCGTGTGGATAATATAAACCTGGGTATCTGGGAGCAGTTTCCTAGGAAACAGGAAGGGCAGCCCCTATCTTTGCTATGTTCTGTCCTCATCACTTACCCGAGCCCTTAGCAATATTTCCTTTTATCCCCTCCTGTGTCTTCCCTCTTTCTGCTCAGCTCCAGACTCATGTTTGTAGAGTAACAAGGTGAAACTCACACTCTCTAGCTGGCCCCATTACTCTTCCAATGCTCACCTCCTCGATTATCACTCCTCCAGTAGAGGTTGGGGCTTGGGAAAATGCTATCAAATTTTCGTCTCTAGATTTACACTTTTCTATCTGATTAAAGCAGCCATAGCAACTTGGTATACCTAAGTATTAGGACACAATCACAGAAGCCTTGTTTCTGGTACCATGCATGTTTTATAAACATTTTCAATTATCATCACCATAAAAAAATGAAGACTTATGGTAACAAAATACTTATTTGTCTTCTTAAGTGCTTGTTTGTAATTTAGTTTAATGATGCTACACTTTCTTGTGCTCTCTCTAGGCCTCAAGGGCCATTTGTATTGATTTAGCCATTTGGTTTGTTTCAGTAACAGCCACATAAAACACAGAGTGGAAAAAGGAACTTTTCTGATGTGGAAATTCACACTTATCGGTGTATTAGAACTTTTGATTCTGGGTGACATCTAGGAAAGTATTCTAATTCTGTAAATATAAATTTAGATGAACATTATAAAGGAAAACTTAACTTTCATGGTTACTCATTTTGCATTTTTAGAATTACACACACAAACACACATCAATTGATAAATAAAGCTTGTTGAATTATTTTGCCCTGGAAATCCAGGTTTCTTATATTATTTCTGGTTAATATTTAAGACAGTGGAGTAAAAAATGAATTAGGACAAAACAAAGCAAATAGGCCAAAAAAAGAAAAAAAAGGAGATGAGAAATCGACTAAAGTCACCCTTAGATTGTGCCTCATTCTTTCTGGTATAAAGTCCCCTGAGAAAATATTACTTTTATTTTAACACACAGCAAAGTGATTTTTAAAATTATTTTTGATTATGATGTTCATTGAAATGATCATATTTTTCTTTACATGTAGCATCCTTAACTTAGTTAACTGTATAACTCAAATCCAAGAGAACTGGAATTTGAAATCACAGAGAGCCTGTCATTTAAGGTACTCAAGCACTTCATTGCAACTTATTATCCATGACAGGTTTTTCATTACATTTTTATGGGGTTGAAATATTAAAGCATTCATTTGGATACAGGTATCTAGTTGAAAAATGAATCCAACTATCAATCATGAAAAATCCCCATAAGACTATTGCACTGCAAGGGGAGGATGGGGTCAGAAAATACTATTCTGTGAAAATTTATAATACTATATATATAGTACCTGTAGAAATGGTATGCACACATGAGAAAAAAGAATCATTTCATGCTTATTTGCAAATGACCAGAGAAACATTTGGGGTCACTTCAAAGCATTAGGACCATTAACTGTGATTTGAATTAAGAAAATGGAATTTAATAATCTTTGATGAGATGCCTGATAAGTGCCAAGGACTGTGCTGGGAATACTGAAATGAATAAAATGTGGTACCTTCATTTTGTGAGCCCAAAGTCTATCGGAAGAGACAGACGCACAACGAGGACTCAATACTCTTTTGCCCTTGTGGAAACTGACAGAGCTCACCTTCCGTTACCAAATCAATCTTCTGTGTGTCTCAGCAACACAGCCAGCTGGTTTCCTTTGTCGCATCAATGTTCCTGAAAAGATCATGCTAGAGATTTCAGATACTTTTCCAAAAATGAGTTTCCAAAAAGTTTTTTTTACATTGGCAGCAAACTTGGATAAAAATGTAAGTGAGATTACAATAAATATAGTTAATTTTGATGTGTACATTCTGTTAAGTTGACTTTTTAAAATTATTGGTCCTATTTGCTAGAAGCAGCATGGTCCAAAAAAGAAAATTAAAAATTGAGTAAGTAGATCAGTCACATTTTTATTCTAATAAAGGTTTTCTGGACAATGCTGAAAATATTTTTTATATTTTTCCTTATTGATAGGCAAGAAAAGGTACTTTATCTTTTCCTTTTTTTCAGTGCAAATATATTATAATTAGCCTATTTAAATGTCTCCAAAACAAAGTTGGCAGAATTTCTCAAGGTGGGCACCAGAAGGAAATGCAGTCTCATCTCAGCCAAAGTTAGGTTACAAAGCCAAGAGTATCAGGCAAACATTGCATGGGGTCAGATCCCCCTTGAAAATTGTTTGGAATGTTTCCATGTTTCAGACAGTCATAAGATATCTAAAAGCCAACACCACTGCATGTGTAACTGTGGATATTTTGTAGTTCATTTCTTTCGTTTTTATTCTAAAGTAGAATACATAGATATTTCTTTAGACGATGAGAAATTAAGTAGTTGTCTTACAGTTTTGTGCCTTTGTTTATGAAAAATATCTATCTTTAAACATTCAAACTTCACCAAGAGTGGCACCCAGGGAGAAATCAATTGAGAAAACATGCTCTGATCTCCATGTAAATCTCTTCCTGTCCTCCTTTTATTCCCTCTAGTCTCAGAGAAGGAAGCTGATCCACTTCTGCTTACGAAAATGATTTCCACTTCCGTTCAGACCTTGTTCCATCTCTCTTCACTCTCTGTGGTTGAATTAGATTTTACCTTTGTTATCCACTGAATCCTCCCATGAATTCTATGAATATATGACTCCTCTAACAAAATGTATGATCTTGATTTCAGAATTTTTTATAATAAGAAAAAAACTCTAAAAAAGTTCATATAAACAGGCTAATAACTGTGTCATTTATTTCACGGAGAAAAGAAATGCCAATCCAAGGTTCTATATTCAGCAAAAATATCCTTAGGCATAAAGGGGAAATCAAGAGCTTTTTAGGTGAAGAAAAACTAGGAATTTTTTTTTTTTTTTTTTTTTTTTTGGCTAGCAATTTAACCCTTAATAAATGACTAGCCAAAGTTCTCTAAATAGACTATAAATGATAACAGAAGAATACCTGAATCTCCAGAAAGGAAGGAAAACTATGGATATTTATAAAAATGGGAGAGATTGTGTATTCCTTTAATTAGTTTATTAAATCACATTTCATGGTTGGAGCCAAAAATGTAACACCATCTCACGTGCTACTCAATGGATATACAGGAAATACTTAAGACAAACAGCTATATTTTAAAAAGTAGAGAGGGCAAAAGGAAATCAATGAAAGTTTTCTACACTTCACTTGAGGGATAAGACATCAGTGCCAATAATGATATAGGTTACACATGTATACTGTAAATTCTAGACAAGTCACCAAGAGAATTATACAAAGTGACACACTCAAGAACACTGTAGATTCATAGGAAAAATTTCTAAGACATGTTCAAGAAACCAACAGGTAGGCCAGAAAAGAGAAACAAATAAATTAGAAACAGAAAATAAATAATAAAATGGCAGATCTAAGTCTTGATATATCAACGATTTCCTTAAATGTAAATGGTTTAAATACACCAATTAAAAGATAAAGTACATTTCAGATCAAAGAAAATGGCTAGAGACAAAGAAGGACATTGCATAATGTTAAAAAGACCAATCTACTAGGAATTTGTAGGAATTCTAAACATGTCTGCCTCAAATAACAACATAGACTGCCAGGCAAAATCATTGTTACCAAAAAAGAAAAAAAGTTATAGAAATTATTAATAAAATTTATACTATGCCCTGAACAGTCAAGAATGTTAATATGGCAGGTGGCATTGTATCTAAAAGTAGAAGAAGGCTTGAATCATCTGAATTAGGATCCTCTGGGTGCTTTGCAAAAGTCAAAATAGTTCACCCAAGAGCAGTAGACCTTGAATGGGAGAGCTAGGAGTAGAGCTATGGAATTCACAATTTGAACAAGCTCCCAGATAATCCTTTTTGCAGCCTGAAGTTTGAATTCTGAGAGTTAAGAATCATGCATTTGGCATGACTGCAGCACAGGACTTATCATCCATGAAGGAATAGTTGGTACTAAAGAAAAAGCAATCACTGTATTTGTGACTAAGGTAGGGGGAGGGGAGGGCCTTGGTTATAGTTCTAATTGAAACTGATAATATTTTTGTTCACAATCAATACATTTATTACCAGAATGTAGGACAGAGCAAATCAGTGAGTGAAGAAAGGCAGAAAGAGAAGAGAAGCATTTTACCAGGAGCCTCAGGGGCAGATTGGCATGGAGGGGTTGCTTCATGGAGAGACTGCCCATGACTGAGGGAGGGAAGGAAGTCAGGGATAAGCAGGTGTCCCATTGCTTTGCTTCTGTACTTCTCTGTGATCAAGCAAGCTAATAATACAAATAGTGCAGTTGGCTCTGACTCAGTGAGGCAGCAAGAGAACAGAATGGTTTCATCTGTGAGGTCAGCAGTGTTGGAAGTCCTAGTAAATATTATCCTTGTTGTGAGCATCACCAGTCACAGGTGGCTACAGCAGGCATGACAGAATAGGGGACCACCTTTAGCAGAGAAACAGAGAAAATAACTGCCCATTTTCTATACTATAAGAAGATAGCATTACTTCTTAAAGTCTGTTGGTAGTTAGTTTGTGGGTTCCAAAGTTCAATGTGATGTAAGTGGGATTAGGACCAATGAAATTTGGGTACCTTGTTAATGTGAGCCCTGTTTAGTGCCGGAGATAGCCATCTAGTTATCAAATGACTGAAAAAATAGAATTCTAAACCCAAGAAAAATGATGTGTGTGCTTACAGTGTACTTTGTGGAACTCAGTACTATAGTTTGAATAATTGCACTTTCCAAAATTCAACAAATTAAGCCTGCCGTGTGTCATGGAAGGTTAATTCCTTTTAATAAATAAGCAAAAGAACCTCTGTATTTTTAGAACATGTAAAGGTACTGAAAGAGTGTTGGTGTTTAAATAGTCTGAAGTTAAAAAAAGAAACACTGAAAACAATAATACAAATATGTTCTTCAAGCTATTTTCACATTCTCATTGAGCAAAAACAGTAAGTTTAGTAAAAGTCTCAAGAAAGGTCATAAAAGGGAAGTTGTTCAAACCTCTGTAGCTCTGCTCAGTTGGGGAATTATTGGAAAGGCCTTGAGTTGCAGTGGACTGACTTGTGTCCTGTGGTATAAAGCACACAGTCCAGGAATGACATCTGAAATGATGAGAGTTACCATCTTTAGTATAAACCTCAGGACTCAAAGAGATGCCAAGAGATGGACACATTTTGGGTTGTTTGGCTCCAACAAGTCTTAACTGACAGGCATCTATCAGAATGTGAAGTTTCTTAATGCTTTATGCAGGATTAAGAAACAACTTTAGGACCTGTAGAACTAGCATTTAAGAGTATTTAAAATATAGAGAAAGGGCATTCTCAATATAGTAAACTTTGTGGAATAATCCCAGGCAGGTCTGGGTAAAATGCTTAGTTTGTAAAATTCTTCTGAGTTTACTAATTCACAAAATGTCTTAAGTCTGTTGGGACAAAGTACCATACATTAGGTTGTTTATAAATGAAAAACATTTATTTCTCACAGTCCTGGAGGCCAGGAAGTATAAGATAAAGGTGGTAGCAGAGCTGATAAGTCTGTTGAGACCCATTCCTCAAGGACAGCAACTTCTTGCAACATCTTTACGTGATAGAAAGGGCCAATGAGTTCCCTTGGGCCTCTTTTAAAAAGGCACTAATCCCATTCATTAGGGCTCTGACATATGACATAATCACCTTCCAAAAAAGCCTGCATCTTAATACTGTCACCTGGGAGGTTAGAATTTCAATATGAATTTTGAGGGGACACAAACATAAATACCCCAGCCCATGACATAAGGGTAAAGTTGTACATATAGAAGTAATAAAATTATTCTAGTGAAATGATATATGGGCAGTGCTCTGCATGCTCAAAATAAGAACACAGTAACCAGGTATTTAATAAGTAGATGGTTTGTGAATGAACACCCCAAGAGTAAAGACCTTCCTCCCCGAAATGCAACTGCACAATGACCTACATAAGCTCTGGAAGTTCTGTTGAGTTACCTTTAGAAGACACATTTGGAATCCGAAAATGTTGCCCCCAAAATCACCTGCCTAAAGAGTACAATCATAATTTCAAAACAGAGTTAAAGAAGACATCAAGAGCTGAGGAGCATAACTGAAGACAGCTTATTTCTTGCTCAAGCCCATGCTTAATTTGGACAAATTTCCTGGGCAGCCACTGATTCAGAGACCTGGACTCTCATCAACATATGTCTCCACCATCTTGGAATCCTTTGCTTCCGGCCACATAGTCTGGGGAGAGATAGCATGGAAGATTGTGCAGGATGTTTTATGACCAGGTCTGGCCTGAGAGAAAAAAATACTACCTCTTCTTGTATTCCAGGAGCCAGATGCAGGAGGAGTATGAAATGTAGCATTGTGTGCAAAAAAGTGAAATGGATGCTGGCTACATAATTCTTATAGTCTGTATTTCATAGGTTTGTATTGGTAAAGTTATCTCAAACTGTGAATTTAATGACAGATAGCTTAATAAAAGCAGTTATAAAACATAAGCAAAGGGGAAAAACTTCTTTTACCAAAAGAGACATGACATTAGAGGAATGTAAGAGCCAGTTAGACATGTTGGACTTTTTCTTTAAAAGTTCATATATGTAACTAGATAAGTCAAACAAATACACACACATACACATACACACATGCAAACACAAAACAAAAATGTAAAGATAAAATTAAATACACTTATATTTATGTATCAAAAGCATGGTGTATGCACATGATTTACTGCATCTGGGGTCTGTAATTTAGAGATAAATCCCCAAATTCCCTAGCAGAGCATCCAGTTTCTGCAGGCATGCTGGATATAGTATCTCTTACACCAAATTTCAAATCAAAGGAAACTTACTTTTAACTCTTTTATTTTTGGTGGACACATAATGATTAAACATGTTTATAGGGTTCAGAGTGATATTTCAATACATGTATATGTGTTGAGATGTGTAATGTGTAATGTTCAAATAAGAATAATTAGCATATCCATCGCCTCAAACATTTGTCATTTCTTTGTATTGGGAACATTTGAAATCCTCTCTTCCAGCTTTTTGAACATATACAATAAACTATTGTTAACTATATACACCCTACAGCACTATAGAGCACTAGGACTAATATCATACTTAATAATTTAGCTCATATGGAGGATGTACTTAAAATTCCAAAGAATGTATGTGCATTCAGTCTTCAAAAGTATCCAAAATCATTTATTTGAATACAAAAGTCATCCTATGTGATGGGTCTTAGTAAGAATAGAGATCGACAGTGCATTTTTTCTCTCTCAAAGTTATGTAATCAATACCTCTTTTAGAATTATATGTAAAGGGCTGTGCCTAGCAATGTAGGCGAACTCCACCCAGAGCTCGTGGCCTTACTTGGAATGAGAGGTGGGTTTGGAAGCCTGCTAGAAGAGAAAAGGATCATTTATTTGCCTGCATAAACATATATTCACTTAGTGTGTTTGTGCATAGACTACCTCTATCCCTACCTCCAAAGAGAAGATCAAACACAACAGATTGCATGTTTTACAAAAACCACACACATCTAAATCCATTTTTACTAGCAGTGGGTTAAATTTACTTTGCCTTAATGTGTAACGCATTATCTGATTGCTTTCAGTGACTGATCCATCCAGCCTCCGTATCAGATTTGTAGGAATATAGGGGAAATACTTAGAGTGAATCAATTTAAATGCGACGTTGAAGAAAAAGCGACCTTTGTGTGAAATCCAGATTTTATGAATGTGCTTTGTTTCATGTGAGCAGAAACATCAGTCATACGTATAACATTAGCATAAGGAGTCACACAGAACATTAAAAGCTTTAACAAGAAGAGCGCTTGAAATAATTTAGTGCTGATAAACAGCACTGCAGGCAAGGTTTTGGCAATTTGTGATAAACCACAACATTTTAAAAGACTCACAGAAATCTTTCTAAATGTGCATTACACTGGAGTCACAGTGAGTTCATGGGGGTTCTCAGAAGAGTATTTTCAGAGCTGGACATTTTGCCATGGTTAACAAGAAAGTCGTTTCAGTAAACAGTGGGAAGTCTGCACACTTCAACAATGTTCCAATTCTGGATGCTGGCAAACTAAGACAGGTAGTAACAGCTCAGTCAATCAAGGTTGTGATTCTTGATCATGGCAAACTATAACAGATAGTAATGCTTTTTAAAAACTAAAAGTAGAGAGAAGTTTAGTTTAAAAAAAAAGTAAAAATTCTTAAATGCTGGATAAGTTGACACAATTTTCTTACCAATTTTGTACATTATCTTTTACCACTTACCCTGGGCATTTGCAAGACACATTTCAATTCTATTACAGTTTCTATTAAAAAATCATAAAATAATTAATTTCCTAGAATAATTTTTAAAAATGGTTAATGCCTTTAGAAAAATTCATGTGATGAAGGAAGCTATTACATTTTTGTATAAGGAAGCCTCTATATAAAGCTGACTACAATATCTGAACCCATAGTTACTGGGTGCATAGTCAAGAATAATCCTTTTGAAATTTGATGACATAGCAGTCTGTAATGGGCATAGTAGTTTAATTCTAACTAGAATAGGACAACACAAAAAACAACAATTCATGACTTCTGGAAATAATTAGTAAAGGTATAATCATTTTGGAATTTTTTTGCTTTAAATATTTTTTGCATTAAATCCTTTTTGTGGGACAGATAAGATAAAATTGATTGCATTGGGACTTTAGCACATTTGGGCTTGTATCTTTCTTTATAGAAGTGGATATAATGGCATCCTCTCTAGATATAATTTGAACAGTATGGAAAATATGTAATTTATTGGAATTCTAGGAAGGCTGGGGAAAGATAGTCAGCCAGTTGGCACTTCCTCAAAGAGGAGAAGGGAACAGACCAAATAATCTAAATGATCATGCTTTCTAGGGATGATATAAAACAATGGTTATTCACTGTCAGTACATCCCTGCAAAGACAGTGGAATATGAGTGCAATCCTAGAAATAGAACAAAAGAGTGCAAAATAGAGGAACCCAATTGTCAGAGAAATGCTGAGATGAACAGAATTGTCAAATGGGGTGTTTGATCAGTGTTTTGCTCTGTAATGTGAATCCTCCCGCCTCCCTTGAATCTTTGGTACAATCCACTTTAATCCTAAATGCTTTTGCATGGGCATGTTCTTTACTTTGAATGTAAAGAAGTGCTGAGTCTGTTTGCAATGTTAGTATCAAGTGAGGAAGGAGGCTATGTATAAGATCACCCACATTTTGAAACATTATCCAAGGCTTTTAATTTACGATGCAGTGAAAGTTCCATCTCTGATGAAGTATTCCCTTTCTATTCAATGAAGGTGCCAGGGTGTACCTTCATTGTCACCATCAAGCTGTTGCTCTACTGATGCACAAAGATGGTTGCATTCAGGGAAATGATTCTGAGATCACTATTTCATTTTCTTCTTCTTGTGGCAAGAACATATAGTGTGAGTTGCACTCCTTAACATTTTAAGTGTACGGTACAGTATTGCTAATGATCAGTACCATGTTCTCTTCTGGGTCTGCTCCACCCTTGACTCATTGTTTCAGAGAGAAAGTAGGACAACTGTGGTATTGTGTGAGCAAGTCTTAAAACATACCTTATAAAATCACCAGCTAATAGTCAATGTTTAATTCAGTATTGACTGTTATCCAATATCGTAAGATGAAATCCTTCCTAGAAGCAGAAGAGGTACCTGTTATGGATTTGGAACTCAGAATCCACTTCACTTGATTAGACAGGATTTTCTCTAGTCTGAGCTGAAACGTGGAGTTGTCCATCAAATATGCATGGAAAACCCCATTTGACAATACTTGTCACCAGTGACCAAAGCCATTTGCAAAGCGTGAAATGGTTATTGTAAGAGAGTACCACTAAAATCCTGCAGGAGAGACAGAGAAGCAATGGAGGTTAATACAATGTTCACAGGTTCAGTCTTTAGGAATAATATGTGGACATGTGGCTGCAAATGCCTCTCTCTCTGTGGGAATACCTACAAGCGCACCTATGGTATGTGGTTATGCAGACAGCTGCTGTGATTTCTATCAAGTTTGTGATCACTAAATCATGACAGAGAAAAGAACTGCATGTGAGTGTATTCGTTACATCAGCAGTGGTTTATCGAGTGCCTTTTATGTCATACAATATTGTAATTGTAGGACATATGGTAGTGAGAGAAAACAAAACAAAACAAAACAATGTCCTTGGCCATATAGAGTTTTCATCTTATTCTCTTTTTGTGTGTAAGGCTGTAAAACAAGTTAGGTTGACTGAAATTCTTTACTAAAGAAGCACCTTATGAAGAAGCACCTTATGGAGAAGCCCAATTGTAGAAATTCAGAATTCGCTGAAGAGAGTTGAACTACTCTGTGAAAGCCTGCTCTTAGTGAATTAAATTTGAGACGAGAAAGAAAAGAAGGCAATAATACACTCAGTGTGTAGGACCAAATCTCTGAGGTTGAAAATTGGTTCCAACCTGGGGAGCTAGAATAACTGGACTAGGATCATTTCCCAGACGCCACATTCTGATGAGAAATATTGGAGCAGCAGGACAATTCAGGTCTCTCATCTCTGTTCAGGTGTCTCCTGAGAATGCATCTGAAACTTTAGTTGAAAACGTTGACCATTAACTCATGTGGGGAGTGGGTAGGAAGGTGAGTTACAAACAGAAGAACAGGTACTACAAATAGAACATGTCTATCGGGTGCCAGAGTGATTACAGCAAGATTACAGAAGAAGCAAACTATTGTCTAGCTGTCTATGGAGTGAGAATACTCACTCATTTGTTTTTATTCATTGTTTTGGTGGCAATGGTCTATGACTTGAGTCTCTTTGTATGAGTGAAGTCTGTCTTCCTCCAAAATTAAAGTCTGTAATTGAGGGAAACTAAGAGTGACTAGCCACTCTGCACCAAGAACAGAACATTTCTGTGGACACCTGCACCCTTGAGGAGACAGAGTCCCTGACGCAGGGGAGGAAGTGAGCAGATACTCAGCAAAGATGGATGCACTTGGACAATAGGTGACACTGGGATGACTCTGACAATGAGAATGGAGAGAAGTTAATAGAAGATCCAGGCTCCAGATCTAGCTCCTAAAAGTCCAAGTACATGAACAGATGACTGGATCAACAAAATGTAGTATATACTTAGAATATTATTTAGCCTCATAAAGAAACTGAATAGACTTTTGGTTCCAAAATGGCAGTGTAGACGCAAGCTGGCTTTACTACTCACCCTCAAGGAAAACCTGTATATACGTAAATATACACACATAGTGCTGACATCACCTGCAATATCCTAGAACTCAAGTATGAGAATGAGACAGTTTCTGAGGCCACAGAGAAGTAGAAGTAAAAAGACTACAAACAGACAATAAGAGAATCAGACTTCCGTAGGGGCAATGCCTCTTCTCCCAAACTGCCTGGCTATAAGCAAATGGATAATTTCCCCCAACTCATGGTTTTTACACTGGATAAAGTAAGATATGACAATCAGCTTCCCCACCATCTTGAGTTCCCTGGCAAAAGACTTGTCTCTGTCTGAAACCACAGGAAGATTGGGAATGTCTGAAGGGAGAAATACCCCTGAGGACAGCCAGAGACAAAGGGGGACATGGTACTACCATTGCCATTCCTGGAAATTCTGCTTTGCAACTCGACCAAAGGAAACAACAAGTCAGAGTGGCTGTTTAGCAGCACCATGCTGTAGGAGGTTCGCTCCACTGGTGCCCCGGGCATAGACACACAGCCAGCCTTCCCACAGTACCTATGTATCACCTTTGGAACTTGCCTCATTCTTAATAGGCAGTACTCTGATTGTTTACTAGAACTGAGGCAAACCTGGGCTTAAGGCACCATGTAGTCCTGAACAGGAGGCAACAACCTGGGGGATGGGGGGAAAGAAAAGAAATAACATGAACAAGTAAATTACAACAAATCTATAAGCAAACATATTCAATAAAACCCAAAGCAATCCAGACAGAGAAGACTTGGAAGAAATAACAAATCATTTAATGCAAAGACATAGATGTACATCCCCAAGAAAAATGATCTCCTCAAATGGACAAAACCAGGAACCAGTGACTGACCTTAACAAGGCAACCATATGCAAATTCTGACCAGAATTCAAAGTAGAAGTTCAGCGGAAACTCAGTGACCTTCAAGGTTACAGAAAAGCAATTCAGAACTTTATCAGAGAAATTTAACAAAGCCATTGCAATAATGAAAATAAAACCAAAATAAAACCAAACAAATCTTGGAATGGAGAAATATGCTTGTGGAGCTGAAAAATTCAATAGAGGCTCTCAATAGCAAAATGGGTCAAGCGGGGAAAATAATTAGTGAGCTCAAAGATGGACTATTTAAAAATAAATATTCAGGGGGAAAAAGAATAACAAGGAACAAAGATCACCCACAAGATATAGAAAATTATCTCAAAAGATCAAATCTAAAAAGCATTGGTGTTCAAGATGGAGTTGAGCTAGAATATGAAGTAGAAAGTTTATCCTAAGAAATGATAACAGAAACCTTTCCTAAACTTAAACAAGAGATAAATATCCAGGTACAGGAAGGTTTGAGAAGACTAAACAAATTTGAGCCAAATAAGAATAACCCGAGACACATAGTACTCAAATTCTCAAAGGCCAAGGACAAAGAGGGGATCCTAGAAGCAACAAGAGAAAAGAACCATGTGACATATAAAGGAGGTCCAATTTATCTGGCAAAGATTTCTCAATGGAAACCACACAGGCCAAGAGGGAAGGGGACAACATTTTCAAAGGGCTGAAAGAAAAGGACTGTCATCCAAATTGGTGTACCCATCCAAGCTACCCTTTAAGTATGAAGGAGAGATAAAGTATATCCCAGAAAAACAAAAACTGAACAAATTTAGCACCAGCAGACTCATCATATAAAGAAATGCTAGAAGAATTCTTCCATCAGAAATTTAAAAAAAAAAAAAAAAAAGCTAACGTGAAAAATGAAGATATTTGAAGATTTAAGCCAATGGATAAAATTAAGTACATGTACAAACCTAGATACTCTAATGCTAGATTTGTGGTGTTCAGTCCACTCATATACTCTAGTATAAAGACCCAAACACAAATCAAAAATTATCCACAGCAACTTAAGAAATAGGCAGTATAAGATTATGTACATTAAGAGAGCACAAAGTAAAAATGAATGGAGTGAAAGTGTAGAGTGAAAGTGAAAGATCTACAAAATACTAATGAAAGAAATTGAAGAGGACACAAAAATAAAAAGATATTTCATGCTCATGGATTGGGAAAGTTATATTGTTAAAATGACAATTCTACTCAAAGCAATTTACAGATTCAATGCAAGCTCTATCAAACTACCCGTGTCATTTTTCATAGAAATAAAAAAGTAATCCTAAAATTCATATGAAATCACAAAAGACCTAGAATAGCCAAAGCAATCCTGAGCAAAAAGAACAAAGCTGGAGGTGTCACATTACCTAATTGCAAAATTTACTACAAAGCTCTAATAACCAAATTGGTCAGCATGGTAGTGGCATAAAAACGGACACATAGATCAGTGAAACAGAATAAAGAAACCCATGTATAAATCCATGCATTTATAGGCAACTCATTTTCAACAAAAGTTTCAAGAACATATAACAGGGATAGGACAGTCCCTTCAGTAAATGATTCTGAGAAAACTGGATATCCATATGCAGAAGAACGAAACTAGACCCCTAACTCTAATCGTATACACAAATCAAATAAAAATGGATTAAACTATGAAACTATTAGAAGAAAACACTGTGTGAAATGCTCCAGGACATTGGCCTGGGCAAAGATTTTTTGTGTAGGATCTCAGAAGCACAGGCAACCAAAGCAAAAATAGAGAAGTGGAATTACATCAAGTTAAACAGTAAAGGAAACAATCAACAAAGTGAAGAGATACTGCACAGAAAATATTTGCAAGCTACCATCTGACAAGGAATTAATAAACAATATATAAGGAGATCAAACAGATTTGAAAATGGACAAAAGACTCGAATTGACATTCCTCAAAAGAAGACTTACAAATAGCCAAGTACACGAAAAATGTTCAACATCCTTAATCATCAGATAATTGCAAATCAAACCACAATGAGATATCATTTCACCCCAGTTTAAATGGCCTTTTATGAAAAAACAAACAAAAAACAAAACAAAACAAAAAAACAGACTAACCGACAGTGGCGAGAATTTGAAGGGGAACCCACATACACTATTGCTAAAAATGTAAATCAGCACAACCACTACAGAAAACCATATAGAGATTTCTCAACAAATTAAAAATACAACTACAATCTACTATACTGGTTATATATCTAAAAGAAAGGAATTTCACATATCCAACAGATACCTTCACTCTCATGTTTATTGCAGCACTATTCACAATAGCCAAAATATGGAATTAACCTAAGTGTCCATCAATGGTGAATAGATAAAATGTTGAATATATACATAATGGAATACTATTTAGCCATAAATAGAATGAAATCCAGTCACTTGCAACAACATGGATGGAACTGGAGGCCATTATATTGAGTGAAAGAAGCCAAGGACAGAAAGACAAATACCACATTTTCATTCATATGTGGAAGATTAAAAAGTGGATCTCATGAAGATAGTAGATTGCTGGTTACCAGAGGCAAGGAAGGGTAATGGGGAAGGAAGAGGATGAAGGGATGCTGATCAATGGGTACAAATATACAATTTGGTAGAAGAAGTAGGACCTAGTATTTGATAGATCAGTGAGGTGACTATACAATAATGTATTGTATATTTCAAAATATCTTGAAGAGATTAATTTGAATGCTTCTAGCATAAAGATAATTATTTAAGGTAATTCATATCCCAATTACACTGATATTTTAAAATTATATAAATGTGTTAAATTATCAGTTGTACCCCCAAAATATGTACATCTATTTTCCATCAATTAAAAAATAAAAATAAAGTAGAGCACTGATACACACCACAATGTCGATAAATCTTAAAAATATGATGGTAAATGAAAAAGCCAAACTCAAAAGCCCAGCTATGGTATGGTTTTATTTATATTAAATGTTCAATCTATAGAGAACATATGTTAAATCTATATAGAGATATGTTAAATCATATAGAGATATGTTAAATCATATAGAGATATGTTAAATCATATAGAGATGTGTTAAATCTATATAGAGATATGTTAAATCATATAGAGATATGTTAAATCTATAGAGAAAGTAAGTAAATTAGTGGTTGTCAGAGGCTAAGGGTCAGGGGAAAAGGGAGTGGAGGGTGACTGCCTCATAAAGATTAGATAGAGTTTACTTTTGGAGTGATAAAAATGTTTTAGAATTAGATAGAATTGGCAGTTGCATAACATTGCAAATAGACTCGATGCCATTGAATTGTGCACTTTAAAATGGTTAATTGTATGCTAAGTAAATTTTTCTTAAAAAATGTAGCTCATGTTTCAGATAACTGTCAAATCCTAATGCTACTGGGTCTCATCTGATGGAACCTTACAGTTCTGAGTGTCCTCACCCTGTCCCAAGCCCATAAAGGAAGACATAAGGCTTGGAGGAGATGAGACCCATTTGGGATCTTGTACTGCCCATAAGGAGATAGTGGTGCAATCTCTTTGTGTGTATATAGACATGATTGACACCCATGAGAACACCAGAGACACAACAGAGTGTGAGCTAAGGGGCCTGCAGCTTCTACAGTGTGGGAGGGCTTCTTTAATAAATAAAAACAATATTTTGAATACGAAATTAGGAACCAATGTGAATATTTATTTAGAATAAGAAGATATCAGAGAATTGTACATTTTAGAATGCTGAGAAACTTACAATATAACAAAATCCATAAAAATAACATAATGAAAGTCTTTAATACATAATTTGGCTGAACACATCTTCATAAAAAACTCAAAATATTATTTTCTGTGAAGAAATAAAGAAACTATTCACTACTGTGACTAAAAATCTGTCTCTTTCTCTTAAGGAATTATTACTTTTGACAAAATCTGTGTATATTTTGGCTATAATTTGTTCTCAGTATGAGAATAATTTCAGTTGATTTCATTGCTTAACTTTATTACTTTTGTTTAAAATATCATTATTTTATATGAAATTTCTTTCAACTCTTTAATCAATATATTTAAATTTGATAAAGATAGTACACACCATACAGATATAAGCCAAATTTTTGTATTTTTTAAACTATCTCAATCATCTTTCCAAATTGGAAGTCATATGATGTACTCAAACTTTATTAAATATTTTGTTTCCAGTTAAAAAAAAATATTGTGAATTTTTGATTGAATATACTGCCTTACTCATAATATTGCTGAAAATAGAAATTTTTGCTCTCAACCAGGCTCTAATGAGAAACACATTCCCTGATTGTAATTTTATATTTCTGATTTTGTGAAGACTTTTCAATAGCCTCGCTTCCAACTCTATACATTTTAACTCATTTGCCTCTTCCTACCTGCTTCTGGGACTGGGTTCCATGATTCTCATTCACAGCACAATACAGGGCTGGCTTTGTATTCCCCCAACAGGCGAGTGGCAATGGACAGCAGTGGGACTATTCGCAGAAACTGTCCCCAGCTAGTGTACAGAAGTGACAGGGACCACATAAAAACATCCCACTAAATAGAAGTAAAAATATCCCTAACTCAGCTTCCCCTTAGCTGAATCTCCAAAATGCCATGGCCAAACAAAAAGCAGAGAGAATCTGGAGTGGTAAGTAATAGTTTTCTTAACTAGATATTAACAAAATATATGACTTTTGCAAAAATTGTATAAACATAAGACCATGTGAACACACAGAAAGGGCTCATCCTAGATTCCTGGAAAATGTTCTGCAAGTAAGGAACTTTGAAGCTTATTCTTTCTTTATTTCACAATAAACCTGACTGCAGTGGGTGGAATTCTAAGACAGGCTCTCCAAGACGCTCAGCCACTGGTGTACAACCCTTCTCCCAGTTAATTAGCATACTAATCTACGTACTGCTATGAAGGGATTTTGCAGATATCATTTAGGTCTTAAATCAGTGAACCTTGAGATAAGGGAGATTATCCAGGTAAGCCTGAGCTAATTGCACCAGCCCTTTAAAAGCCGCATCTTTTCTCTGACCAGGCACAGAAATGAAAATCAGAGGCATACACTAGCTGACCTGGAAGAAAACAAACATAGGCTGTAAACTACCTATGGCAAGGAACTGCCAGCAACCTCTATTTGCTGGGAATTGTCTTCAGCCAACAACTGGAAGAAAAATAGGGATCTCCATCTTGCAGCTTCAGTGAAATCAATTCTGTTGACAATCAATGAGCTTGAAATAGAAACTTGAGCTCAAATGAGACCACGGCCCCAAATCATATTTAAATTTTGTCCCGGTGAGATCCTAAGCAGAAAATCTAGCCACACTATGCCCAAATTTCAGACCCACGGAAACTATGAGTAATGAATCTGTGCTATTTTAGGCTGCCAAGTTTGTGGTAATTTTTAAAATACCTTTCTTAGCAAGAATTAGGCATAGGAAGTAGGTTATAAGTTGGAGATACACAAGCTTATACATGCAAAACCAGGGTGTGAGAGAGAATGCATAGCAAAATGAGATGGAGAGGACTTTATTTACCACAAGTAAATTTGGTTTAGGGATGACTGGTGGGTGCATGGAGACTGGACCCACCTCCCCATGGATGTGAAAGCAGCTCAGAATCATGAGTCAGGAGGGCTGGTCTTCAGAAGGCAGAGCATTGTGGGTACCTGGATTCTGTAAAGGCTTCTTTGAGCACAGCCAACACGGAAGTTCAAGGGGTACAAAAATAATGAACAAGTCAAATAATGTTTTTTCTGTGTGATTTGCACACAGACTCTCCAGGTCTCCTCCACAAAGTCTTTGCACAATCTACCTATTTAGGGGGTTTTGTTGCAAGTGAATACTCCATGGTGAGAGTGAAGAGACCTAAAATTGGTTTCAAGTTTCGGCTGGGGCCAGTGCAGAGAAGCATGAGAGCCCCTTGTGCCCAGGAATAATTAACATCCTTGTTCTTGGACAAGGAGGTTCTAGGTGTCAGCTAACTTCAATCATGACCTCAAATTGAGGGTGCAAAAGAATTGTGAGCAAAATATTCATAACAAACACATGTACCTGTAGATGTTTGAAAAAGGACATGCTGTGAGATCAGAAGTGCCATCAGGGAAACAAGGTGGCATTTGCTTTGATGAGTTCTCTAAGGTTCAGGGTTGGAACTCTGCTTTCATCTCAGAAGCCTGATTTATACAGCAGATGAAGAGGGTCTGCATCTCTGGGGAGAAGCAGGGGAGGGAACTACACAGTAATCAAGCACCTGGAAATATATTTACACAACAATGTAAATTGACAATAAAAATATAATGTCAAGGGTACTGGTATATTTCTTTTTTCTTTTTTTTTCTTTTCTTTTCTTTTTTTTTTTTTTTTTTTTTTTTAGGAGAAGTCTCACACTGTCGCCCAGGCTAGAGTGCAGTGGCGTGATCTTGGCTCACTGCAACCTCCCTTTCCTGGGTTCAAGCAATTCTCCTGCCTCAGCCTCCCTAGTAGCTGAGATTACACGCGCCTGCCACCATGCCTGGTTATTTTTTTGTATTTTTAGTAGAGACGGGGTTTCACTATGTTAGTCACGCTGGTCTAGAACTCCTGACCTCGTGATCCACCCACCTAACCCTCCCAAAGTGCTGAGATTACAGGCGTGAGCCACCACGCCTGGCTGGCCACTGGTATATTTCTATTGGAATGCCTATAATGAATGACAGATGAACGAATGAAGTCTACAGGTGATATTTTATATACAGTCACCTTTTTTTCACTCATTTTTCATTCTTCAGAGGGCTTGATATATTTCATTTTTTCCTCTAATCAAACTCTGAGATAGTTGGCATTCATTCTATATTCTGCAGATGTGCTCAGCAACCTGTAATTTTAAAAGTAAGTAAACATCTTTGTTCTATCATCTTTAAAGTGCTCTTTAAGTGTACAGTGTACAGTGTTAGCAGAATTGCTTTCAACATAGATCCACTCTAACCTAGTTTATCTTGGTTGTACATATACTGTTCTTTAAGCATGTTTACAGAGCATGTAACATGTTTATGCATTTTTTAAATGCATAAAAGAAACACCAGTACTAGTAGGGAATGTAAAGCTTAAAGTAGCTCAAATTTTATAAGTTAAAAAGTTGCCTTATCCTCATTGTATCTTTGGAGGGCATTTGATACAACTTAAAGATAAGCAAAACAAAAAACCTTACAAAAAATAGTTCATTGCTTTGTGGTCAGTTACCACTATTTTAATGAAAGAATTAGGTTCTAATATTTTTTATATTGTAATAACTCAAAAAGATTTCAGGAAGGAGTTAAAGAGTGACCATGAGATACACCTTAGTTACTCCCCAAGTCTGTACAAAAATTCCAGGATTTGTCTTTATCTATGGTCAAAAGAAAGAATAAATTATGTATCATTACTTTCCTTTAAAATGAAGTTTATCCAAGACACTGCCATTGGTGAGAAAAGGGGCCCTGGTCATTCTCTTCACAGATATTTGTGGATTACCTATTGGGCAACTAAAAAATGAATCAGAAATTATTATGACTCTTAAGAGACATATTCTAGAAAAAAGAGAGAGATGTTTATGTAAATAAATGAAGAGTATTTCAACCCAGTTGAAATCTATATCCATCTAACTAGATTGTCATTCAAGATAATGCAAAATTTAGACATTTTTCAGATAAAGGTGAGACAGTTAATGACTCAAATACCCTTTCTGAAGGAACTTTAGAAGAATACACGTAGTAAGAAATTGAATTCATAAGGGAACATGATGCAAGAACTTGTAACAGGAAAAGAGGTTGGTAAACTAGTTGATAAATCTAAATATGACCCTTTTGGCAACTACCAGTGTATTCACTACCTCCATATGATCAACTTTTTAGCTCCCACACATGAGTGAGAATATGAGACATTTGTCTTTCTGTGCCTGGATTACTAAACTTAACATAATGCCCTCCAGTTCATCCAGGTTGTTGCAAATGACAGGATTTTATTTTTTATATAGCAGAATAATATTCCATTGTGCATCTTTTAATCCATTCATTCATTGATGGGAACAGCTGGGAAATGAAGTTGAGTGGGCCTGGTGGTGGGGGGCAGGTAGATAAAGAGGGGCTGGTTAATGTATAAAGCTATAGTTAGATATTAATAGAGGGAATAAGATCTAGTGTTCACCAGCACAATAAGGTCACTATAGTTAATTGTAATTTATTGTGTATTTCAAAATAACTAGAAGAGTAGATTTGGACTATTTGTAACACAAATAAATAACAAATGTTTCAGGTGGTAGATATACCAGTTAGCCAGATTTGATCATTATATATCGCATGCTGGTATCAAAATGTCACAGGTACCACATACGTAAGCACAAATATTAGGTATCTATAAAAATTAAAAGTAAAATAAATAGAACATTTTGAGAGAAAATAATGACTAAGAAGTAGCAGAAGTTAAAAATAAGTTGAAACTAAAATATTGGACTGAAATACAAATTTATCAGTAAAGAAAACAACAATTGAAACAGAAAATTATGTCTTACAGAAGAGAAATTCTCAGTTTTGATTCTCAAAAAATCCAGCTATAAGCTGCTTAGAAGAGACATGTCTGAGGTAGGTTGACCTACAAAGATTAAAAGTGAAAGGTGAAAATAAGATATAAAGAAAATCTTGTAAATTAATATTAATGTTGGATAAAAATTAACTTCATTATAAATAAAAGTCATTCCTAACTTAAAGATAAAATGAATACTCCCTAGAAAATTAAAATTTTGAACTTGAATGCAACATAATCTTAAAATATACAAAAAATGTTTGACAAAATTATATTTCAAAATTGGAACATACAAAATTAGTGGAGATATTGACATAATTCAGAAAGTTGGCAGGATAAGCAGAAAAATAGTAATAAAAACACAGATTTGTAAACAACATAATGATTAACATTTATTTGAAGGAAATATGCCAAGTTTACATGCCAGTTTTAAAGAACACAAATTATTTTTTAAACATGCATGGTGGAATCTTTACCCCTTCCAAAAAAAGATTTTAATATTTCTGTCTCAGAAGCTTGACAAGTCAAGCAACAAAAAACTAGTGAAAATATAGAAGTATTGCATGACATAATTAATACTCTTAATTTAAAATAAACATAAAGAAAAATTCACTTTACCTTTATGTAACACTGATTATTTTTCAAGACATGACCTTCACAAAATCTGACCAGTGCGTAAGTCACAAAATTAGTTTCAATAAACTCAATGATCTCCACCACTGACTTCACCCTCAAAGTCCCATCTTATATGAACTTTGTTTACAACAAATGGTCACTTGGAGATTTCACTGCCAATGATAATTTAGTATCTGTAATTTATCATTTGATCTACACAAATCATTTCTTCTACCTGATTTCCTACCTTCTGTTTTCTTATAGTCTACCTAGTTGTCGTGTATTTTTTTTTATTTACTCCTTTCCCTTACCATTAATCTCTACCTACAATCCATGTTCACTCTTAATATTTCATTATATTTCATAACACATGTCACACATAACCTTCTTTTTTATGCCAACTACTTCCACCTTGGTTATGGTATTTCAACAAGTTTAGCCTTTCTCCCTCTGGACTTCTCTCCTCAATACATCTTACATTAAATTACCGGTGCACCTTGCTGTTACAGCTTTTTAATCTTGCCACTTAACTGTTCACATAATGAGTCGTTTCCAGCATTTATGGGACAGACACTGGACCTAGACTCTAGCATTAAAAAAAATCCAGTAATTCCACAGATGCCGCAAATGACCTTTCCAAGTTTATATTTCACGATGTTCCTATGTGGATATTTTCCCTAGACAGTCAGAAGCATGGAACTGTCTCTGCTGTGCATAGTGTACACTTTTCTCTTTTTGATGTTGTTTTCACCCGTTTTTTTCCCCACTATCGTTGTATTTCCCACTCCTCTTTCCATTCATCTTTCAAGGTCCAATTTTCTACTTGACGTATTATCTGAACACCTCCTCCGAGGGATACAGATACCTCTTCAACTCTTCCAGCACTTATTGTTTATATTATCAGTCTATGCCTTCTTTGGAGTCTGTCGTGTGATCTCTTACATTGTATTAACCACAATATCTTTCCATGCATTTTTCTTATTTATTCTCTAAGAAGATGAACCTATAAAAGGTAAAATAGAGAATGTCAGAGCTGAAAGGCGATGTTTTCTTTATTCAACAAGTTCTTACAAGTTCTTACTCTCACAAACCTATAATGGTAAATGTCTCAGATATTGTCTCTGCCTTCATGGGTTTTACAGACTGGTGAGAAGAAATACAGGATACAAATAATGATCAACTTAGGGTAAGAGCTCTGAAAGAGAAGTATATTTTATGTACAGAAAGTGTTAACAAGGAAGGATATTTTAAACTGAAATGGGGAAGGCGTGGTAAGGGAAGGTTTCTCTGAGTGTATGACATTTACTAAAAGTTTAAGTATGTATAAATATCTTCAATCCAAATTTTATAAAAATGAATGTATTGTCAGAGAGACATAAGATTCAGCCAGTTTTAGAACTCTGAATGTGTGTGATTTTGGGCAAGAAAATATCATAGGGAATGATTAAGAGATTAACAGCTATAGGTTAAAGAAAATAGTTTAATCCAAATAAGACATATTTCAAGAAAAAAATATCTTTCTCTTCAGGGATTGGTAAATAGTTTTTATACATTACTGTCATTTAATACTTCCCACATTTTTAGCAAAGGAAGGGGTATTTCCTACTTTTTACAAAACAGCACAGTTATATTGGAGGTGTAAAGCATCAGTAAATGTTGGTTATATCTCTGTGTTGTGGGGCAGGGATGAGGTACTTAGAAAGTACTTAAATGTGGAGGGTGATGTCTACCAATGACCAGCAGAGAGGGATTCTCACAATCTCTTCTGTCACACTCTTCAACCGTTTTGGGAACACTCATATGCCATGTCCTATAAAAACTGGTAATTTTTTCTCTAATATTTCAAGGTAAGCCTGATCTCTGGGATTATTCAAAATTGACTCTAGTATCCAGAATATTCTTACACTCTTCATCAGCCCGTACAAATAGCATAAGGGTTTGCAATTCAATCACTGTCCTAGATCTTTGAAGCCTAAGAAATTTGCTCCAAATATCATTGAAAATAAATATTTAATTTATCTATTTTCCTGAGATTGCTGTGAAAAGATGTCAGGTTCAGTCATCTCCAAGACTTCATTATTCCCATATCTAGATCCTAGCCTGGGATGACTTAAACAGCTATGGAGCTGGAACTTCTGGGGCTCTTTGGACAACACTCCTTATCACTATGTAGTTTCTCAGTATGATTCCTTCAGCATAACAACTTCAGAATGATTAAACTTATGTGATGGCCCAGGACTTCAAAAATGCAAGGAGAGAGAGAAAGAGAGAAATTGAGATTGAAGGCCAGATAGAAATTAGCAGAAGCTAATGTTCAGAACTGCACAGCATCATTTCTATAAAGCCTGCACATGTTCAAGGAGAAAAAAGCTGAACTCAATCTCTTGATGGAGGAATGTTAGTGTTGTATTAAAAGAAGAGACATTTTTTAAAAAAATATATACTACTATACTCACAATTCATTTGCCGTAAGTTGGGTACCTGACCCCATCCACTCACAAGGAGGCAAAAAAGAATAACCAGATATATGTGTTGAGTCACACTAATATTGACATTATGAGCCCCCCTCACAGACTTCCTTATGATGCACTGAAGTGCTAAGATCATGATATGTCTTGTTGGTTGGAATTTATGAATTTATACTTTATTTTTTATTTTTTTGGAGGGCCTGGGTTTTTATTTATTTATTTTCTTTGCTTTTTATTTTTATTTTCATGCTTTTTATGATTTTTATTTTTAACTGTTGTGGGTATATAGTAGGTGTATGTGTTTATGAGGTATTAAGATATACAAGATATTTTAATACAGGCATGCAATGCACAATAATCACATCATAGAAAATTTGGTATCCATCCCTTCAGGCATTTATCCTTTGTATTACAAACAATCTAATTATACTATTTTAGTTATTTTAATATGAACCATTAAATTATTATTGACTATATTCCCCATATTATGCTGTCAAATACTCGGTCTTATTCTTTCTATTTTTTTTTTGTACCAATTAACCTTTCTCACCTCCCACATAATCCGCACCCCACTATCCTCCCAGCTCCAGTAACCATCTTTCTATTTTCTTTTCCTTTTTTTTTTTTTTTTTTTTTTTTTTTAATTTGAGGCAGAGTCTCACTCTGTCACCCATACTGGAATGCAGTGGTATGATCTACACTCACTGCAACCTCTGCCTCCCAGGCTCAAGCAATTCTCCTATGTCAGTCTTTCCAGTAGCTTGGACTACAGGTGTGCACCACCATGCCTGGTTAGTTTTTGTGTTTTTTTGTAGAGATGGGTTTTGCCATGTTACCCAGGCTGGTCTCAGACTCCTAAGCTCAAGTGGTCTGCTTGCCTAGGCCTTCCAAATTGCCAGGATTACAAGTCATGAGCCACCGCACCGGCCCATCCTTCTCTATCTGCGTGAGTCTCTATCTGCATGTTTTTATTTTTAGATCCCACAAATAAGTGAGAACATACAATGTTTGTCTTTCTGTGCCTGGTTTGTTTCACTTAACATAATAACCTCTAGTTTCATCCATGTTGTTGCAAATGACAGAGTCTCGTTCTTTTATTATGGCAGACTACTACTGTATTGTGTATAAGCACCACATTTTCGTATCCATTCATCTGTTGATGGACTCTTAGCTTGGTTCCAAACCTTGGCTATAATGATAGTGCTGCAACAAACATGGGAGTGCAGAGAGTTCTTCATAAACTGATTTCCTTTATTTTCGGTATATACCTAGGAGAGGGATTGCTGGATCAAATAGTAGCTCTATTTTTACTTTTTTATGGAACCTCCAAACTGTTCTCTATAGGGTTGTACTAACTTACATTCCCACCAACGGTGTACAAGGATTCCCTTTTCTCCATATTCCCACCAGAATTTATTATTGCCTGTCTTTTGGATATAAGCCATTTTAACTGAGGTGCAATAATTTCTCCTTGTAGTTTTGTTTTGCATTTCTCTGATGAACAATGATGTTGAACACCTACCTTTTCATATGTCTATTTGCCATTTGTATGTCTTCTTTTCAGAAATGTCGATTCAAACATTTTGCCCATTTTAAAATCAGGTTATTTGATTTTTTTCCTGTGGAGTTGTTTGAGCTTCTTAAATATTCTGGTTATTAATCCCTTGTCAGAGAGGTAGTTTGCAAATTTTTTTATCCCATTCTGTGGATTGTCTCATCACTTATTTTTAAATTAAGAGATTAACAGCTATAGGTTAAAAAAATAGTTTATTTAATCCAAATAAGACATATTTCAAGAAAAAATATATTTCTCTTCAGGGATTGGTAAATAGGTTTTATATATTACTATCATTTAATACTTCCCACGTTTTTATCAAAGGAAGGGGTATTTGCTACTTTTTACAAAATAGCAATTATATTGGAGGTGTAACAAGTGAGTAAATGTTGTATCCTTTGCTGTACAGAAGCCTTTTAAGTTGATATGATCCCATTTATCCATTTTTGCTTTGGTTGCCTGTGCTTGTGGGGTATTGCTCAAAAAATTTTTGCCCAGACCAATGTCCTGGAGACTTTCCCCAATATTTTCTTGTAGTAGTTTTGTAGTATGAGGTCTTAGATTTAAGTCTTTAATCCATTTTTATTTGATTTTTGCATATGGTGAGAAATAGGGGTCTAGTTTCATTGTTTTGCATATGGATATTCAGTTTTCCCAGCATCATTTATTGAAGAGGCTGTCTTTTCCTCACTGTATGTTCTTGACACATTTGTCAAAATGAGTTTACTGTAGGGGGTGGATTTGTTTCTGGGTTCTCTATTCTGTTCCATTGATCTGTATCTTTTTTTTTTTTTTGTCAATACCATGCTGTTTTGGTTACTATGGTTCTGTAATATTATTTGAAGTCAGGTAATGTAATTCTTCCAGTTTTGTTCTTTTTGCTCAGGTTAGCTTTGGCTATTGTGGGTCTTTTGTGATTCCATATAAAATTTAGGATTTTTGTAGCTATTTCTGTGAAGAATGTCATTGGTATTTTGGCAGGGACTGCATTGAATCTGTAGATTGCTCTGGGTAGTAGAAACTTTTTAACAATATTGATTCTTCCAATCCATGAACATGGAGTATCTTTCCATTTCTTTGTGCCCTTTTCAATTTGTTTTATCAGCATTTTGAAGTTTCATTGTAGAGATATTTCCCTTATTTGGCTAAGTTAATTCCTAGGTATTTAATTTTACTTGGTCTATTTTAAATGGGATTACTTTTTCAGATTGTTCATTGTTGACATATAGAAATGTTACTGATTTTTGTATATTGATTTTGTATCCTGCAGCTTTGCTGAATTTATCAGTTTGAATAATTTTTTGTGGATTTTTTAGATTTTTTTCAAATAACAGAGTATATCATCTACAATCAAGGATAATTTGAATTCTTCCTTTCCAATTTGGATGCCCTTTGTTTCTTTCTCTTGTCTGATTGCTCTAGCTGGGACTTCCGGGACTATATTGAGTAACGGTGCTGAAAGTGGGCATTTTTTCGTGTTCCAGACCTAAGAAGAAAGTCTTTCAGTTTTTCTCCATGTGGTTGTGGGTCTGTCATATGTATATGGCTTTTATTATGTTGACACATGTTCCTTCTATACCCAGTTTTTTGAGGGTTTTCATCATAAAGAGATGTTGAACTTTATCAAATGCTTTTTCAGCATCAATTGAAATGATCGTATAGTTTTTGTCCTTCTTTCTGTTGACATGATGTATTACATTGACTGATTTGCATATGTTGAATGATCCTTGCATCCCTGGGATAAATCTCACTTGGTTATGATGAATAATCTTTTTAATGTATTGTTGAATTCAGTTAGCTAGTATTTTGTTGAGGATTTTTGCATTAATGTTCATCAGAGATACTGGCTTGTATTATTTTTTTTATGTGTCTTTGTCTGGTTTTGATATCAGAGTAGCACTGTCCCTGTAGAATGAATTTGGAAGTATTCCCTCATTTTCTATTTCCCAGAACAATTCTAGTAGGATTGGTATCAGTTCTTCTTTAAATGTTTGGTAGAATTCAGCAGTGAAACTATGGGTCTTAGACTTTACTGGGAAACTTTTTATTACAGCTTCAAACTCATTATATGTTACTGGTCTGTTCATGCTTTGGATTTATTTGTGGTTCAATCTTCATAGGTTGTATGTGTCTAGGAATTTATCCATTGCTTCTAGACTTTCCAATTTATTGGCATATAGTTGTTCATAGTAGCCACTAATGATCCTTTGGATTTCTACAAAATCAGTTGAAATGTTTCCTTTTTCATCTCTGATTTTATTTATTTGGGTCTTCTCTCTTTTTTTCTTAATCTGGCTAAAGACTTGTCAATTTTTGTAATCTCTTTTTCTTAAAAAAAGACACAGCTTTTCATTGATCTTTTCATTTATCTTTTGTGTAGTATTCTTAATTTCAAATTTATTTCTTTCTGCTTTGATTCTTGTTATTTTTTCTTCTCCTAATTTTGTGTTCAGTTTGTTATTGATTTTCTAGTTTTTAAAGATGCTGTATTACATTGTTTATTTGAAGTTTTTCTTCTTTCTTCATGTAGGCATTTATATCTATTAATTTCCCTTTAGTACTGCTTTTGTTATATCCTATAGCTTTGGTATATTATGTTTCTATTATCATTTGATCCAGTAATTTTTTCAATTATTTTCTTAATCGCTTCGTTGACACCCTGGCAATTGAGAAGTATATTGTTTAATTTCCATGTATTTGTAGTTTCCAAACTTCCTCTTCTTAGTGTTTTCTAGTTTTATTCCATTGTGGTCAGAGAAAATGCTTGATATTATTTCAGTTTTGGGGGGTATTTTAAGACTTGTTTTGTAACCTAACATGTAGTCTATCCTTGAGAATAATCCATGTGCTGAGGGAAAAAATGTGTATTTGGCAGCCATTGAATGAATATTTTATAAATATCAATTAGATCCATTTGCTCTACAGTACAGATTAAGTTAGATGTTTCTTTGTTGATTTTCTGTCTGAATATCTGCCCAATGCTGAAATTGGGGTGTTGAACTCTCCAGCTATTATTTATTGGGTTCTATTTCTTTCTTTACCTCTAATAGTATTTGCTTTATATAACTGGGTGTCCAGTGTTTGGTACATAATTATTTATAAGCATTATATTCTCTTGCTGAATTGATGCCTTTATCATTATATAATAACATTCTTTGTCTCTTTTTATAGTTTTTGTCATGAAATCTACTTTGTCTGATATAAGTATAGCTACTCCTGCTCTTTTTGGTTTCCATTGGCATGGAATATCTTTTTTCATCCCTTTATTTTCTGTCTATGTGTATCTTTGTACATGAAATGTGTTTCTTGTAGGCAACAGACCAATAGGTCTTGTTTTTTAAATTCATTCAGCTGCTTTGCATCTTTTGACTGGAAAGTTTAGTCCATATGCATTCAATGTTATTATTGATAAGTAGGGGCTTACTCCTGCCATTTTGTTAAATGTTTCCTGGTTCTTTTGCAGCCTTCTCTTGTTTCTTTCCTTTCTTCCTGTCTTCCTTCTAGTGAAGGTGATTTTCTCTGGTGGTATGCTTTAATTTCTTGCTTTTTATCTTTTTATGTCTCCATTGTATGTTTTTGATTTGAGGTTACCATAAGACTTGCATATACCATCTTATAACCTATTAATTTAAGCTGATGATAACATAACACTGATTACATAACATGAAAAAAGAAAACTAAGAACTCTATACTTTAACTTCATTCCCTGCTTTTTGACTTTTTACTGTTTCTCTTTATGTCTTATTTCACCATGTCTTGAAAAGTTGTTGTAATTTTTTTTGATTGGTTGATCATTTAGTCTTTCTACTTAGGACCAGAGTAGTTTACACACCACAATTACAGTGTTACACTATTCTTTTTCTTCTGTGTGTTTCCTATTACAAGTGAGTTTAGTACCTTCAAATGATTTCTTCTTGCACATTAACTTTTTTTTCAGATTGAAGGACTCTCTTTAACATTTCTTGCAGGATATGCCTGATGTTAATGAAATCCCTCAGCTTTTGTTTGACTGGGAAGGACTTTATTTCTCCTTCATGCTTGAGGATATTTTTGTCAGATACACAATTCTAGGATGAAAGTTTTTCCTTTATGTCGTACCACTCTCTCCTGGATTGTAATATTTCCACTGAAGTCTGCTGCCAGACTTATGGAAGCTCCATTGTATGTTATTTATTTATTTTATATTGCTGATTTTAGGATTCTTTCTTTATCCTTGACCTTTTAGCGTTTGATTATTAAATGCTTTGAGGTAGTCTTTTTTGAGTTACATGTCCTTGGTGTTCTATAACTTTCTTGTGTATGAATGTTGATACCTTTCTCTAGGTTTGGGAAGTTCTCTGTTATTATCCCTTTGAAAACCATTTTTACCCCTATCTCTTTCTCTATCTCATCTTTAAGGTCAGTAACTCTTAAATTTGCCCTTTTGAGGCTATTTTCTGGATCTTATATACAGGCTTCATTGTTTCTTATTCTTTTTTCTTTTGTCTCCTCTGACTATGTATTTTCAAATAGCCTGTCTTCGGGCTCATTAATTCTTTCTTTCGCTTGATCAATTCTGCTATTAAGAGGCTCTGATGCATTCTTCAGCATGTCAATTGCATTTTTCAATTTAAATTTATTTGATAGAATTCTAAATTCCTTCTCTGTGTTAACTTGAATTTCTTTGAGTTTCCTAAAAATGGCTATTTTGAATTATCTGTCTGAAGGGTCATATATCTCCATTTCACTGGTATTGGTCCCTGGTGCCTTATTTATTTCATTTGGTGAGGTCACATTTTCCTAGATGGTGTTGATGCTTGTAGATGTTCATCAGTGTCTGGGTATTGAAGAGTTAGGTATTTATTGCAATCCACTGGCTCTAAGCCCAGCCTATCCCTAAGAGTTGCCTGGGAATTGCAGTCCTTGTGTCCTAGACTGCATTTTACCTTTACCTAAGACCCCAAAACACTTCACCACATGGTGGTGAGGCTTTCTGAGAAACTCAAATTCTAACTACTGGGATGGGCAATTCCTCACTGGCTAGGGCTGGCCCATCACTCCTTGCATGCATGGACACTGGCTGGGTCCAGCATGGCATTTTTTGTGTGTAAATCGTTGTTAAAATTTGTTATTCTAGCAGGAGGAATGAATGATGTCAGCTTTTATTCTACCACCTTGCTCCATCCATTGAGTTGTACTTTAATAGTTTGGTTTTTGCCTTGTGACCAACAATGTTCATAATGAAAAGTAGCCAGCTATGTAAAATTCATGTTTGTGTTTGCCATAGAAATATCGTTGAGAATGCTGTTTATCACATCAGTATGGTCTATGTAAAACTTCTCATGAGTTATTTCTTTTACATTTGACACCAGCAGAAAACTTCTCTCTACTTAAGTACTGGCTTGCTTCCTTCTTTCTAATAATGAGGACTATGCCATTTATCTATCATGTTCTCTTTTGACTCTCATGCCAGGAATTTCAGAGCCAGTTCTGAAACATAGCCATAGTGACTATGTTGACCATTACTAAGCTTAGCATACTATGGTTTTCTGTTTTCAATATTCCTAATTTTGTATTTGTGTTTTCTTAGCCTTGTTAGTACATATGTTGATATACGTCATGTTAAAGCCTTTGGAAATAAATGCATATAGATAAATTCAATACATAAATATCATAAGTTGGAATATTACTCAGCAATAAAAAGAACAAGCACACAACAAATTGGATAAATGATTTTTAATGAATCGTAAGGGCATTAGTTGAGTGATAAAAGCCAGTCACAAAAAATCCACATTCTGTATCATTCCTTTTATATAACATTCTTGAAATGATAAAACTGTAGAGACAAACAACAGATTATTGGTTACCAGGTATTACAGTGGTAAAAGATAGGGTGTGGAGGTAACTACAAAGGAGTAGCATGATGCAGCTTCCTGTGAATGTATCCTAATTACAAAATTTTTTAAAAGTTTAAAAAGAAATCTATGTACCTCCTGCACCCACACATGCATAGCCTCCCTTATTGTCAACATCCCCCAGTAGAGGGGTACATTTGTTACAATTGAGAGTATATGAGAAATCTTTAAATTTTCTTCTCAATTTGGCTGTAAACCTAAAATTGCCCTAAAATACAGTTTATTAAAAAAATTCATAAACCTGTACATTTTACATGGGAATTTTAGTGTACATAAATTATACCTTAACTAATATTAGTTAAATAATTCACAAGAATGACATTATCTACTAAATAATGAATTGATTGATTCCATTGATTAGCTATTGGAGGGACCCTAGGTTTGAGTTCCCTAAGAAAATAATTATCCTGGAGATAAGTTGCCTGCAGTTTGGTTGGTCAAATCATCTCATGAAAAGCCCTAAAGACATTTACACTCAGCCCACTTGTATAAGTGAATATAGTGCTGACCGCATAAAGCGTTAAGTGGCTGGCCTGAATCAGATGGGGTTTATCTTCTGGGTACAGAATGATAGAAGTGCAAATAAGCAGAAAGGAAAGCTCTCAGAGTGAAAACAAAATGCTTTGTCTGCTCAGCCAGCAACACCAAGGCCAGTATCCAAGTAGATGAGTGCAGGTCACCAAGACCCACAGACCATGTAGGCATGCATAGACACCTGTTAAGTAAGAGAGGGACTTGTTGAAAACCCTGCACCCCCGCCACCTGTGATTGTTCCAAAGCCATGAATAAGTACCATGAGGAGTTTGTCACTTTCCCAGACCCTTGAAGGGAATGGGTGATGCTCACAACCAGAGAGTTTCATCTGCAGTGCAGCCATTAGGTCCATCAAATGAGGTGACAATATTCATATGTAATTTTTAAGCTATCCGCAATACTCTCTTTGAAACATCTCTTGTTAATGGGCTATTTAGAGAGAGTATCTGAAACTTTTGAAGCCCAGGGCTGTACCTGCTGCCTTGATGGCACTGAACCACCAGGTTCTGAGATGCAACGAAATGTTTCTTCTAGAAACTGTTCAGTCAGCATAGATAAAAAAGTGTGCTGGTTTGACTTGATTTCTAAAGATCAGGCTTTGGACACAGGAAAATGTAGTGCTGTGTTTCTCAAAGTGTGGCCCCCAAACCCCAGGGATTCCCAGTATCAAATATAGATTTCAGTTCCAGACCTGCTGAATCTCAGGAGGCAGGGCCTGGGAAGCGGCATTTTAACAGGAATCCACATTACTGTGTATGCTGAGAATCACTGGTAGAGTGCAATGGAAAGAAGCAGATTGGTCAAAAGCATTTTCACCAATAGCGTTTCATCATCCCTTTATTAATTTGTAGATGTCTGGTAGAACAAACCAGATAAAAACTCGCTCTTTTTCCCGCCACATTGCAGGAGCCAAAAATTGGAAATCACCAGGAGGCAGGTAGATGAGAGCAGACGACCAGCAAGGGGCCCACTATTTCCACCTGGGTAGTAGTTGGCTTCTGTGTGACATAGCATTACTAGATTCTAAAAAATCTTTGAAGTGCACATGGCTCAAAAGAAACTAATAATGTAATTCTAGAAGTCCACATTTGTTTCCTTAGATACATAACACTGCCCAAACAATTTGGTTGCAATTTTGAGGCAGTGGTTTCACAGTTACTTGATTAAACTGTGGTGCATTTTTATAAGAAGGAGATGGACTGATAGCACTCGAAGGTTTCTGCAAATACCACACTTGAAAATTATAACTTTGCTTGCTTGTAATATTTTCAGCTGATTCCTCCTGTTTATAAATATATTTCCATAAGATTTTCCTCATGATCACAGGGGCTTCTTTATCAACTAAGTTAATATGCAGCTTTTCTGAGACAAAAAAAAAGGAAAGAAGTGTGTGTCACATTTAGCTTTTGAGAAAAATGTGTCATCAGCAAAGATGATACCTCTACATTATTGACAAGAAATACTTCCACAAACCGTGAGCTTTCCTTACAGTTGACCGTCCTTCCCAAACCCCTAACATCTTCAATTAAGTAAGCTGACGTTAGGTGCAAAAGGGAAAGGGACTGAGCTATGAGATTCAAAGTAAGCAAGCAAGCAAGAAAGAAAGCTGGAAAATGCTGATGAATCACTATGTATTCTGAAAGGGTGAGGTCATGCATTTTTTCCCATGAATAGTTATCTCCCTTTTTACTATGGACTACATCATCCATTTTATTTGGGATTATTTTGTTTGGGTGTCAGGGATATTTGTTCCTGTGACCACCCTCCCCCCATAGAAACCAAAATTTTATCTATAAACACAAGGCACCGTATCCTTTGAAGCAGGTAGCCCCTGGAGCCCCTGGAGCTGCTCAGCTGTTGCCCTTGACCTTAAGAGAACTTTTATTTTTCTCTCCACTTCTCAGTCCAGATTCTATTTTCATGCCAACGTGACATTGTGGCCTTTCTTATGAAGGGTTTGCCAGTTGCGCTGAATAGGCAAAATTGTACCAAGTATTTGATATATATTTAATACATGTCATGTTGAACTGTAAAGAATTAGTTTTGTGGAATACATTGCCCTTGACAGAGCAGGCAGCTTGATCTAAGGCAGTTTAAATATGTATAAAAGTGTGTGTACATTTATTAAGAAACATTCATAAACTAGAAAGCTTTATCTTGTTCTTTTATTTTCAGCTTTAGATCTAAAATAGAAGCAAAGCAAAACAGAGTGATTCATTCAATACAAATTAATAGTTACATGTTAATTTGTTGTTAATTATTATCAGCGAGTGTGTTACCTTTAAAAAATAACAGTACACTTGAATTTTTTTTGTTCTAATTTGGGGAGAAGACAGCTACTCAGAGAAGCAAAATAAAATAAAATAAATATGATTAAAATGATCTGTTCCTGAAAAGAAATTCAGATTCTACTAATATTCCCTAAATGTTTGCGTTATTGAGGCCACATATTTTGTTTTTTGGGGGAACAAACTTTTCATGTTATAAAAGTCCAAATATCTGTTTATTCTCTCCTAAAATGAGGCAGAGATAACTGCTTGGTGATGAAGGCTGTATATAAATACACTTCTTTCTTCTTTTGTTCCTTTTAAAAATAAATTCTGAAATGCTCATTATATGCCATGTAGAAATGCAAAGTCTTTGAAACACCTCCATTATCATTCAATAATTGCAAAGGTGACCTATTTAAACTAATTTTTGAGAAAGTACTACCTTCCCTGTGATAATATAAATAATGTCTCTAGAAAGATGAATTAATATATTTTATGGTTTATAGAAATGTGAGTAACTAAAATAATAATTTGCATTATGAAAACTGATTTCAAAATACAACAGAAATTAACATACTTTTCTGTTAGGAAAGTCATTTTTCAATGTTAAAGTAAAAAGTTTGTCAAGAGATAATTCTGATAACTTCTGATGATCATACTATTCTGGATGTCATCCATGTTCTTGTCTAGATCTATATACCATCCTTCCTGGTTCTACCCTATGTTATAGAAGGCTGACGTCTATGGACTGTATCATTGGGCTACCTTGCCCTTTGGCTTGCCAGTGGGTTGGATCAGTGAGAAGCCCTGGCAGTAGATCAGCTTGGAGGAGGAGAATGTGGTCACCCTTCTTACCAAGTGGCCACTGGTTAGGTGTGTTACTCTGCCAAAGGTCAGAAGCTTCCCAGGCAGTCCTGTCGATACATCAAATTTCTCCAAGTTCTGGTGACCCCTTTCTCCACTTTAGGCCTATGGGTAATAACAGCTACCCACCACTGCTAGCCCTGCGTGGGCTGAGCCATCTCTTGGTTTCTCTAAACCCTGGCCCACCCATTTGTAAAGAAAAGGGTTATCTTTATTAAAAATCTCTGAACTATGGTATTTGAAACAGGTATTTGTTTCTATCCAAACATGAATATTGACAGACATATCATGACAGACATATTGATTATCAGAATTAAGTTCAAGCAGACCTTACAGAGATTTAAAAAAAATAGAAACTTCGTATCAGTTCTAGTTTTTTTTTCCATATTCTCAACAACCTAGGTACATTTATCAAAACCTAGCTGTCTTTTTAAATGAAATGGTTAATGTCCTAATAAAAATATATTCTATTTACTATGGTTGGCATCATTACAGTGCTTTTAAAAAGCAGATTTTATTACTTTGGTTAAAGAAAAATATTAAATGCTGTGGAGAAAGGCTGTAAAAGCAGTGGGGTCAAAATATCTCCAAAATATAGAATTTATTTTATTGTATTTATCTTATTTTTTAAATTGTATTTTAGATTTAGGGGGTACATGTACAAATTTATTACTTGCGTATTTTGTGTAATGGTGAGGTTTTGGACTTCCAGTGAACCCATCACCCAAATAGTGAACACTGTACCCAATGGACAGTTTTTCAACCCTCTCCCCGCTCCTCCCTTCTTCTGTTTTGGAGTCCTCAATGTCTATTATTTCCGTCTTTGTGTCCACAAAACATAAAATTTAGTTAGAAGTATTAGCCTTTCCGTCAGTTCAAGTGTCTGCTTCATGTGGAGGACAAGAAGTGTTTTCTTCATTGCTGTATTCCAAGCACTTACCAAAGGTTGGCTCATGATAGATTCTCAATAAATATGTATTGAATTTGTAAATAAATCAAAACTTACTCTATTTTCTAATATAACTGAAAAGGAGGTTGTAAAAATATAAAATCAGAGTCTAATAACTACATATTTATTTTAAAAATTAGGTTATATCTATCTGTGATATAAATTTCTCTATATAATTACTATTACATTAGAAATAAACAAATTTAATTGAGTCATCATGCTAAGGGGATTAGATTGAATACCCGACTTTGAGTTCCAGAATTGAATAATAGGACCTCATACTTAAAAGAGTTCTGCAACAAATCCAGCATAGAATTGGAAAATCCCTCTAGAATTTGAAAATTGAGACCAAGAGAATGTAAGTGAATCATCCAAGATCACAAATGATTTAAAATTTAAATACTTTCCAATTTTATAGCCCAAGTGTAAGCCCCTGGATTTTGATCTGTAGTCTCCTAGAGAATTCCAGCTGCCCTGTGGACCAAGCACTCAATCTATGCTCTGAGAAGTAGATACCTTTTGGAAGAAAAGGACCTTTGAAGCTACTAGAATATCGTATTGTGCAAGGAAAGGGACACAGGGTGAGGGAGTTGTCTCACCCTCCTCTCTTCTCCGGACCTGCAGAGCAGGGGCTGATCCCTGGTTAGATCCTGGCTAGATTCCCAAAGACTTTAAAGGCTGATTGGTTCCCAGTGAACTGCTAAGAAGAAGTCAGTTCGCTGTTGGGTAATGGGTTCACTGGAAGCCCAAACCTCACCATTATACAAAATCCGAAAGATGAGAGAGAGCTAAGACAGGGGATCCCAGACACAATACTATTCAGGGGTGAGGGAGAAGCCCAGTTATCCTTTTTGCTGCTCATTCCATTCCTCTTTGTCCCTCTGTTCCTCTCTTCCTTTTGTATCTCTCTAATCTCTCTTTTTTTCACAAACTTCTCTCTGTGCCTCTCTTTCTCTCTTATCACTGACATCCTATTTCTCATTAAGAGCTTATCAGAGCTGTACCATTACTCCTTCCACTGATAACGTCAGCCATATCTATCTCTTTAATTGGTAGATTGGCAAATGGAATTCAATTTACGTTAACCAATTTTTGTTGAAGGCCAAACAGTGTTTCTAGGAATAAGTCATAGTTGCTAACGTCAGTGACTTTAAAGTCTAGGCAGACAGTTAAGACCTTAGGTAAATAATGGCTCTTCAATTTCCTTAAGTAGGAATAGATTTGATCACATCTACCTGAGTGAACCAGAACAAGCATATGAAGTAAGTAGGTAATATTTAGATTGAACAGTTATTTACCACAATAGGTAAGTTGGGGGAGAGACCTTAGATTGTTTTTCAGTTGTTAGGGGAAGAAAAGACTAGATAAGGAAGATGAAACTAGTTTGGGGAGAGATTTCTATGCTAGAGCCCGAAATTCCGAGATGATTAGGTAGTTAGTGATGATTCTTTGAAAATACATTTAAATAAATAAGTGACATACAGTATTTGTTATATGTAACTTAAGTGACCCAAACTGACTAGAATCAACTAAAAAAAAGATAACTCATGAAAATAAAACAAAAGCAGATGGAAAGTGGGGCACACTGCCTGTTTGTTTGGTTGCTTGCTTGTGGTTTTTTTTTTTTTTTTTGTCTACCAAAATGGTTATTTATACGACATATTTTGAGAATCATACGTTTTGCCAAAAATTAAAATAAAATAATTACAAATTGAAATAAAACAAATGAAATTTAAAAGACATAGAAACTTAGGCCTCGTATAATTTTAAAAACTACCAAGAAAGCAAGCATTTATTTAGTAAATATGCAAGAAAATAATCAGATTCTGCTCATCTTTCATTCACTCATTCATTTTTTTTTCAACAAATAAATACTAATTGTTTTGGCTAGAACTATTTCGGGGATGAAAAGGTATCCCTTTCTTCCTTACTTTAGAGAAATATAGATTTTGTGGCAGAAGCTCAGCATATCTAAACACACCCAGATAGAATATATTCTATGCCACTTTGAAGTAGTTTATCACCTGAATTGGGATATTACTTCTAGTCCATTTCAGGTCATCTGTTGTTTTTTTTTAATTTTTCACTTTTCCCTTATAGACTAAATATTATCATAGTATTAGCACATATAGTATATATGTCAATCTATATAACATATGATGTTGGAAAACGTTTTCACTAATAAGGATATTTACAAGAGAATTACGTCTCATTACTTATGTTCACAAATTTTAATAAACTGTTTCTGCCTATTGCCAAAATGTTTCCTATCCTCTCAAGAAATAAAACTGTTACTTTGTGTTTGGTTGAACTCACAGAATATTTTCTTTCTTGGGGTAAAATTATTATTTTTCTTACATAAGTAATATCCTAAAGTCATATGTTAATATATTGAATTCCATACCTCACCAACTGGGATATAAATGATATAACTTATGTTTGAAGTGGAAAAAAAGCTGTTAAGGTGGGCTGATGGCCATTGTCTTAAATATCACTTTCCCAACACCAAGGGTTACACCTGGAAACTGTTCATCATAGCCAAAAAGGCAGGGCTCCTTGGGATGTGGCTCATCAGAATGACTAATATAAAGTCACTTTTCTCATAAATCTGCCTATTCTCCCACCATCTGCTATTTGCATTTTTCCAGAAAGTTAAAAAAAATACTGATGGAATGTTTTGACCCAATTGCAGTTAAGTTCACATGGTTTACTCTTTTAGTTCCCAAGATGACATTTCAGCCAAGCCCTATAGTGGGGTATTGCATCAGAAGAGCTTCTATTATACAATGGGAATTCCAGGTGAGACATCTAGAGGCAAAAGGCGGAACTGCTGAAAAATTCAACTATCATTAGTAATATTTTGTTTCATATCAATTTTGAGCTATAAAAGAAAAATCATCTAACAAACTATGTTCCCATCACTGAATTACTACCCTCTGTTCAACTCATAAAACTTTACATGTTTTAGCATGCCAGAGCTATGAGCTTAATAGTTTTTTTTTTAATTTACAATGATTTGATAGAATGATTTGCATAGATTTTAAACTATCAGCACCAAAGCAGATGCATATTTCCAATTCAAGGAAAATGTATATATATAGAATACATATTATGTGTTATGTCTGGACATGCACACAGACATTTGAGCTTAGACAAAGGCCAGGTCATGCCTGTTTAAAGCTATTAATCTAGATGATGTTTCATTAAAACCAAAGGCATACGTAACATTTGTAATAAAAGCCAAACAAACAAATAAAAACTTATTTGTCTAATTACATCTGAGACATTCTACTGGATACTGAGCTATTAGTAGTAAAAAAGGCAGAGATGGTCTCTGCCCTCATGGAGTTTATAATCTAGTATGAAGAGAGAGATACTTCAAAAAGCAACAATAACAGGATGGGTTATTACAAATTAAAGGAATTGCTATGAAGGAAAGCAGAATATAAACTCATGGAACTATAGATGTTCATTGACAGAGTGGCTTTAGACATCATCTAGTGATCAAATATGATATTTCACAAATAACTAATATATTATTTGTGATATAGTTGTGATATAATTGTGATATAGTCTAAGGTGATTACGGGAATCTGTCCAAGGCCACATAGCTATAGGGGGCATGCATCAAATTAGACACAGAGAAAATTGACAGTTGATTTTTTTTTTTTTATCGCAAGAAGAGTTTGAAAATTTTTAATTAATTTTTTGACATGATAGATGTACATAATTCTGGGGTATCTGGGGTAATATACTTTCATATAATTTATAGAGATCAAATCAGTGTGTATTAGGTTCTCCAGAGGGACAGAACTAACAGGATATATGCACATATGAAAGGGATCTATAGGATATATGCATATATGAAAGGGAGCTTATTATAGAGAATTGACTCAAAAAAATCACAAGGCGAAGTCCCACGATAGACCGTCTGCAAGCTGAGGAGGAAAGAAGCCAGTAATGGCTCAGTCCAAGTCCAAAAGCCTCAGAAGTAGGGAAGCAGACAGTGCAGCTTCAAGGCCCAAGAGCCCCCTGGCAAATCACTGGTGTAAGTCCAAGAGTCCAAAGGCCAAAGAACCTGAGGTCTGATGTCCAAGGGCAGGAATAAGGGACGGAAGCATCCAGCATGGGAGAAAGATGAAAGCCAGAAGACTCAGCAAGCCCCCTTCTTCCACCTTCTTCTGCCAGCTTTGTTCTAGCTGTGCTGGCAGCTGATTGGGTGGTGCCCACCCACATTGAGGGTGAGTCTTCCTCTCCCAGTCCAGTAACTCAAATATTAATCTCCTGTGGCAACACCCTCACAGACATGCCCAGACCCAATACCAGCTATTTAGGCATCCTTCAGTCCAATCAAGTTGATGCCTAATATTAACTGCCACACAGTGTGATTGGGTATCCATCACCTTAAATAGTTGTCTTTTCTTTATGCTAAAAACATTCGAATTATTCTTTTCTTGCTATTTTGAAATAAACAATAGAATCACGCTACCGATCTATCAAATGTTAGGTCTTATTTTTTCTATTTGACTGTATATTAGCACCCATTAATCAACTACTCTTCATTCTTCCTCCCTTCTACCCTTTCCAGCCTCTGGTGACCACCAATCTACTTGCTATCTTCATGAGATACACTTTTTTTTTAAGTTCCTACATATGAGTAAGAACATGAAATATTTGTTTTTCTGTGCTTGTTTTATTTCACTTAATGTAATGACCTCCAGCTCCATCCATGTTGTTGCAAGTGACTGGATTTCCTCCTTTTTTATGGCTGAACAGTATTCCACTGTGTACACATACCACATTTTGTCTATCCAGTCATCCACTGATGGGCACTTAGGTTGATACCGTATGTTGGCTATTGTGACTAGTGCTGCAATAAACCCAAGAGTGCAAGTATGTCCTCTATGTATTTTCTTTCTTTTGGATACATAACCAATAGTGAAATTACTGAATCATATGGAAGTTTCATTTTTAGTTTTTAAAGAACCTCCATACAGTTTTCAATAGTGATTGCACTAATCTACATTCCTACCAACAGTGTACAAGTGTTTCCCTGTCTTCATATCCTCACCAGCACCCCTTATTTCCAGCCTTTTTGATAAAAGCCATTTTAACTGGGGTGAGATGATATCTCACTGTAGTTTTGACTTGCATTTCTCTGATGATTAGTGATATTGAACACTTTTCATAGACTTCTTGGTCATCTGCATATCCTTTTTTGAAAAATATCTATTCAGATATTTTGCCAATTAAAAAGATCAGATTATTTGCTTTTTTTTTTGGTATTGAATTGTTTGAGCTCCTTATATATTTTGCTTATTAATTCTGTCAGACCGATAGTTTGCAAAGATGTTCTCCCGTCCTGTGGGTTGTCTCTTCACTTCGTTCTGTTGATTGGCTCTTCACATGTTGTTTCTTTAAGGTCAGCCACTGGTTTCTTTCTTTGTCCATTTAAGGAGGTCCCTGTTTGCTGCTGTTTCTTGTGGATGTATGTCTATGTCTTTGCATTAAAGGATGAGTTATTTATTCCAGTCTTCTTTGTCTGGCTTGTTTTGGTTTTTATTGGATAGGTTTACTTACAGATTCTTTGTAATTTACCTGTTGCTTTTCTTCCTTTTCCTACAAGGTTGATGCCTCCTTTTAGGCCCTAGATGCTTCTTTAAACTCACATTTGCCTAGGAGCTAGCAACATATCAGACTGTGCCCATCTTGAAGGGGGGAGGTCCCAAAGGCAATATCCCAGAAGGCTGGCTAGGCATTCCTGCCAAGGGGCCTGTAGAACAACCTTCCTGCATCATGCTGCTGTTACACAGCCACTCTGATCTCACTTCTCCTTTGGCCAAGTTACAGAGCAAAGTTTTTAGGACTGGGTATGATAGTACTGCTTCTCCACTTTGTCTCTGAATGTTCCCAGAGATATTTCTCTCTTCAGGCACTAGCAATGATTCCTGTGGGTTGAAGCAGGGAAAAGTTTGTGCTAGGGAGTCCAGGATGGTGGGGAAGCTGGATGTCCACCTTGATCCCACTTTGTCCAGTGTAGAAACTGTGAGTTAGGAGGAAATTGTCACTGTACTTTTTCGTGGGCAGAAAAGGGATAGGGGACTTGTGGAAACAGGAATCTGATTCTGTTCTGCTCAGAGTTTTTCATCTCTCTGTGACCCCAGGAACTCTCTCATTCTCATGTTTGAATTCTGGGATATTGCTCATGATAATTGCCATGTGGTATATTTGTTTTGGCTTGCTTCTGTGATGCCATTTTGGAACTGGAAGTGAAAGACCGTTAATTTTATATATGTAAATAGTATTATATCAAATTTAAATAAACCTTGATTTGCCTAGCTTTTCTGGAGTAAAATGAGATTAGAAAAGCAGTAGAGGAAAAGATTCTCCTTGGTTTACAAATGCCAAAAGAGAAATAAATTTGGTGATCCTTTTCAGGAGGTTTATCAGTCAGGCTAAGTTCTATTTTGATAACAAATAATCCTGAAATTTTAGTGCAACACATCAAGAAAGATCTCTCTCTCTCTCTCTCATGTCCCATGTGTTTCATAGGTTGCCTGTGGCTGTACCCCATTTCATCTTCACCTCTGGGAACCAGGCTGATGGAGAAGTCTTCTAGCAGAAGTACTACTGGTCATGATGGCAGAAAGAGGAGCAAACTTGGTAGACCATGTGCTGGCCCTTGATCAGTCTACTGAGATGTGTCACATATCTCTACTCACAAGGTGAGTCCCTGGTTTCACCTGAGTATAGTTTTATTGCCAGGAGAGGCACCAAGTATGGGAGAATAATATATTACCTACCACATGCATGGAGTATGTATGTTTTTTATATAAAGACTCTAAGGGGTGCAATATTTTAGTGAAAGGAACACACTGGCTGCTTGTCTGGATTAGTTCTTAACAGTTATTTATGCCCTCAGTTTGAATCTACTTTCTTCTGGTAATAGCTCACTCATTTTTTGCTTGTGGAGGTCCCTCCTTCTCTCTTAGCCCAGGAGATCTAAGACCCACCTCCAACTTTAGGAGTGAAACATCCACTTTATATGCCATCTAAGCCAATCACTACTTTATATTCTCCTGGCCATGAGGATTGGGGCAGAAGTGGGGACTTTATCTACAGCAAGTCTAGTTAAACAATTTTCATGTTTTTTGTGAAGCCACGGGTAGATGGTAACATAAAAGATAACTTTTTCCTGTGGGATCTGGACCTTGAAGCATGTGAAGCAGAAGCTTCTTGCAGTCACCATGCTCATACTTAGATCTCAAGGGTGAAGCCCAACATAGGGAAGAGGAGACTATTGACCTGAGATGCGTCGAGAATCAAAATCCTTGCAAAATGTCTCAGCTCCTGAATGCAGCTATTCATGAATACAGCATTGCTCTTAGGCTTTATAGTTATTGGGGGTTTTTGTTGTTGTTGTTGTAACTAATTTATTTGATTTGGGCTTTCAACACTTGCAACTTGAAAAACATAATGCATATTTTGGGAAACTTGTTGTGAGTCTATGCCTTCTTCTCTGTTTAAAGAAATAAGAAGAGGATAATTGAATTAGATGACATCTGGATTTAGCATTCCATAATTTCATAATTTAAGATACCTTATTTCATGATTAAGATGTTAGTAGAAGAAAATTAGTGTTTATATCCAATTGAGATTGGATTTCTAGCACATCTCTAATACTGTTGGTGACAAAAGTTGCTCTTTTCCGTGGTAATGCAGCTTTATTCTATGACATGTGTACTTTACAACCACTTCTCAAGGGTCAAGAAATTATCACAGAATGAACCTGCTAATATAGTTTTAAATGTTGTTGAGTCATTAGCTTGAAAGTTTGCTAAGTCCCAGGCCCCTTGAATGCCACCTCTTCCCCTAGTGGAGCTACAGTAAGGTAAGAAGACAGTGTATAATACATGTAACATACAAAATGTATGTTAATCGACTCTTTATGTTATGGTTAAAGCTTCCAGTCAACAGTAAGCTATGCAGTTAAGAAAATGTTAGTTAAAAATCATAAGAAAGAGAAAGTATATTTACTTTTCATTAAGTGGAAGTGAATCAGCATAAAAGACTTCATCCTTGTCTTCGTGTTGACTAGGCTGAGGAGGAAGAGGAAGAGGAGGGGTTGGTTTGGTTGTGTCCGGTATGGTAGAGGTGGGAGAAAATCCATGTATATATGATTGGACCTGCAGAGTTCAAACCATGTTTCCAGGGTCCGCTGTACAGTCACATGTCACTTAACAACAGGAATATGTTCTGAGAAATGCATGGTTACATGATTCCGTCATTGCATGAACACCATCAAGTGAACTTACATAAACCTCGATGGTACAGCCTACTGCACATCTAGCCTATTGTGTAAAGCCTATTGCTCCTGGCACAGACTTGTACAGCATGTTACTGTTCTGAATACTGAAGACAGTTGTAACATAATGGTGAGCATTTGTGTATCTAAACATATTTAAACATTGAAAAGATACAGTAAGAAAACAGTAGAAGAGATAAAACATGGTACAGCTGTACTTACCATGAATGAAGCTTGAAGGACTAGAAGTTGCTCTGGACATCAGTGAGTGGTGAGTGAATGTGAAGGCCTAGGGCATTACTGTATATGACTGTGGGCTTTATAAACATTGTACATTTAGGCTAGAGAAATATATTTTTCTCTCTTCAATAATAAATTAACCTTAGTTGACTGCAACTTTGATACTTTATAAACTTAATTTTTTGAACTTTTTGACTATTTTAATAACACAGCTTAAGACATAAACACATTGTACAGCTATACAAATATTTTCTTTATATCCATATTCTTTAATCTTCTTTTTTCTGATTTTGACATTTCTCGTTTTTATTACATTTTACTTTTTAAACTTTTAAAAATTAGAAATGAAGACACAAACATACACATTAGCCTCAGATAAAAAAATGTATCACTGTTTTCCACCTTCATATCTTATCCCACTGGAAGATCTTCAGGGGAAATAATGTGCATGCACCTGCCATCTCCTGTGATAACACTACCTTATTTTGGAATACCTCCAGAAAGGCCTGCCTGAGATTGTTTTTACATCTATTTTTTTAATAAGTAGAAGAAGTACACTCTAAAATAACAATAAAAGTATAGTATAGTAAGTACATCAACTAGTAACATCATCATTTATTATCATTATCAAATATCTTGTCCTCTACATAATTGTCTGTGCTAATTTTATATGACTGGTAGTGCAGTAGGTTTGTTTACACTAACATCACCACAAACATATGAGTAATGCATTGTGCTACAACAATATGATGGCTACAGCATTACTAGGCGATAGAAATTCTTCAGCTTCATTATAGTCTTATGGGACCACTATCCTATCTGCAGTCCGACATGGATTGAAATATCTTTATATGGCACATGACTATAACATTTTTTGCAACTACATGAGGAGACATTAAGCCCAGTAACATGCTACACCCATACCTGGTGGCAATTCAATTCCACAGATGATACTAAGCTCTGGTACTGAGCTTTACATACATGAAAGTGTCATGTTAAATATGATAGGGACATGCAGATAAAATCAGTTATTTACACTCAGTGAGTTGGCACTGCCTTGGAAGATAAGGCAAGCATCAATAGATAGAGATGGGTTTCAAGGTGGAAGAGGTCCCACATTGTAAGGGAAGGGGAACTGAAAGTATTTCCTGGAGGAAATAAAAATTGAAGCCGATTTCATGAAGCTAAAAACTCAAAATGGTGTTGATAATGATGACGATGATAAACAAGCAAAAAACTAAACAGCTAAAATAATAAGGAATGTTTATTAAAGTATTACTTACGAAGTCCAGTAATAATCCTATGAAGATCATATGATTAAATCCTCATAATGACATTAAGAGGAGGTACACCTTCTTCATATTATGGTCAAGTACTGCTACAGCCCAGTGTGTTGAAATAACTTGTCTGTAGCTACACACCTAGTAGTGGAGGAGTCAGGATTCATATCCAGGTTTATCTCATCCTAGAGCTTGAGCCCTCATCTCGCATCTTGTCTCCTTGCCTTCGTCTAATACTCCTTCTTCCTTCTCAATGTGTCCCACCCTCACCCTGTTCTAGGCTCTAGGGCCTCTGAAGGAAGGAAACTGGTCTGACTTGCTCTGTCCTAGGACTCCAACAGTCATAACAGAGTTATGCTGATGCTGACAATGCTGACAAAGTGGAAGTAACCCCACAAGGGCCAATGTCTTACCAAGGACTGGTTCAGTCCAATCACAGAGCCCAAGGGCGGTCCCAGGGTACTCTGAAACCCCTTGTAGGTGGGAAATTTCTTCCATGCTTCTTTGTCCCTTTACCTTCAGCTGTTAAATATCATTTATACTCTCAATCAGATGGTGCGGGAGTCAACTAGTGGTGAATGCCCCACCAAAAGATGCTGAGTCCATTTGTTTCAAATATTTAAGTAAGGAGAACCAGAAAATCACTTCTTCATATATTCTGAAGTGATAATACTTGTATTAGAATATGAATGGTGTTGAAAGTGTGATGTCCAAGAATATGTCCTGAAAATCTTCCCAGTTTTTGATGTGCTAGCCTTAAAATTCTTAAGGTGTACAGACTACTTTGTGACTATGATAATTTAGGTGTTTCTCTTGGGAAATTGCTTTTAACAAATATCTTTGAAATAATCTTGTTGTACTATAGCATTCTGGTTATAAAATTTTCAAAGAACGCTAGATTTATTAGCCTAAGAATTTTGTGAATTAAATCTAGAGACTGTCATGAAAAATTGCAGTGTTTGGCTTTGTTTTTTACAGACACTGAAGGCAAATAAGTCTTCACCTCTCTTGTGGTGACCACTTCCCCACAAGGGTTTACTTTCTCTATTGGTTGCTGAAACTCGAAGGTCTTCTGGTTTTCAGTCTTATTTTTATATGATTCTGTTTCTTTGTCATTTAATTGTTTCAGCTTAGAATTTGCCTGTGGGCCCTTTGAGTTGTAACAAAACAGCTGGCACATGACAAGTTGCTAGAGTTAACAGCCGCCCGTCACACTCCATTGCCAACTGTGACACCAATGATGAATGCAATTCCAGTTTTAAATGGACCCATTTTTTAACCTTGGAAAATTGTCTTTGTGATTTTGAGCTGTCAAGAGGAAAAGAAAATATCCACAATAACCTATATTTAATTTGTCATTTCTTTAATGCTTTTCTCATACTGCTTTTTATCGATAATCAAAAGGTCATATCAGTTAAAAATACAGATTTAAGAAGCATATGAAGAAGAAAGCACATTATTAAGGAACCACATGGAAAAAAATGACACATTTTAAGGGAAAAATATGAATACTTCATCTCATACTTCCTAGGACATGAAATATCACAATAAACTAAGTAAAATACCATTACAAAGTAGACTATAGGACTGGGCATCTTGTCCTATAGTCCCAGCTACCTGGGAATCTTGGGCTTAGGCAATTCTGAACTGTAGTGCACTATATTCATGCCTATGAGTAGCCACTACACTCCAGCCTGGGCAATACAGCGAGACCCCATCCCCAAAAAAATCAAATCAAATAAAAGTAGACTATATGTAAGAAGGTATAAAAGAAGGTTGCAAAATTTTAATCAGAATTTATATTATACTATCACATTTAAGTCAAAGATTGCTACACTTGATGTCTTACTAGTCACCAAATACCAATCACTCATCCTTAAAGAATAAAGTTCAAACGTCCTAATACCATATTGTGATGAATTGGAAATTAAACATCTAAGAATCTATTCTGGTTTTTTTTCAGTATAAAACAAGCCTTCTACAAGAGTCCAATAGAAAAGTAACATTTCACACAAAAAGTCATACTATCTTTACTACACGAGGATGAAAAGATAAATTTGAACAACACTGTTACAAAGCAAAAGTTAGAATTTGAGTAATATAGAAATAGAAAAATGAGGGGGGCGTGCCCAAGATGGCCGAATAGGAACAGCTCCAGCCTCCAGCTCCCAACGTGAGTAACACAGAAGACGGGTGATTTCTGCATTTTCAACTGAGGTACCAGGTTCATCTCACTGGGGTGTGTCGGACAGTTGGCACTGGTACACGGGTGCAGCACGACCAGTGAGAGCTGAAGCAGGGCGAGGCATCGCCTCACCTGGGAAGCGCAAGGGGGAAGGGAATTCCTTTTCCTAGCCAAAGGAAATTGAGACACACACACCTGGAAAATAGGGTAACTCCCACCCTAATACTGCGCTTTACCAAGGGTCTTAGCAAATGGCATACCAGGTGATTATATCCCACACCTGGCCCAGAGGGTCCCACACCCATGGAGCCTCCCTCATTGCTAGCACAGCAGTCTGAGATCTAACTGCAAGGCAGCAGCAAGGCTGGGGGAGGGGTGCCCACTATTGCTGAGGCTTAAGTAGGTAAACAAAGCTGCCAGAAGCTCAAATTGGGTGGAGCCCACCACAGCTCAAGGAGGCCAGCCTGCATCTGTAAACTCCTCCTCTGGGGACAGGGCATAGCTAAACAAAAACAAGCAGAAACCTCAGCAGAGGTAAATGCCCCTGTGTGACAGCTTTGAAGAGAGCAGTGGATCTCCCAGCACAGACGTTAAGATCTGAGAACGGACAGACTGCCTGCTCAAGTGGGTCCCTGACCCTTGAGTAGCCTAACTGGGAGACATCCCCCAGTAGGTGCAGACTGACACCTCACACCTCACACCCCTGAGGCGAAGCTTCCAGAGGAAGAATCAGACAGCAACACTCGCTGTTCAGCAACATTCTATCTTCTGCAGCCTCCGCTGCTGATACCTAGGCAAACAGGGTCTGGAGTGGACCTCAAGCAAACTCCAACAGACCTACAGCTGAAGGTCCTGACTGTTAAAAGGAAAACTAACAAACAGAAAGCACACCCACACCAAAACCCCATCAGTACATCACCATCATCAAAGACCAAAGGCAGATAAAACCACAAAGATGGAGAAAAAGCAGTACAGAAAAGCTGGAAATTCAAAAAATCAGAGTGCATCTCCCCCTCCAAAGGAATGCAGCTAATCGCCAGCAATGGAACAAAGCTGAATGGAGAATGACTTTGATGAGTTGAGAGAAGAAGGCTTCAGTCAATCAAACTTCTCAGAGCTAAAGGAAGAACTACATAACCAGCGCAAAGAAACTAAAAACCTTGAAAAAGAATGGATGAATGGATAACTAGAATAATCAACGCAGAGAAGACCTTAAAAGAACTGATAGAGATGAAAACCATAACACGAGAACTACATGACAAATGCACAAGCTTTAGTAACTGACTTGATCAACTGGAAGAAAGAGTATCAGCGATTGAAGATCAAATGAATGAAATGAAGTGAGAAGAGAAGTGTAAAGAAAAAAGAGTAAAAAGAAATGAACAAAGCCTCTAAGAAATATGGGATTATGTGAAAAGACCAAATCTACATATGATTGGTGTGCCTGAAAGTGACAAGGAAAATGAAACCAATTTGGAAAACACTCTTCAGGATATCATCCAGGAGAACTTCCCCAACCTAGTAAGGCAGGCCAACATTCAAATTCAGGAAATACATAGAACGCCACAAAGATACTCCTCGAGAAGAACAACTCCAAGACACACAATTGTCAGATTCACCAAAGTTGAAATGAAGGAACAAATGTTAAGGGCAGTCAGAGAAAAAGGGCAGGTTACACACAAAGGGAAGTCCATCAGACTAACAGCAGATCTCTCAGCAGAAACTCTCCAAGCCAGAAGAGAGTGGGGGCCAATATTCAACATTCTTAAAGAAAAGAATTTTCAACCCAGAATTTGATACCCAGCCAAAATAAGATTCATAAGTGAAGGAGAAATAAAAATCCTTTACAGACAAGCAAACGCTTAGAGATTTTGTCACCACAAGGCCTGCCCTACAAGAGATCCTGAAGGAAGCACTAAACATGGAAAAGAACAACAGGTACCAGTCATTGCAAAAACATGTCAAAATGTAAAGTCCATCGATGCTGGGAAGAAACTGCATCAACTAGCGAGCAAAATAACCAGCTAATATCATAATGACAGGATCAAGTTCACACAAAACAATATTAACCTTAAATGTAAATGGACTAAGTTGTCCAATAAAAAAACATAGACTGGCAAATTGGATAAAGAGTCAAGACCCATCAGTTGGCTGTATTCAGGAGACCCATCTCACATGCAGAGACACACATAGGCTCAAAATAAAGGGATGGAGGAAGATCTACCAAGCAAATGGAAAACAAAAAAAAAGAACAGGTGTTGCAATCCTAGTCTCTGATAAAACAGACTTTAAACCATTAAAGATCAGAAGAGACAAAGAAGGCCATTACATAATGGTAAAGGGATCAATTCATCAGGAAGAGCTAACTATCCTAAATACATATGCACCCAATACAGGAGCACCCAGATTCATAAAGCAAGTCCTTAGAGACTTACAAAGAGACTTAGACTCCCATACAATAATAATGGGAGACTTTAACACCCCACTGTCAACATTAGACAGATCAACGAGACAGAAAGTTAACAAGGATATCCAGAAATTGAACTCAGCTCTGCACCAAGCAGACCTAATAGACATCTACAGAACTCTCCACCCCAAATCAACAGAATATACATTCTTCTCAGCACCACATCGCACTTATTCCAAAATTGACCACATAGTTGGAAGTAAAGCAATCCTCAGCAAATGTAAAAGAACAGAAATTATAACAAACTGTCTCTCAGAACACAGTGCAATCAAACTAGAACTCAGGACTAAGAAACTCAATCAAAACCGCTCAACTACATGGAAACTGAACAACCTGATCCTGAATGACTACTGGGTACATAATGAAATGAAGGCAGAAATAAAGATGTTCTTTAAAACCTATGAGAACAAAGATACAACATACCAGAATCTCTGGGACACATTTAAAGCAGTGTGTAGAGGGAAATTTATAGCACTAAATGCCCACAAGAGAAAGCAGGAAAGATCTAAAATTGACACTCTAACATCGCAATTAAAAGAACTAGAGAAGCAAGAGCAAACACATTCCAAAGCTAGCAGAAGGCAAGAAATAACTAAGATCAGAGCAGAACTGAAGGAGATAGAGACACAAAAAACCCTCCAAAAAATCAATGAATCCAGGAGCTGGTTTTTTGAAAAGATCAACAAAATTGATAGACCGCTAGCAAGACTAATAAAGAAGAAAAGAGAGAAGAATCAAATAGACGCAATAAAAAAATGATAAAGGGGATATCACCACCGACCCCACAGAAATACAAACTACCATCAGAGAATACTATAAACACCTCTACACAAATAAACTAGAAAACCTAAAAGAAATGGATAATTTCCTGGACACTTACACTCTCCCAAGACTAAACCAGGAAGAAGTTGAATCCCTGAATAGACCAATAGAAGGCTCTGAAATTGAGGCAATAATTAATAGCCTACCAACCAAAAAAGTCCAGGACCAGAAGGATTCACAGCCGAATTCTACCAGACGTACAAGGAGGAGTTGGTACCATTCCTTCTGAAACTATTCCAATCAATAGAAAAACAGGAAATCCTCCCTAACTCATTTTATGAGGCCAGCATCATCCTGATACCAAAGTCTGAGAGAGATACAACAAAAAAAGAGAATTTTAGACCAATATCCCTGATGAACATTGATGCAAAAATCCTCAATAAAATACTGGCAAACTGAATCTAGCAGCAC